>NC_091278.1:607777-911666 GCF_042100115.1 Alternaria dauci
AGCAATGAACATTGCGATACCAGGACAGAGGAAGCCGTACCCGACCTCGGCAGTTGTCCAATTGTACCCCTCCTGCCAGATGGTGGGGAAGGATATGTACATGCCATATAGACCGGCAAACTGGAAGGCACCATTGAAGGAGACGATCAAGTGAGGGGGATACTTGAGAAGGTGCATGAACTTTCGAAACGATGGTCGAGGAGCTTTTGGGACTGTCATGTCCGTACATGGCTTTGTCCGGAACTTTGGTATCGAAACCCAAGGCTGGTGCGCAAGAGCTGTGCCGTTACCCACCAGTGATCGCAAGGTTTCTGGCATGCAGAACACGATGGCAAGATACACCGGAAGACTGGCGAGCGAGAGGAAGCCAAAAACCCATCGCCATCTGGTCTCGGTTGCAAACTGACCACCTATGAGTGGACCAAGGATGGGGCCAAGTTGAGGTCCCATGAGAAACCATGCCAAGGCGGATGCGCGTCTGGCGGGCTCCGTGATATCGGCTACTGTACCGGCTCCAACCGAGAACACGATACATGATCCGAATGCCTGGAAGATACGGAGAAAGTATAGGAGAGCGATGTGTGCTGGCAGCACAGCTAGTAATGTATTGGCAATAAAGAAACTGCCGAGTCCGACCATATACACGGTTTTCCTTCCACCAACATCAGAGGCTGCCGCACCGAAGAGAGGCTATGGCTTGTTAGTTTTGCGCTCTAGTGCACGGAATGGACTACTTGCAGCAATAGCGAACACCACCATGTACATTGAAACTGTACCGTTGACTGCGGTTTCTGATGTTTCGAAGATCTTTTGGAACAGCTTCAGAGATGGCAGGTAGACCGCTCCGCACAGCGGTCCAAAGAAACCTGCCGCTGTAACCACGCCCAGGATGAACCTTCTGCGATTAACTGAGAAGGCCGAATAGGGTGGAGGTGGTGGAGGAGCAGAATCATTCGTTAATGACTGTTCGGATTCATCGACGGCATGTGGGGAAGGGTAGTCATCGCTGTCGAAGCTTTCACGACACCGATCGTAATGATGAGCCTTCTCGAAGTCGATTGGAGAACGCATGGCAGAAGGCGGTATCGATATGATGCGACAGATGATACGCAGTGAGCCTCGTTGTGATCAAAGGGCACGACAAGACTGATATGTATGAAAGACACACTAACATCGCCCTTGCTCGGAGCGCCCTACGTGTCGGCTATGCGCTGCGCAAGACTGCACAACTCAAGACTTTGTTCTGGGCACGGTTGCGTTCTGCTTTACTGGCTGTAGCACAGCCCTGCCTCCCGCGCGTCCAATGGGAGGACATCCTGATACAAAGGCGTATTTTCGTCTCGGCTGCGGTCAGCTCCTACGAGAACAACGCTTAGCCGCATCCCACGCCACTTTGTGTATCGCCAAGCGACCCACTACTCTGGTCCCTAGGATTATCAGCCGCGGAAACTGCTGGGAACAGCATTGTTGGTGTTGGAATGTACGGGACGAGTGGACGATTACGTTGACTTATTTCGGTCCAGGTACTGCAGCTTGCTTGAGATTCAACACTTCCAAGGTTCTCACTGCATTACGTGGTTTGCACAGATGTGGCAGCCCGTCACGACTGGTTCCAACGACAAACGTTCAAAACCTACAAGTGCCGCTGTCTGTGCATGGGAAAGCGAAGCAGCATACTAGCATCACACATGGACTGTGCGTTATGTGGGTATGGTGTTTGATACAACATTATCAGCAAAACAGGTCTAATCCACTAGCGCACTGGGGAAGGCTTGAGGCTGAATTGCTTAGCGCCAAACTAAACTGGATAAGTTTGTCCGGAGTACTTCGCCTCGTCGACGATTCGCTGAGGTTTGACTACAACATTCCCCGCATCGTCGCGCCTTGGAGGTGTTTCAAGGCGTTGCTGAGATAGATGCAGCTACCAGTAAGGCTACCATGATTCACCTCAAGCCTGACCGAAGAGCACACCAAGATTGTGTCTTTCTTATGACATTGTAATATGTGCATGGGCATCAAATACTATCCATGTACTGTGTGAAGTACTGCAGCATTGGATTGAAAGTTTTCACAATCAGGTCGCAGCAGATATCAATCCTGGTAGACTTTGAGTCTGTAGTAGACATGCAACCCCTCACCAACACCTAGGGGCCATTTGAGGAGAGTCCGGCGCTCGGCCACTACCAAGTGCAATCGATTCAGCTCTGTCCTAGGCACTCAACTACTGGGTTTTCTTCTGTTCGACGCCTGCTTTTGATTCTGTGGTCACGCATCTGCAGCTAACGGCATTGCCGAAGCCCTGCTTCACGATGTGCACTTGACAAACTCAAACTATCAACTGACTTGAGTGCTGTAGTCGTTCGCCATTCCCGAGAGATGATCCATCGCGCTCTCTCGCATGTGTAGTTGTACGTAAGACTCTGATTGCCCATCCGTTTCGGCAAAAGTTATGACCTCTCTCAACATGACAGCGGAGGGATCCACCGTAAGCAAGTCCCGTTATCAGCGCGCCTGATTGTGGCACGGTGTTCCGAGTAAGACCATGTCTGGGGTATCGTTGCGCCGAAATTGCGCTTTCTTACCATCTGTCTCCACCTTTCCCGCTTTGGTCTACTATGTTTATTGCAAATCTCCACATCACAGTCGGCCCAATCCAAAAAATCAGTCGAAGGATTTATGACACGTTAGATCTGATCCACTTAGTAGCTCGAGCTAAGCCTTATCTTTGGCGGTGTCTGCGATAGTCACGGGATTTGCGGGACGATTGTGGCATGAGCTGTCGCCAGGCGTCCCATAGCCGCCTGGTGCATCCCCTGCCCTTTGCTACCCGCTACAGGGCTGCAATCCTTTGCGCAGTCATATTGTTTCGGAACTAATGTCAACCACGCTCAGCACATCCTGGTAAACGGTGATCTGCAGAGAGCGTGGTCAATCCAATCGAGCTGACATGACGTGCACAGCTACTATGCAGTGCATGCGCTCGAAATCTCCAAATTATGAGAATGAGACCCGTAGCTAGAGTACGTAACGCACATATTGATGCAGATGCGTGACAACCAACCCAACCTTCATACAAGAATTGCGCAACGTTATAATAGTAGGACCAAAGAATGGGGACATCAAGATTCAGAATCAGCATACATTTCATCTATCATATAACACATGCCTAGAAACTCCGATCGCTATGCACAAACATGCAGACTCATTGGAATTAGCACTGGCATCTTCCCGCAGGAAGTCTACCGGCACTTCTCCGTCAGTGTCTCAAACTTCAGCTTCAAGCCTCGAGGGTACAACGGCCCAGCAGGTGTCATCCTACCATCCCAAGACTCATCTACCCTCCATTTACACCCCCTCACCAGTCCTGCCAAAGTTATTCTCAGCTGCTGCATCGCAAACTTCTGCCCTAAACAGGCTCTTCTTCCACCATGGAAGCTGATGAAAGAGCCTTTGGAGTTGGCGCGACGATAGAGGTGATTGATCTCCTCGTTCGTGGTACCCCAGCGCTGCGGCTTGAAGTCATCGGCATCGTCGCCCCAGAACTCAATATCGCGATTTGTGGAATATGCGCTGTAGCCCATGTAGACACCGGAGGGTACAGGGATCTTGTTGCTGAGGACGACGGGTGTTGTCGTACGACGATTGATAAGCTGCGAGATTGGGGGAAACATGCGTAGAGATTCGTAGAGGACTGACGTGAGGAGTGGCAGATCGTGAAGATCGGTGTAGGAAGGCTCGTAGTCTGTGGGTGCATCGACAGGGAAGAGGGCTGAGATCTCTTTGCGGACTGCTTCCTGGACTGATGTATGCGTGCCGAGCAGGTACATAAGGGACATGAGGGCGAGTTGAGGGTTCTCATGGCCGGCTAAGAAGGTGCTGACGAGGTTGTCGTCGAGATCCTTGTCGCTGAGTATACCTTCGCGATACGAGCCAAGCAGTCTACAGGCAACATTTCTGTTGTCGTTCTCATTGCAGACGTGTTGGGCATGTCCTTTGGAGATGGCAGTACGGAGCGTGCCGCGGAACTGCTTGTTGAGCATGCGACCGAGCTTTCGAACTTTCAGTGGTAGATAGTCGAGGAAGGGAAAGTTCATGAAAATGGGCTTAAAAATGATCGGCTTGATCTTCATCTGAATCATATGCAGCGGTGCGTCCGGATGTTGCATTGTCTCAAAACTTGAGCTATACAAGACTTCTGAGAGATTGGCGAGGGCATACCGGTGAAGAGGTGAGTATATCGGGATGCCATTGCCGCCGGCAGTCTTTGAATCGCCCAGAAACATGTCTCTGAGCATCCTGGAGTTCTTCCAGATTTGCTCCGAGTCCTGGTCAGCTTGTAGAGCGGGTTTGATAACGCGCTGGTAAAGCCTCCATTTTTCGCCATGGGCACTGATGATGTTCTCGCCCGTGTACTCGGCAAGCACACTGTGCGGAATCTTGACATGATTTCCAGATTTGGCGTATGTATCTTCGTGCTTGAACATCTCCGCGATGTACGCGGGCTTAGTTACTAGGATGTTCCTGTAATGACGAGATGCAAAGTCAGTGCGTGCATCATGTGCGTTGGATACATTGGCGAACCCACCATTGGCCACCAAAGAATAACTTGACTGCGCCGTATCTGGCCAGAGGTTCCTTGAGATATTGTCGGTAAAGTTCAGCTTGGTCGACATCCTTGAAGAGCGGAAGAAGACCATAATAGAATGGTATGGTTGGTATGTTCTTTGGAAAATCACGAGGTGGTGTGAAAAGGTAAACAAAGAATGAGAAGACACCGAAGACGACAGCGAAAGTGGCGATAAACACCAGCGAAAGAGACGAAACCATGATGCTGAATTGCTACCAGTTCGACAGTACTGACAACGACTGTTTAGCCAAAGCATATATGGAACTAGCCGCCAATGCAAGAAGGATCTCAGCCCCACCTGTGTAAGTTGGGGGCGGTGTTGTTAAGCGAAAGCTGAAGCGAGATAGGCTGGCGCGCGTACCCTGCACGCCGGCTCGATGCACCTACATTTAGAAAATAGGGAGTTTTGGGTGGTAACAATCGGGTTTCTTGTGACTCCAGGGATGAAAATAACCGTTCGTTGGTGGGGGCTGACAGGGGCGAAGATCCTTCCACCCAAGTTATGCCGCCAAGCAGTGCATGCACCTGTCGTGGGGTCGTGATAGCTCTGCCACGACCAACTGTCTAGACCTGTTGTTGCATGATGGCTTGCTGAATCCTGCCGTATGGAAGTCTCGCCGTCTACTTGCAGATTTGCTTCAGCTAGCCCCAGGCTGCTGCGGATGCCAAGTTGCCTAGGTATGCATCCCGGCTGGCAGCAGCATGCCATTTGTCCCACTGCAGCAGCAAAGCGTCGAGCGGATCCACGCCATCGCCGGACATGTTGAGTGCGACGGCCAGTTTACTGGGCTGACCCGATGTGTAGCGAGATTGAAGATGCCGAAATTAGCGTACCAGTCGGTGTGCGGAGTGCACGAGTTGTGGCTTGTCGTCGATGCCATCCGCAGCTGGCTGGGGCGGGCGCGCTTTGACCGAGTGGAGCATTGCCTTTGTGATGTTTGAGATGTGTGTGTTGAGTCTCTTTCATATATTAGAAGGCGGCTTGTTGGTGGTTCTGCAGGCCACTAAACAGCCCTTACAATTGCCCAACGCACGCCTCGTCGTTACATCTCCTTGTTCAGACTTTCAGCATTTTACTTTAGCTATATTTCGCCTGTCATTGTCAATCATTTACCATGGCACCACTAAATAAGTCCATTAATACCTACCACTGCATTCAGGGCCTGTATTGGAGGAATACCTCCGGTGAACTCCTGGCGGTCGAAGGAAGCAACTCCAAATCTTTGCCAGAAATCTGGACACAACTAAAGAGTATCGTTTGCTCTACAGAGAGCCAATGGGCACAGCTCCAGCTTCCCTCTGGCAAGTCGATCAAGACTCTCCAAATCACAGCCGATATCCCTACTCTTCTTGACATTCGTTCGAATTACCCTCCCTCATATCAGCAAGAAGAACTCCACACCCAAATATCCGAGATCGAACACGAGAATGGCCTCTTCTTGGGTATACTGACGTCGAGACCGAGGTCTGTCAAGGCCGACGGCTTCGGGATATGGGCAGAGCGCTTCATTCTTCTAGAGACCGAGTTCCAACCGTTTGCGCACATCTCAGCATCGACGACGCCATGGGCGGCAAAACACCGGGAAACATGTGCAACGATAGCCGATATCTTCGAACGCAGACTCAAGAATGTGTCCAGGGACGACCAATGGCATGTTTGTGGCAAAGAAGCCTTCTTGAACCGCGTGTACGGCTACGTCGACAAGAACCTTCCCATCCAGCTTGCGTTACCTGCCTTCCCTTGCAAATCGCCCAACCCAAACAAGGTCGGTGGTATCATGCCAGATCTAGCTGAGCATATCGCCATGGACGTGCTACACGACTTCGTCAAAGAGGTTAATACGGTTTACGAGCCTGGTGCGACCATGTGGGTTATCAACGACGGCCACGTGTTCTCCGATTGCAGTGAGTCTTCTCCTAGCCCTCTCTTCTGGCACTTGTACTAAGCATACGACAGTCGGCGTGGATGATGAGATGATCGACACATACGATGCTTGTATGGCTGCGATATACAAGGAGCGCTATCCGGACAATGCCGGCCCTGTCCCGACCATCAAATTCAAGGGCCTGAAGAACATCTTCTCTGCCGACTCCGAGGGCTTCCAAGGTCTTCAGAAGCTGCTTCTTAATTCTCATCAGATGCCGCACCCTGTCAAGACCAAGCTCACCGGTGATGCCGAGCTGTGTCGCAAGCTGATGTTGGGCATTGGAGGGCCTGATCGTGCGTATATCCGTCAGTTGATCGAACAGCAGGAGCCCGACGCTCTCGGTCTCTACCGTGGTCAAACTCGCTTCATGTTGGAAGACCTTGCAGATATCCCTTCAGTCAAGTCCCTGAGCGGCAAGCAAAAGAAAAAGACAGCCGCTCACGTCGCCGAAGAGATGATGTCTCGTAACCAAGCCTACTCTAACCTGACTGAGCTTCTACTTCCCAACTATGTTCGTCTATCCATCCACGCACACAACAATGCAGGCCCCAAATTCGCTATCCGTCTCTTGCCAGCCAACATGGTTCGCGCGATCGACTCTCTCGAGACGCGTCTCGAACCAAATCCAGTCTACGAGTACCAACTTCCCACACCCTGGCACAACTGCATGATCAAGGTGGAGGGCGACGAGTTCATGTATCTGGCCAAGGCTCAGGTGGCCAGAAAAGCACTGCAAAGTCCGGATTTTCATGGCTCTTGGGTTGACGGTCCAGATGGATCGTACTTTAGCTTGAAGCGCAAGTCCGCCGCAACGAAGGATACCGTTGCGCTTCCCGAGCTTATCATCCCGGAACCTACCCCCACAGAGAAGATCAGCGTCTTCAATCAGAACAAGAAGAGCACGATCGTACTCGTTACGCCCATTACCGAGAAGAAGCGCCCCATTATCATCTGTTCGCCCGTCGTTGGCAAGAACAACCCAATTGTGGTCACGTCGCCCACTGCCGACGGACAGAGGCCCATTGTCATCTGCTCGCCCGTTGGTCGCAAGCAAGCCATGTTCTCACCCATCGCTGATAAGATGCGCTCCCCCGTCGGCTCCCCTATTGTGCGTAGGAAGACGTCCGTTATCGCCTGTGATCCCTCCGCAGACAAGGGTGCTTCCGTCACCGTTTCACCCATTGGACCGAGTCCCCTCAGGCGCCAGGATACGCATTTTGTTCAATCGAAGGAGAAGAACAGGTTGCGCAAGCTCATTCCAGTCATCTCTATGCTTCGTTCGATCCGGTCGCAATCATAGGGCGCACATGGTGGTTTCGCTGCTGGGCTACGCTTTCGCATTGTCTATTTCTGCGCTTTGATTAGCATATTGTAATTTATGAAGCTTGGTGAGATTGTCACCTGTATCGATACTTGGACTCGAGTGCAAAGGTGTTTGGCGCAGGGGCGCCTCTTAGGTCATCTATTCATGACATACCGAGTCAGGTTTTGGCTCACAATAATTGTATACAAATTGTTGCTTCCGGTGTATTCGGTGCTGAGCGTGTGGTGATGACATGATTGCTGTGCATGGATGGATGAGCAGATGATGGAGACATGATCGCCTCCGTGGCTCAGCCATTTCCCCACACTCCACACGGACCATCTGCACTGATGTCTCCTATCGTGCATCTTCTACACCTGACATCGCCCACGCAGGAACCTGCGCAATCAAGCGCAGAGAACGCAACAAAGATTGCGCGATTCATCGAGCATGTAGGGACTACAGATCCAAGTGTTGACCATTCACCAGGAACAGGACTGTGGCTGATTAGGCCTATGAGTTGGGTGATTCAACAAACCATGACTAGAAACAACACTGACAAACCCCATTAGTCGTTCTTCTGTCGCACCAACACCGTCAAAGCAACTTACCCAGCCAATCTTCTCTCACGTTATGTGACGTGGTGTATGTGAGCTACGTTGGCTCACGCACGACAGCTATCCGAGACGAACATCCCTTGGTGTTGAGAGCATCGAAGTATTAATATTACCATCAGTATACTGGAGCTTCGACCCTTGGCCGAGTTATCGTTGCATCCAACACGCACATTCGCATGCTCATATAGCTCAACCCCTGCGACCGTTCGTCCCTCTCTTACCCCTGCTAGACTGGCAACCATAGTACCGGGACGCTGCCGCACGATGCTCTGCTGCACTTGCAATAACAATTCATCTATCGCACGTTGACTGGGAAGTATTCTGCCTGTAAGTTGCAGTCCCAACAGATGCAACACAAGCGGCCCGTTCCCCTCGCCTCGCCAACGAGCAACGACCACCTGCATATATCCAACATCTTGCTGAATTCCACGGCCTGTCAGAGAGTATTGTCTGTTGTTTTCAAGCAGGATTCGGAAGGCGTGAAATGTGCTCAGAAACATTCTCATCCATTGGACCTCTAGACCTATTCCGGTATAGCTTTCTGCAGGCCGTCCCTGCTTATCGAGTCTCAACAACCATCACCACACGAACCAACAGGTTTATTGCTGCATAGTCTTACCATATGGTAGGCTGAGGTGGTCTTGGGAGATGCTTGCGCAAGGCTGTATCTGGTGGACGGTCTGTTCGACCCCTGCGACTGCGTGAAGCCAGCCGTTGAAGCTTTCTGGGCCTGTGAAGCGCGCCAAAGCTTACATTACCCGAAAAATGGTATAACCGCCATGATTCCACTGATATTCAATACATTTCCGTCTTATCTACTTGCCACTCTGCTCATTCTCTTCATCGAATTCCCTAGTTCTTGAAGTGAATCGCGTTTTGGTGGTTACCGCTTCCTTTCAACATCTTCGTGCTTGGAAACTTGCTCATAACTTGCTCAACCTTACTTGAATCACGCCACTGAAGTATATTCATTCATTGCGCTGTTTCACGTTCTCGGTAGGTTCTCAGTTCCTTGCAATCGCCATAACATAACTTTGAATCTTCTTCTCACCACTTTCCATGCAGGTACAAGCAATCATGTCAATGGATATGGGCATGTCGATGGCTCCAACCAGCACAGGCATGGCTATGCCGAGTATGGCTATGACGGCAACTGTCAATGATATGGCACCTATGGCAACCTCCTCCGGCGGTATGGGCGGTATGGATGATGCCATGGACATGATGGGCGGATGCAAAATCAGCGTGAGTCCTAGTCTGTGTACTTTCGCAACCACGAGCTTCAGCTAACATACATATCCCACAGATGTTATGGAACTGGAACGTAATCGACACGTGCTTCATTGCAAAGTCCTGGCACGTCCGCTCCAAAGCCATGTTTGCTGGTTCCTGTATCGGTGTCATCTTCCTTGTCATCCTCCTCGAATTTCTGCGCCGCGCAGCGAAAGAGTACGATCGCTACATCGTCTCACAGCACTCCAAGACACTCGCTCACTCAACGATCGGTTCTTCCGGTTCTTCTTCGTCGAGTGATAACGGCACGACTAAGAATACCGCCGCTACAACTACATCTGCTGCTCGAGCACCTGTACCCATTGTAACGAGCAAATTTCGACCGAGCATTATGCAGCAGGCGATCAGAGCAGCACTGCACATGTGCGCGTTTGCCGTGGCCTACTTCGTTATGTTGTTGGCTATGTATTATAACGGATACTTCATCATCTGCATCTTCATTGGTGCATATCTGGGCTACTTCATCTTCGGTTGGGAAAGCTTCAACATCAATAACGGCGGCGATGATCGTATGCAGGAGAATGCCACGGTCTGTTGCGGATAAAGAGACATGACGTGGTAAACCCAGGACTATAATGTTGTCATACCACATGGATCGAAGACGTGTAAGGAAAGCGGGCTTCTCAGGATAGGACAAACAATCGCTACGCGAACATTGTGTTTGAATGATTAAATTTCTCCTATGGTATCTCTCGAACTACCCAATTCCCCCGTTCCCGTCGTCATCGCATATCTTCGAATATTCAGGAGACACGACTTGTTCAAAACCGTCTGCACAGTGTTAGCTCTCTATTATGTGTTCAATAGTGACACAGCGTTACTCACTCTATCGTGCTCCCATCGCACTCTCAGTCATAGTGACTTGGCTTATTTGCCCTGGAAGTGGTCAGCATGATTCCATAGTGGGAAAGGGGGACGACATACGGGGCAGCCATCGCAGGTGCAAGTAGAGCCGCAGTTGCAGCTACCGGAAGCACAGCCGCAGTTACCCTTCATGTTGATGGTTATTGGAAGGTGGTTGTTTGGTTGAATGTAGATTGTTGTACTGGAAATTGAGTTGGTCTGGAATAAGGACTTGATCGTTGTGGTGTAGAAGATGACAACAGAGGGAAAGCAGCGAAGTTTATATATACCCAAAGCATGCGCGACTTGTGCGGCAGCAGGGCAGACGCAGGGCAATCTGTACCACATCTTCCTTGGGGCAACGCCGTCAGTGGCGGCTCCCGTCCGTGGGCGGCCGACCTTTTGCCCCGCATCCCACCATGTTTGTAGTAAGATTGACTATAAGCTTTGGCCTCACTGGTTGACATCTCCGTTTGGCTCCATGCGCCTCTTGCCTACCATTGGCTCCCTCTCATCTGCGTGCATTGTGCGGTTGGTTGGGCGGAACATGAGACACTTGTGCGGTGATCTAGCCGGTCTTCTAGAAGGCGCCAGAGCTTGCCGCGGGTGAAAAGTGGAGTTGCGTAGTTTGTGCGAGTGGGTGCCGGACCGCAACTCAGGCGGCATTCCGACGATGTGTCTTCTTCCTCCCGCGATAAGGCACATGAAAGTTTAACCACCCCACTCGTCTGACTCAGCGTGTTCATGGCGCTCAAGTCGAGCCAGTGCAGTCATGTTGATCTGTGACAATTGACCAAGTCCTGTATAGAGGATGTGTGGGAAATTCCAGCCAATACCTCGGTAAAGTCTACCATAGAGGGATGCGGAGGATGCTACGCTATACTTCTCGACGAAAGATTATAGTCTTTACTATGATGGCAATTCTTAGAGATGGATGTAATTCTCAGAAACACGCTCTTTCGTATGCCTAAAGCCGGGTAAGTTCGGTCGAGCCCCCTCAACCAACAAACTTGCCACCGCAGTAGACGCAAGCATCGCAGGCAAGGAATAGTACTCGGGCCAAAGTTACAGGAAGCCTCCTCCTTTCGTACAGTCCGTCTTCATCTTCTACGTCGTCGCTTGCTTGGTCCTCGTCCACGTCTTGTTCAGCTACACTTTCTCGCTCCGCTCCAATCAACGAACCACTGTCCTTGTCTTCTCTGCTCCCTCCCTCTGAGAGCTCGCCATCTCCTGTCACACCGGTCATTACTGTATCATCTCCTATATCCAGGCTCTTCTTGTTGTCCACACATTCTTGGGCCATGACACACTCATCACTCAAGAACGGGGTGTTGCATATGCCACAATACTTTGTGATACCTGGTGCTTGAATGGCCAGGAAACTCAATCCACATCTAGGAAACCGATGGCCGTTGGTGCAAGCCGCCGAAGCAAGGTCTGTGAAGGGTATAGAAGCCGAGCAAAAGTCACACGTGTCTGCTGATATTTGAGCCGTCGAGCAGCTGCTGTCCATTACACCGGTAGTGACTGGCGGGGCGTCGTTATCTTCCGACGTATCGTTGTCGCTCATGGCCATGTTGACGAGAGTAATGAGTTGCTTGTGATGTGTGAGAACTTCCGCACTGAAGAGAGTGTGCGAGAGCGATAGAGGAAGCTGTTGTAATGCAAGCGCAAGACGATACGCAATAAGTGTCCTGAACAGGTCTTTTTGGATCTGCGTCTTGTATGCCTCAGATACGAGTATAGTATAACGATCCTTCAGTGTGTGAGCATCGAGAAAGGCAGACAGCTTGAAATCCCTTATGAGCGAATCTAGGTCGTTGACATCGGAGTACACTCCAGATGCCTTTGCACTACTTTCGGGTGGGGGGGGAGCTGTATAGGTCTTGACGAGCTTCCCAATCATCTCTTCTGCGAATGCGGGCATATCATCGGGGTCTTCGACCGCCCCTTCTGCCAGTTTCTTAAGACTGTAGGTTATACCCTCAGCAGTGACGTCCTCGTTTGGGAATATATCTCGCTGCTGACTCGCGCGTTGTAAGGAGCTGATTGCCACGGTGCCGCTTCGGTCAGCTGGGATGCCGTACTCGATCATATCAGAAGGATGTACGCTGTTGCATGCGGCGATAAAGTCGCCTAATGGTGACCTTGTTAGACCCCATACCTTCGCTTTGCTATTTCCCTTGAGTCCATTTTTCACACTGAAAAGCGCCAGGTTGTTCTCAATCTTCTCCCGCCAACTTGGGACACCAAGACTCTCCAGGCCACCGTGTGTCTCCTCAAGAACAGCGGTTGGATTGTGGAGGGTCGATAGCAGTGAGCTTATGTGAAGACGAGGTGTCACTGTTTCGGTCGCGTCCCAGACTACACCAGAGATAGGATCCCACCGCCCATCCAGATCATGCGTGCTCTTTGCAAGGATGGAAGCGTCAAGGGCGGATATCGTCAGACACACCAGCTCGGTGTTTGTAAAGAGGGCGAGCTTCAGTCTATGCCCGCTTTCGGACTTGTGGAACCACTTCATCGGCCCATCATATCGGAGTACGTAGCCTTCGTAGATGACTTCATTGCCCAAGGTTAGACGCCCACTCGTGTACGCGATTGCCTGCGCCCGCACATCTTCGTTCGTAGCGTATACAATTACGGAATGATAAGAGTCATCACGAGTGATCCAAGGACTCCATGCGACGTGCGAAATGTACCTTTGCTGTTTGACCAAGTCTTCGAAAACGTTGGGTCCTAGGAAGATGGTATCCGAGGGCGGTGCGAGAGACTCATGTATCAGAACATCTGCCCTCCAGTCTCGCTCAGCTCCCAGGGTGGATGTAGGTGACTCGACTTTCAAGAAGACGAGGTAGTTGTCATCATTAGAGACAGCTAAAATGTGCTGGCCATATAAAAGGTGAGTTCCAACGAGACCAGTTGGTTCTGGGCCAGGTAAAGCGGGTGCCCAGGCGAACGCTCGGATGCGGCTTCTTAATCGCAGTCGTTCTTTGGCTGAAACCGTCAAATGGCTAAGCTCGTCATCACAGTCTTCGAAATGATCAGCGAGCGCATCATTGATAATGAGTCGCCGGGCCCAGCTTCCTTCCTCTTGCAGCTTGCCTTCGGCTGACCAGATCGACAGCGTTAGATTCGCAGTGAGAGCTGCAAGCGCACACTTGCGGTGTTTCGCAAGGCCAGGTGGCGACCACGCGATGTTTATGGGTGCACTGTTCGATATCTCCTCTCCGATGGAATAGTTTGATATAGGCGCGGGCTCTTTGAGTGGCAGCTCGTCGGTGGAAAATAAAGGTACCTTGAGAGGTACATGCTGCCACTGAGGGGCAACTTGATCTCGCTCAAAGTCAATGGTGTTTGGGAACTACCCAGCGATTAGTAAGAGATGCCTTGTGTGTGCACGCGAGACGATGAAAACTCACGAGCAGCTCCACGCGCTCATCTGACGCTAATGCAATGATGCCATCTGGAGACCAATCGATCGCGTCGACGCAAGCTGGCCAACATCTCAGCACTGTCACGTCCGCCATGACTGCTCATCAAGTCTTGGAAGAAGCGGCCCCTGTTGTTCCGCGGTTCTGGTCATGGCTCACAGTAGTGAGGGTGAGCGTGTAAAAGTTTTGACTAGCGCGAAATCGCCGAACTTGGTTGCATCAACAGTCCGGAAGACGTGGAGAATACTGTCTGCTGTCGGCAGACACAGAAACTCGCACGCGTCACACTCGCCGCATGCGCAGAGTGGTGAAAAGCATCGAGAACGCGAGACGTGCTGGTCCATGATCATGCTGGACGCTTTGGGACTAGTCTTGGCCTTATCGATAGTGTCAGGGTCCGTCCGACTGCCGACGAAAAAAAGTGATTTTTCCAGCATCCTTCACAGCTGCTCCCCAAGCGCCATTGCCCACCAACAAGATGGGGAAACGTCCGATCTCTGATGTCGTCGCCGAAGATGGCGCGACCACTGCGCCCGAGCTCTCGAGGAAGAAGAGCAAAAAAGACAAGAGCAAGAAGATCAGCAAGACGGCCGCAATCGACGCGACCGAGACCAACGGCAACGTCGAAGCTGTAGACGGCTCTGAAGACGAGGATAAGCTTTCAAAGGCCGAGCGCAAGGCGGCAAAGAAAGCAAAGAAGGAGGCGAAAGAGGCGAAGAAGGCGCTGAAGGCTGCGGCGGAAGATGCGCCGGCTGGCCAGACTGCGGAAGAGAGCGAGGAAGCCATCAAGGCAGCAGAGAAGGCTGCGCGGAAGGCAGAGAAGAAGCGCTTGAAGGCATTGGCCAAGGGTGAAGCTACCGAGTCGGCGTCCTCGTCCAAGCCTACACCCGTCCAAGCCAGCGCCGAGCCTACGACAATGAGCGCACCCGCCACCGAATCGGGCGAGTATGAGGAGAGCAAGGAGCTGACACAGCTTCCTCAGGCTGAAGTCGACGCTTTCCTTGCCAAAAACACAATGACTATCCAAGACCCCAAACCCGCCGCCCGCGCCCTGCGACCCATCCTCAGCTTCAAATATCTCCCAGTCGACGATGCGCAACGCGCCTTCTTTGCCAAGTTCAGCGCCCCTACACCTATACAAGCAGCGACCTGGCCGTTTTTGCTGTCCGGAAGAGATATGGTCGGTGTCGCTGAGACAGGTTCGGGCAAGACACTGGCTTTCGGTGTACCCTGTGTGCGTTCCATCGCAGCGCTGCCCAAGGACAAGCGGAAGGGTATCAAGGCTGTCATTGTTTCGCCCACGCGTGAGCTGGCTGTTCAGATTTACGATCAATTGGTAGCGTTGGCGACACCGGCTGGGCTATCCGTAGTCTGCGTGTATGGTGGCGTGCCCAAAGACCCTCAAGTTGCTGCTTGCCGCAAGGCGCACATTGTAGTGGCTACACCGGGTCGTCTCAACGACTTGATTGGTGATGGCTCAGCGGACCTCAGCAAAGCTGAGTATGTAGTCCTTGACGAAGCTGACCGCATGCTTGACAAGGGATTCGAAGAAGCAATTCGGCAGATCATCTCGCAGACGCCCAAGAAGCGCCAGACCCTCATGTTTACTGCTACGTGGCCGCCTTCGGTCCGCGATCTTGCATCCACCTTTATGAACTCGCCAGTCAGGATCACTATCGGTGACAATCAATCTGGCGAGCTCCGCGCCAACGTGCGCATTAAGCAGCTCGTCGAGGTAGTCGATCCCCATGCCAAGGAGCAACGTTTGCTGCAATTGCTCAGGCAGTATCAGTCTGGCAAGAACAAGGACGATCGTATCCTTGTGTTCTGCTTGTACAAGAAGGAAGCAATGCGCATCGAAAACTTTATTCGCAGGCAGGGTTTCCGCGTGGGTGGCATCCACGGCGACCTGAGCCAAGAAAAGCGCAGCGCCTCACTGGCGGCGTTCAAGGAGGGCCACGTGCCGCTCCTTGTCGCTACAGATGTTGCTGCACGTGGTCTCGACATCCCCGCGGTGAAGCTCGTTATCAACGTCACGTTCCCATTGACAGCCGAGGACTACGTTCACAGAATCGGTAGGACGGGTCGTGCCGGAAAGGAGGGTTTGGCAATCACGCTTTTCACAGAACATGACAAAGCACTATCCGGATCGTGAGTATTCCTTGCATTTGCCTGCACTATTGCAGTATGCTGACTCTGTTACTAGGTTGATCAACGTCCTCAAGGCAGCAAACCAGCCCGTGCCAGAAGAGTTGATGAAGTTTGGAACGACTGTCAAGAAGAAGGAGCACGGTGCATACGGTGCCTTTTACAAAGACACTGCAGATGTCAAGGCCGCTACTAAGATTACTTTTGACTAAGTTATACGGGCACTGTACAGGCATGTGTTGTCAGAAGCGGGCTCCGGCATCTCGTACTGAAGATGGTCGGCGAAGTAGATGCCGCAGGTTGCAGCTGCAGCGATGATCGAATTTTAGACGCAGGAGCATTCGTCTAGCGGAGGCGTTTCGGATCAAGCAAAGCAAAAGTTCCGGTAGTGCATTTTGTATGGATCGCGGTGCGTTCGCCCAAGCTCTAGTCTGGCTAGTTTGCAAGCTACGTTGTTGTTCGTAATTGATTGTTTCATTTCATCCCGGGCGAGAGAGATGCCCGACCCCATGGCTTCCGAAATGCTACTACCTTGGCATCGAATGATCGTATGACGGCTATGACTGCGTGTCTCCAGGTCCACACAGGAAGACTGAAGCCACCTCATCATATTGTATATATTTCTATCCAGCGAACATGGAGAATTTCAAATCAGCATGCATCGACATGTGCTAGCACCATCATGCAACATACCTACTCGACGCACTATCTGACGCTCGCTACTTATCAGCCTAGGCCTCCACATATCAGTCCACAAAGTACACAAGCCTGCACAATGACACAGAACCCTCGACGAGTCTGATGCTCTATGGCTCGGCCAGGAACCCTGCCATAGGTTCTGTCAGACGCCCCTCCCGCAGGCTAAACCCCGATAGCGAGAAAAAGCGTCAGTTGGCACTTCGCCGAATGTGGTCGCCGACTATGGCTCGGGATGATCCTCGGGCAGCCAATCAGAGGGCATAAGTGAGATGCAGAGGCCCAGTGTTTCGGAGCGGATTGGTCCCCTAGAGCCTGCAGGAATGTCTATGCCTCGCCGCGGCATGGCAAGACGCGTGGGTAGGGTATGATATTTGGAAGGGTCTTCGGCGACAAGTATGAGTAGGTAGAGAGGTGCGAGGTATATATAAAGGTCCGGGAGCTTTGTCGAATGGACCCCGATTCGAAATCTTTATCAACCAAAGACACGCATTCGAAACTACTGCAATTATACATCCCACGCTTTCGAGCTCTACTCAAAGATTTCGGCATACTTGGTTTGCGTTCGGCATACCACCATCGGCATCGTCTCTTTACTCCGCTACACCACTTAGTACTTGGATATCTACGGCCAAATATTCACCATGTGCAAGAAGGCTACCTGCGACTCCTGCAGTATGTCGCCTCCCATACATATCTTGCCTGAACATTGCTGACATCTCTTAGACAAGGCCACATGGTGGGGCTGCGGTAAACACGTTGCCGGCGTCATGGAGAGCGTACCAAGGGAGCAATGGTGCACATGCGCACCTCAAGGACACCAATACCCACCGATGGGCACACTAGCGTCAGCGTGACTACCAGCTTGGCTGAGGAGTTCGAAAGCATAACATGGAGCGATACTGTACAGATGTTTGGGTTCTCGGAGTTTGGGAAACACACGGAGTGCCGGTGTGACGGTTTTCGATAGCGACGCATGGACATGGTTTCCAAGAGCATTAGCGACTTGCAATAAATATTCGATTCTTTTCTAGAAGCTGCCTTGTAGGTGGTGTTGAGGTTGAGCTCGCAGTGCCTGGGTCCTCGGCGTGCTTTACGAGGCAACGCTGTCATTTAAACTATGACCAGCACGATCCAATTTGTGCTCAACTACGCCCTGTAACGTTTCAAGGACATTGCGAGGTCATCGGCGACGAACCATGTTGGTACGTGTGGCAGGCGTTGCGTGTTGTTCAATAGTTTCTCGATCCGACACGATGTCACCAATTTCGACCAGTGCATGGCGCAATGATAATGCGCGCGACATGACATGGCATGGGAACAAAGGTGACGAATTGCACCTTGTGCAACGAGGTCTTGGTTGCGGCCTGACGGGACCTTGCAGTCGTGTCCTTTGCTCGTTCCAGAGGCATGGAGCTGGAAGCTACAACATGGCACAGGTGCAGCTGTGTAGCTGTGTAGCACGGAAACGAAACCCCGCGGTGGATAGACCTGGACTGTTGTGACGACAGATGCTATCAGAATCGGTACAGGAAGCGAGCGTCCTGAGGCCTCCTTGCGAGGCTTGGCAGTTATCTGACACAGCTTCTGGAAGTCTCAGATGCTTCGTCATCAAACAGCTATGATGTCGACGTGCCGGGCTATTTAGTACCTATGGATATCTCCGTCGCAGTCGGACCCCAAGAAAAACCGGAGCCGATGGGTCGCGCGTAAAGCGCCACGATAAGACAGTCAAGAGTCTTGGGCGCGGACGATGAAAAGTGTAAGAATAGGACGGGTTGGTGGTGGTCGAGTTGGGGAGAACGGTCGGGAACCAATAGGTTCGGAGGGGAAGGTGCCGCATGGTGAGGCTGGTCTCATAATGGGCCTGCTAAGTATAGCCGTTGCAGATGTGGAACTAGGTCCCTGCAACTAGCCAGTTTCAGCCATGGCCCTACAGCATCCGAGCCTTGAGCTTCAATGATGAGGTGGATGACAGGCAGACCCCCCTGCAGCAAGGGAGGGCGACTGCAGTGATGGCAAAGGCAGTGACGGCGGACTGGCATTGGATAGATGCAGGGCAGGCAGAGAGCAAATGTATGCAGAGGGCCGTCTTAGCACACTGCACGACGTGGTGCAAGAATGGTAGCTCGTACTGGCGAAACAGTTCTCGAATGTTTAAGCTGATTCTCGTGCATATAGCAGAAATCACAGGATGTGACTCGCGCAGCTCACACAATGGCTGGATCATGTCGGCGGTTAGCTCAAAGTATGGCGCCGACACCAAACGAAGGCTGCAACCTACCGGGAAGTATATTTGCACTCTATAGCCGGCGCATACTGCTGCCACCTCAGAGTTTTGATTCCCATACGCTTTTCTCTTTGCCTGGTGTAGTGTTGCATAGATTGTACCTGAGCCCGTTTTTTAATTGGCGTCGAGCTGGTTGACCCCGCCATCCATCCCACTTGGAAAACGCGACCGTCGCCCGCAGTAGCAGCAGCAGCAGCAAACACGCCATTCGCACCATTCCAGTGTTTTACACAATCCTCTCTCCCGTGTGTGAAGACTCATCCTTCACGCACACGCCGTCGGGAAGGCACACGCTGAGATCGCATCGGGGACTGATTGACTTGGCACTACAACAGACCCTGCCCCCACCTTATCCGTCTCCTTTCTGTCACCGCCTCACTCCCTCTCCACCTTGCGCGGGCATCACCCCAGCATACTCGAGAAGCTCCGAAGCGCAGCCGCTGCAGCTCCCATCGGTTGGTCGACGACATCTCGCGGTAGCCTGCGTCATTAAACGGCTAAAGACGAGCGACATCTCTCAGGCACCATCAAACACAGGCACGACCTGTCGACTCTGGTACGGGACGGTCCTCGATCCTCAAACGCCCCCAATCCCCTGGTATGTCAAATTTGATAGATGCATACACGGGCGGCGACGAATGCAGACAAGTCCTTCTTTGTGCTCTGTCGTGTTCGCTGCCGCCATCAACACCCTTCTGCCGCTCAAAGGCAAGCACGTGGGGCTGGCTCGGTGTCTGACACAGGGCCGTTTCACCAGCGCGCGCAAGACACGCTTGCTGTTCTGCGAACAATGCTTGCCATATAACTTTTTCCAAGCTCAAGCTGACAAGCACCCTCTTAGATTTCACCATCACCACCGCGCACGCATCCTCATCCACCTTCCTCCTCAGCTCTCCAATTGTCCCACTGTCGAGCAACCGCGACCCCGCAATCACTGAGCATCAGCTCAATCGACCCAGTCCGCCGCGCACCAGCGCATATCTACCACCACCTCAACCGCCACCATGCCACCAGCGGGCAGCGGTAGCTCTAGAAAGATCTCTTTCAACGTCTCAGAGCAATATGACATTCAGGATGTCGTGGGAGAAGGCGCGTACGGTGTTGTCTGGTGGGTCCCGCTTCCCAGTGCCAGCCAGACTGCTGCTAACCGTACACCAGCTCCGCATTGCACAAGCCGTCCGGCCAGAAGGTCGCCATCAAGAAGATCACACCCTTTGACCACTCCATGTTCTGTCTGAGAACACTACGAGAGATGAAGCTACTCCGGTACTTCAACCACGAGAACATCATCTCCATTCTCGACATCCAGAAGCCTCGGAACTACGAGACCTTCACCGAAGTCTACCTGATTCAGGTGTGTAGCCCGCCAATCTCGCGCCATCAACCGTGGCTAACACAGTACGCAGGAACTCATGGAGACGGACATGCACCGCGTCATTCGCACACAAGAGCTTTCGGACGACCACTGCCAGTACTTCATCTACCAGACCCTGCGCGCGCTCAAGGCGATGCACTCAGCCAACGTTCTCCATCGCGATCTCAAGCCCTCCAATCTGCTCCTCAACGCCAACTGCGATCTTAAGGTCTGCGATTTCGGTCTTGCCCGATCCGCCGCCTCGACCGAGGACAATTCAGGTTTCATGACGGAATACGTTGCGACGCGTTGGTATCGTGCGCCCGAGATTATGCTTACGTTCAAGGAGTACACAAAGGCCATCGATGTATGGAGCGTAGGATGCATTCTGGCCGAGATGCTTAGCGGAAAGCCTTTGTTCCCAGGAAAGGACTGTAAGTATTGCGCACACACTATGAATGTGCTAGGAGCTCTTTGCTAACTGTCGTCAGACCACCACCAGCTCACGCTGATTCTCGATGTGCTCGGCACGCCCACCATGGAGGATTACTACGGCATCAAGTCCCGCCGAGCTCGCGAATACATTCGGTCGCTGCCGTTCAAGAAGAAGATTCCATGGAAGGCCATGTTCCCCAAGACCAACGATCTGGCGCTTGACTTGCTCGAGCGGTTACTCGCTTTCAACCCTGTCAAGCGAATCACAGTCGAGGAGGCGCTCAAGCACCCATACCTTGAGCCGTACCATGACCCAGATGACGAGCCAACAGCCGACCCAATTCCAGAGGAGTTCTTCGATTTCGACAAGAACAAGGACAACCTGACCAAGGAGCAGCTCAAGCGTACGTCATCGCCTTATACTTGACTCGAATCTCTGCTAACATTCAATAGTCCTCATCTACCAGGAGATTATGCGATAAACCTTCACGTTTTCCCCCCAAGTGCGAGATATACACAAGATACCACCATCGAGTCGATTTCCGGAACTTGTCCACAGCTAGCTGGTCCGAGCTCACTACCATGTTCGAGGAGGGTCTACAATCATCCTGTAATTTGGATTCTCAGCAGAAGAAATAATGTTAGCAATGACAATATGGAAGATATGGGGAGATGCGCTACAGATCGCGCTCCATACAGAAAGAAATCTCCTACACCCACAGTACTTATGATAGGAAAAGGCAGAAATGCATTGCTTCTTTGCAAACTTTACATTGACGCTGCAATTGCGACCAAACCAGGGTTTCTCTACGGTGTATGCTACATCTTAAGTGCCCAATCCATGCTTTGAATGTTCTCTTTCTCTTTACTGCCCCTTGCACCATGAGGTCCGTCCCAAACCACACCTCCAAGATTCCTTGCGTGCAATTCAGCATCCGTCGGCCGTGTCCAATCACACATGGCCGACTCACTTCTACTTCCCCTCCAGGATGCATGCGCACTACCCGTACTACCTCTACGATGATCCCTGCTCACGGCACTGAATCCACCAGCAGCTCGGGAATTGCCTGCGGGACCCCGGACTTCGGGCTCTAGCACAGCGTCCAAAACAAATGATCGTCGTGTAGGACTTGTCGTAGATCCCCGTCGAGCGACCTCGTTCCACCACCGCTTATCGTAGGCATCTTGCGAGAGCGAGAAGCTGCGCCGTCGAGCTGATGTGAGATACAGAGGATTATGGAGGGGGAGAGGATCGAGGAAGCCGCGTTGAGATTGCCGGCGAGAGTGCGTAGGAGAAGGTCTTTCGGTAGACGTCGGAGGAAGAGTGTTTTCATATAGAGCAAAAGCATTTGGTCCCAATATCGGGGTCCTAGAATCTTGTACCCGCCATTGAGACAACCCGGGCCATTTCCTCTTCTCCCCGTTTCCATGCATATTCTCTGTCTCTGATCTACCTCCCGATGAGGATGTAGCAACAGAATCTCTTCTGGCTACGACCGGTTTTGGCTTTAACAAGCTCCCTGTTCTGGCTCTCCCTGTCTCTTGACCACAAGAACTGCATTGCCTGTTCCATGTGACCCTCCCCATTGCTGAGTCGAAATGACCTTCTCTGGCTTGCGATTGCTGCTCCAGGTCTGCTTGTTGCTTGTGTGCAAAACGGAGGCGCATGTACCATGCGATGGCCACAAGGATCAGGAAGAGAATGACTGACAATGCAATGGCAGAGTTGCGGTCGACGTCAGTATCCGCAGAAGACGAGGAGTCGGTTTGACGCTTGTTTACCATGAGCAAGATGGTGGTAGCAGCGGCCATGTTGATACTATTGTGATTGTGGTATTTGGTATGCAGGACTCGAGTTGCAATGAAGATGCGCACGCGAGTATCCCAAATTGATATTGGTAGATGCAAGGCTTTCAAGACTCAGACTCCGGGTGGTCGCGTGCGCACCATTACACGTTGTGAGATCATAGTCTGTTGTGGTACCATACCGCATTGTGTTCGAGACTTTGCGAGGGTTTGGTACCGAACCAGTACACGAGGTGAGGGGAAGCATGTGTCGCATGGGAAGCCACGAGGAAAAGATCGAGCTAAGGGTTGAGGGTAGCTTATTGTGAGGCATGTAGAGTTGGTTAAGCTGTTGTAACCTTGAAACGCCGCCCAATGCCTGTATCTAGTCCGTGTTCGTAAAGAGTGGTGTCTTCCACTATGCAGTGACCCCACCCTCCTCATGCTCTTCGTATACACATAATCGTACATCCACACGTGTCCTTGTGTCTTTGCCGTCTAGAAGTCACATCTCCCATCTTTCCATCCCGTTCTCCATCGCTCTTCCCACCTCTTGCAGTCAAACTGCTCCTTCCCCAGCTTCTCGTTTACAGCATTATGCGCCTCGCACATCCACTCTCCGAACTCGCTCCGGCTGCTTACTCTTGGTGTGTTCTTCTGCATCCACTTCTGGAAATCTTCTGCGCACACCCAACACGGGTAGAGTTTGCCAAACGTGGTAAGGAAGGACTTGGTTTCGGACTGTAATTGCGGGGACGGGTTTGTTGGGTAGGTGCCAGTTATGGAGTGTAATAGAGTCCAAGATGAGCGACCGAGAGCCTCAACGTCGGGTGGGCAATCTGCGGGCAGGGAAGGTGCGGTTTCTGCGGCGGTCGCAGTCGCGGCAGCAGGCGTGCGTTTCGTGGGCAGTTTGCCTGCAAAGGCAAAGAGGGAGGTTACGTCGTTACAAGTTCGACATCTATAGGTTGAACACAGATGTTAGCGTGCGATTTCTCCACAATGCTGGCCGTTGTACTGTGTGCATGTCTCCCGGCGCATTGCTGAGTCCACGATACTTACGGCTTGCCGTCTGGACCGAGTATTATGCCATTCGCCAGCTTCTTGTACCCAGGCTTCCCCGCGATATCCTGACCTTCGTCGGTCTGTGTCGAATCCTGCGCCATGTTCTGCTGCTTCGGGGACGTTATCGTGGTCGCGGTATGTTGCGTCGCTCAGGTGGTGATTTCTAAGCTGTTCGAGAATCGGAGCTCGGAGGTATGCAGCTTTCCAGGGTCAACCATGTCATGCATTGTCGCGCATTCGCTGCAAATGCCGAGGATCATTCGTTGCCATCCGCGTTGGTAAATTTTGTGCATCCGTGATTTTGTAGCGTCTCTCGCGACATGTTGTTGTTCTCCAATTGCTCTTGGCGCGTTGTTAAGAAGGACGTGGTGGACGTGCAGTGGAGAGTGTTAATGAACGACAGCTCCTGAACATCACAAACGCATCCCTTCAACCTATCGATTATCGTGCATCGGTCATGGACGTACCAGTAGCTGCGAATGTACTAGGTACGTTCGGTGCAGTATGTATATCCCCGACTCTTGAAGCAGATATATTAACAAAAACAGGTGTGTTGGTCCATTCAGGTACACAAACGCTTTCAGCCACCACCTGCGTGGTCGAAGGAGCCCAACTAACAGCGCGACGCAGTTGATTCCCCAGATTGTTATCAACTATCGCAGACATAACGCTACTGGACTCCAGCCAACTATGATGATGCTTTGGGCATGGGCTGGAGTTCCACTTGGAGTTTATAACATTGCAGAAGATTACAACATTGCGCTACGAATCCAGCCTCAGATCCTTACCATCTTGAGCCTAGTGACTTGGATCCAGTGCTACTACTACGAGAAGGTCAATTAGTTTTCTTCCAAGAGTATTCTCGAATATGGCGGCTAACGTACAATAGAGTTGGTCAGTCGTCCGCTCCCTCGCTGTCGTCATCCCTGTGGCTTGTCTGATGGGGGGCATTCAAGCTGGCCTCATTTTCGCTATTGAACATGCAAAGGCAGAGGGTCTCCACTGGCCCAGTATTCTTATGGCAGTTGCTTCAGCTACTCTGCTTGCTGCTGGTGTCTTGAGACACTACTGGGACATCTACGTCCATCGTACTGTCAGAGGTATTTCCTTCATCTTTGTAGGCATCGATGCTCTGGGCGATCTCTTCTCTTTGGTGTCAGTCGTCTTTCAACCAAAGCTTGATATCCTGGGCTTAGTCATCTATGGCTCCGAACTGGTGCTTTGGATTGGCATCTTTGTTTGCGGAGCTTACTACAACCTCCCGACTTGGTATGTTGCAAAGCAGAAAGAGGAAACAAGCAACCCGGGTGTTGGCGAGTCTGGCGGAGTGGCGGCAGTCGCATCTGGCATCGCGCTACACGATCTGCCATCCAGCACCTCCGTGTTCAGGACGCCATCGGGTGAAATCGAAGCTGTTCGACAGCGGAGTATGAGCTCGGTGCGTAGCACCAACTTGGAGCACTTGCCGCGGAGAGTGTAAGTGACGCGCGGATTCAGTCATATTCCAATCTATGGTCTTCAACCACACTTTTCACTCCATCTACCGTTTGTACCCGGTAGATCTCGACTCCACAGACAAATCCGAATTGCACGGCTACTTCCGCGTTTGGGTTAGTTCACATGTGTTTGTTGCTTCCCGATTCTTCACCTTTGGGCAGGCGCACGCACCTTCTCCACAATCGCTACTCACGCTCCCCACACTCGAACCCACTACAATTCTCCGCGACTCTCCACAATCTCATTTCACCGCCACCCATCACCGACCGCGATCACATTATAAACAGGCGCCACTCGCTCGTACAAGTAAGCTAGCTTGCACCCCCATCATCAACGTCTTCTCACAACCAGGAGCCTGGATTACTTCTTCGACCTATCACAACGCCCGCATACCGCTGTGAGGACTAAAAAGGCCAAACAGTCAAATCAATTTGTACTTCAACTCCGGCTCTTGATTCCAACTGCACCATGTCGTCCACCACTACAATCAAAACCACCTCTCTGGACTCGCAGTCCGATGGCCCGTCGGTGCCAAACCCAACGCCAGCTACCGAGCCTGTCGGTAGTCCCTACGAGCCTATCGACCCTCCCCCGGAGATGGACTACACAGCTGTCGCCAAGATCCTCGCCCCCATCCAGGAATCACTCAACGAGGCCGCCATGGAGGCAGCTTTCCCATCCCCGCCCATCAACACACCTGTGTTCGGCTCTCCGGCTCCTTCAGTGGCGTACCGCTACCCAATGACCCGCGGTCGCGGCTTCAGTGTAATTGGCGATAGACTCGTGCAGCTGAAGCTCAACGATCGCAAGCTTCGTAGCCACGAAGGAGACGTAGGCTCGAGCAACCACTCGCCCGATGTGTCCGTCGCCGAAGACGAAGAGACCGATATCGCGAGTATCTCCGAGGTGCTCAGTGACAGCGGCAAGGACAAGCAAGATTCCGGAAAAGCTCGTAAGACTCTTGATGCTATTGATGTGAATAAGGGCTCAGTTCCTATTGCTTTAGGCTCCCCCGCCGTCAACCCGCGCATCGTGGAGTACCTGTCTTTCACCTCTGATGACCTGCCTACGAACTCGGTCGCCCCTTGCTTTCCCTCTACGCTCATGAAGACGAGCACCGGGTCGCTCAAGACTGTCATTGAAGGTAGCGACCAGGCTAGCGAAAAGAGCGAAGGCGTCACCGAAAAGAGCAACTGGGCTGAAGAGATCGAGGACGCTGTCGATCGCACTTGTCTCCGCCTTGAGCAGCTGGCTGACGACGAGTGGAAGAGGGACAATAGCAAGACTTTCGCCGAATATTATGTCGCTCGTCTCGAGCGCCTGCTCGGCAGCGAGAAGCGGGCCGTTCCTGTCACCATTCAAAAGAGCAAAGATGCAAACGAGTAGACCGTCAGAGTCTTGGCTTATGAAATGTCCATGGCTATGAAACAGGCTCAAGGAAGGTGGCGTCGTTCACGGTACGGGTAATGCTTTACATTGCTTTCACGGTCTTAACGGTTCCATACCTTAGCAAGGGTGACCGTGGTTTTTTATACCCATGATTTCCTTCTTTAATCACATGCGAGTTCACGATGTGGTTTCTTCGATAGCTGGTTCGATAGTGAGCCTGGCATAGCAGTAATGATAATGTAATTTCCTTGGGATTCCTTGACCTTGCTGCATGCGCGCCATGAACTCTAGGTAAAGCGCGAATACGAGCCGTTCCTTACACCAAGCCCCTGCAAGATTGCAACAACAGCCAGTGTAATGGCTGTAGGTCTATCATTGCTCTTCCAGTAAGCCGCACCGGCAGCAGCTAGCATACCCGTCAAGATGCCAGCGATGCTTTTGTCGTACACATCGTAGATGCCAGTAACCGACCACTTGTAGTTGAGGATGCCTATAGAAATTTTGAGTAAACGAAAAGACGTGTAACACATCGTCATGCAAGGACTTACTCATCATGAGGAAGAAACCGCTACCTTCGTACCAACCAATCTTACTGGCACCACGGAGCATGACCGGGAGGGTGTTCATTGTTGGGTGTTTGAATTGGTCGAGACCTTTCATCTACAAGTCAGTGTTAGTATGCTATTCCTCGTAGGGAGCTCTGCGCCTACTGTGTGGCCGATCGCCAAGATGGCGTAGGCAGCTGAAGAAGCCTGCAAGAGAGGATGTGATTGAGAGGTTGTCGACGCCATTCTGTCAATCGTTATGCTTCTACGGCCAGATTATATGATGATTTTTCTTTGATGATGATACTGGACAGTAGATAGGCACTGAGGGCAGGGGAGGGAGGAATCTTTTGGTTGTTGCTGTTACAGGGCGTCGTTCGTTGTCATGCTTCAAGCTGGTTACCAGCCGAGGTTAGTATGGATTAGGACGGATTTCCCCACTTTTTGCGGGTCCGCCCCAACCTACTCACATCTACTATACGCATGAACGTGCATATCTATTCTTGGGGATACTTGTTTCTTCACGTAGGATCGTAGAATGCGCTCCTTGAAAACGTGAGAAAGGTCCATGGTGTAAGAATAATCGAGCACTGATAATCGCCAATGAGGCTGATACTCTGCACGCCTTTACTTCTCGAAAGAATCCCTTTTATTCTAAGCAATCATCGAAGCTATAATTCGTCATGCACTCTGCTTTCAATCCATAAAAGAACTCCGTTCATAATACCACGCAAACCGCACCCTTCCACTCACTCCCCCTATCCCCCTTCTGAACCACAATCTGTCTCTCCCTACCCTGCAACCCCTTCACCCTCATCATCTGCGCTCTCTTATCCGGTGCCGGTCCTCCATGTTCCATACATTTGTATTCAATCCACAAGGTTCTGGTGGTTGTTACGGCACAGTCCTCGCCGCTCTGCTCAGCCTTTTTGCAGCGACGGAACTTCACGGCCGCGCAGTCGCCGTAGCCTTCGCGTTTACAGGGGAGGTAGCGGGTCTCGTGGGTTGTGCACATTGTCTTGCTGAGTTGAATCTCGTTCTGGGTAGAGATTTGGTGTAGATGGCGGGAGGAGCAGAGCTTGGATGATGTAGAAGGGAGACACTGTAGGGTGGCCATATATATGCGATTCTTGTGAAGAGGATGTAGTTGGAGACGAGCGAGTACGTGTGCCTACGTGTACGATATATCGACGCACCATTTGAATGGAGGTCAAGAAGGAGAAGTTGCGACAAGTTCATATGAAATATTTGTTTCCCAACTCAGCCACCATAAAGGACGAGAGAAGATGGGTTGATACCACCGAACGCTGAACCGTATGAACATACCCTGATGCCAATTTTAGTAGTATACAGAAACACCCTGCCGACTAGGGTCCGAAATGAAGACATGGCTTTAGATACAAAGGAAGCCGTATAGTACAGAAAATGTCTAAACCAGAACGCCCAAGTTTGGTATGTGCGCCTCATCTCTCTTCATATGCTCTTAGCTGGACGTGAATATACAGAAATCCATGCTTTAAATGTGTGGCATTGCTCTCCACCCAAATAGCCCTCATATTCCCTGGAAGAGTAATGCTCACGAGTGATCAATCCTCAATGATACTAAGCAAAGAGTCAAAAACGTCGTCTTCGTCGCTTTCTTCTGCTAGCTGGCGTTGCGCATACGCATGTGCTTCGGCATCACTATCCTCCGCTAGCTCACGTTGTGCAAAGGCACGTTGTTCCGCGTTGCTATCCTCGCCGTCGTCGCTTGAGGAGCAGTTAATACTTCCGTCTGCAGAACTTGCGCTCATTTCGAATTCGGGCGCCGAGGCGCTGTCATTGTCGTCGTCAGTGACACCACGCCAGCTTTGCTCGCCGTCATCGTTTTCGTACGCATCGTTGTCGTCATCGGGCTCGGTGTCGCCGCCATTGTTGTAAGCATTGAAGCCAGGGCCGCCCACAAAGGGTCCCGAGTGCGGCGTCGCATATGCAAAAGGAGTCGACTTTCCTGCAACGGTAGCAGAGCGCTGACTTGGTCTGCTCATGACATCCGAGTTCGATCGCGGCAGCGCAGGCTGCGATGAGTAGAATGGTGAGGGTGGTTCTCGCGAGTGACGAGGAGTCGTATTCCATATTGGGACCTGCGCAGTCTCAGGCCGTGGGGAGGAGGACCTCGCAACACGACGTCGCTTCAGTCTTGTCACTGACAAGCTAGGGGTATGTGAAATTGGCTGTGGGGCGGATGATTGTTCTGCGATAGAAGCGTTGAGGCGGCGCTTTGACAGGCGAGATGGGTAGGTGTCGATGACTGAAGCAGACACTGTACGATTGCGATAGTATTGTGGGCGTCGCGGGTGGTTCTCGCTCAATGGAGAGATGGGCTGGGGCTGCTTGTTCTTTAAGATCGAGTTGGGGGTGATTGATCTCCGCCAATTTCGCCCAGCAGGACGCATCGAGAGCTGAACTGACTGGTTGCTTCCAAAAGAAGAATGTACACTGGCGGGCGGCGCATCATACGTCTCAACAAACTGCCAGCATGCTTCTTTTGCATCCGCCTCTGGAACTTGAGGCTGACATTGCTTGTCGTTGTCTTCCATCTGTGAGTCTTTTTCGGGTTGATAGCGAGGCAATTGTCGCAGTTCCGGCCACGACTGTTCCATGACGACAAACTCATTGCGGTCGACTTGTTGTGTATAAGCTTCGCGAACCGTCACATACAGTCTTTTCTTTCCACCGGAGACTCTCATCATGACGCCTGCGGAAAGGAACTGGGCATTCCAGAGCGCGCTACTCGACATCTCAGCAGGCGTAAGGAATCGTAGCCGCGACTCTTTGAGTACTTTTCGTAGAGGTATGTACGACGCCCGAAGACCAGGGTACGCAGCAATCATAGGGTTCTCGTCGCTGTCGTCGTACTGCAGGTAGTCGAACACGTCGGAAAAGGCATGCGACAAAGCCTCTTGGATATCTTTGGCATTAGAGCCTCTGAATGTGACATCTCGCACAAAACCTCTGCTTTGGAGTCGCTTGTAGACTAGATTGTTACTTCCACAAGCCTTTGGGAACAACCAGTCGTCCGTAGACCCTGAAGCCCAGTTACTGATGTCTTGGCTACTCCATCCGTTCTCAGACTGACCAGGCACGGGCTCTTTATCTGAATTTCGAGTCACAGGATAGGGGCTAGAATCTGTCTCTCGTCCGAGAAATGGCAAGGTAGTAGTCTTGGACGTCCGGGCTTGAGTCCATTCTTCGGAATTCTGTGTCGTTTTGGTTACATCATGCATTGGTTCTTCAGGTGAGAACCAGATGCCTTTCAGGTCAGGACCCCATGGTAGCAGGACGACTTCCACTTCCCAAGGTTGCAGCGATGTGGGCGGCGCAGCGGCTTCCAGCACATCTAATCTCTCTTTGATGTTGTCAAGTTCCATCTCAGTATCCTTGCGATCCATGGCTCTGAGTATAAGGGCTGAAGAAGTGGTCGACTCTGCGGAGCCGAACGAAGTCGTAGTGTTATCTATGCGCCTTCTGCCAAAAGAATTATTGCTGGACTGGTCATCCATGGCCTGATGCATCCGTTCATGTTCGTCCAAACGATGCTCCACATCAATGAGCCTACCCTCATACATCTCCAAGGTCTGGTTCAGATCTTCGGGCTGCACATAATTGAAGGATCCGTTCTCCAGTAAATCTAGGCGGCTGCCGAGTTCCTGCATAGTGCTGGCTACGTTAGGTATGGAGTTTAACAGGTTGTGAAGAGGAGCAAGGTAGGAGACGAGCTTCTGGAGGCCTTGTGCGGGAGCCGATTGAAGGAGGCTTTGCAGCTGCTCCTGTGGGGCTGCAGGAGTGTTCTTTGGTAAGAGCTGGGTGGGCACTGTGGCATACGTTTGGCCTTCTGACGAGCCAGCGGATTGCTGTTGAATGGCCGAGGTTATCCGCTTCATTGCTTCAATCATGTCTTTGCCATCCTGTACGGCCCGATCCGCAGCCGTCAGGTCTGGTGTATTTCCAACACTTGGAGTAGCCACCTCGGTAGCGCTCTGTATATAGTCATCGGGATTGTAGGTATTCGGTATGGTATCGCCCGGCTCATCAGGCTGGAAGTTACGGTTGAACTCGAAGACTTGCTCAAGAATGCCGCGCGATGGGCTGGTAACGTTTTCTTCGTTGTGAACCGTGTTCGCCCGGTCAGGGGAGTTACTCGGCTCGTTGTAGGGCTTCCCCGGGGTATGAACGATGTTGATGTCGTCGGGTATAGTCGGTGTAGGCGACTGTTGACGATTCATCCGTCCCATGCTCTCTAGGTTCATCATGGAAAGACCAAGACCCGCCACCGTTTGGCGCGACTGATTTGCGCCATTCCTAGCTTCGTTGTTAGCCACTGGGCGCCGTTCATGAGATAGCAAGCAGACTGAAGGAATTCCAGGAAGACCGCTCGTGCTGGTTTGTGAGGGAGTGTCCTGACTTTGTATCAAGCGACTGAACGAGTTGGAGTAAGTAGACTGCTGTAAGAGTCGCTGACTGGGACTAGACAGCTGATGCATGCGCTCATTGTATCTGGCTTGACCCACTTCGGACAGAGGGTTGTCTTCCAGCTGTCGCAGGCCAGCGTTTGTGTCGCACGGCGCGTGTGGCAGCGATTGGGCCTGCTCACCACCTCCTGCATGAAGCGATCGAAGCGGCGCATTCACTAAAGGCGCAGGCTTTTCTGGCGCACGCGATGCCCTCAGATGGAAGCACGCATGGTGCCCACAAACACACCACGTTGAGCGCTCGCTGCTAGGCCGGTGCTCGGCGCTCTCATCGTGCAGCTCAGCACTAAACTTGTCCCAGAATTGATCACATCCACACTGTCCTACGCTCGCATCGCGATAGTTGCACGGCCCGTCAGGAAGCGATCGTCTCGAGGGTGTTGGCTGTAAGAGCGCATGATTGCTTTGTCGCGTGACATTTGGATTTGGGTCCCCGAGGCCCGCCATTGGTGTTGATAGCTGAGCATCCCGCAGAGGACGCGAAAAGTCTAGGAGTGAGACATGTCGCTGTTCCTGTCGAGGCTTTCGGCCGGTTAGCACGAGTCGAGGAAATGATGATGGTGGGGCCGAGCGCGTACCGAAGATTCTGCGAGCACTGTGCGCAAACCAGGTCGTGGCCGCGGGGGGGATGCGAAGGCTCTTTATATATACAGGGCAGGGCGGAGATTGAAGGACGCGACCGACGCGACAGAACTGGTGGGCACGCAGAGGGGAGAGAGGCCGTGGATACTTTTGGGCCGTGACTCTTTAGCACGCATGCATGCCACCAGCAACGGCTTAGTGACGGGCACCTGTAACACTTCCCCGGAGTCTGGGTACGCACGGGATGGGCTATCGATACAAAATTGACGACATGATAGGCTGAGGCAGCACATTCCTCCGACTACCCTGTCTAGCTGGCGGCCGGCCGAACACCCTGGCCGTTGGCTACCCATCCATCGAATCCAGCGAGGCTATAAACGCCATGCGCGGCCTGCAAAGAGCAAAAAGTAAACCCTCCATAACAACCCTGATACATTTGCGAAAAAGCGATTTCTTCGCAACCTCTCCAGTCGTACGTGCTGGTAGCCCATTTGTCCAGGCAGCAACGACCCTATACATGGCGTCTCTCTCATCCACATGGGGTGCTGCATCATTGGCCAATACTCGAAGGGGGAAGGGGGAGGGACCATCGCACATCTGCATTGCATCTGCACGTCCTACAGGCCCCGACCATGATAGATGCGCATGGCGACAAGTTTGGACCCAGACATCAGCCTCGGGGTCGACAAATCTGTCCAAGGCAGAAACTGTATGTGACTAGTTGTCGTCAGCGCTGCGTTTGCCATGCATCTGACAGGGTCTCGAACGGGAAGCCGGGCGCTAGTCGACCAAATGATACATCACTTTGCGATACAAGAATCCGCCGAGAGCTCGTCCCATCCTGTCATGGGCAGGGCGCATTTCGCGTTTTGCGACCCAGATCTTGCATTTGTTGCGCATGTGGTGCGTAGCCACACACCGTTTCATTGCAGCCGCGAAGCACTTACGTACCATATCACGGATCCTTATCGCGCGCATATCTTGGTATTGTTATGGATGTCGACATAGATGATCTGCAATCATGTACCACTCTGCCAACAGGCGTTCTGGGAGTATTCCAAGGTTAAACTCACATTGAGCATTACCGAGTATACATGGAATGCTCAACATTGTACATTAGGAAATCTTAGCTCAGGTAAGAGACCAATCAACACCGTTTGTCGTCCAGTCTTCCTCTCCAGACTCCAACAAGCCAGTCATCTCATCGTCCCATCGTCAGCCTCAAGACCCCTCGGAAGGATACCCCCTGTCGTGATCAGCGAATCCTCCGTCACCAAAAAACAGTACACCGTATACGGCGGAATCACCATCACAATCCCCTTCTTCATCTTCATTTCCGTGGGCTGGAAGTCTTTCATATCCATCTTTGCAGGCTCATGATGGAGTTGCCAGCGTTCCATCTCAGTCAAGGGCCTTCCGTTTACCTGGACAGTTGGCTCGCCCTCCTCTGCGAGAAAGTAACACTCGTTGGTGGTGAAGCGCGTGGCTGACACGAATTGGGCTTGGAACAGAATCCGGTGCGCAAACCAGAACGGATCTTGGTTCATGTGGTATCGGAGAGCGGGTGTGTTGTTACGTGAATCGTTGATCCTTAGGACAGCGGTTGGGATGATGGGGGCCGGGAGAAAAGGACAACATACGAGGGGTTGGTGATCGGACCGGAACTGGGCCTTGACTTGTCCTTTGGTCCATTGATACGTCTGCGGTGCGGCAGACAGTTCGACGTCGACTGTCTCGCTGGGGTCAGTCCAGGAGGCCAGAAGGTTAGCGATGGGCGTAATGGTCATAGTCGGCGTTGGGCGCGATTGGAAGTAGTCGGAGAAGAGGGATTGGGCAAGCAGAGGGTAGGATGGTGTATCGGAGATAGAAGTAGTTGTGGGGGAATCTAAAGCCCACAGAGTCTAAGTGAAGGTGAAGGTGAAGGCAAGTGTCGCGCCAATATGGTACGATATCCTAATACAGTTGAACTAGAGATCAAAGGTGTATATGGACGATTTTGAACGCAGGATACAACCAGTAATGTACTGCACTCACGATGGCGCCCTCTTTCAATTCTGTAAATGAACACAGCTACAGCATCCTGAGCAGTATCGCAGCTAGCCAGCCCACATAATCCTACTCTAAGCAAGCCTCAAGCCGTTTTGCTCAGGCTTGAACCATTCCCGCAGAAGATCGTCCAATATCTCGTTAGCACCTTTTTTCGCCTCTTGACTGCTCTTACCCTGACACTCGATATAAAGCTTAATCTTCGGCTCGGTTCCGCTTCCTCTGACTGTGAATACCGCCCCATCATCTAGCTCACATGTTATCATCTGGCTAGTGACATCTACCGGCAGATCGGGCTTGTGGTCCTTGCTTTTTGAGTCATAGCCTAGGGTCAGATCTCGCCAGCGCACGATCTTGCGGGACCCGATGGTAGTGGGGTGCGGGCTGCCCAATGCGCGGATGGCTGTGAACACGGACGTTGTCACGGATGGCGATGGCGATACGAGATAGGTGTTTGCGTCTTCGAAGTAGCCAAGATACTCGTAGAGCTGCAGCAGCTTGGCGTATGGAGTGAGACCTTGCGTAGCCCAATGCGATGCGGCAGTGAGAAAGACTGCAGCTGCGCTGATGGAGTCCTTGTCATGTACGGTTTGTGGAATCATATATCCCAAGGCTTCTTCAAACGCGTAGACGACGTCATAGCCTTCGCTGTCGAGTTGTCGCGCTACATTTCCAAGCCACTTAAATCCGGTTAAAGTTTCGGTAAATTTGAAGCCTTCCTTCTTCGCCAAAGCGGCGAGCATCCTGGAACTGACAGTGGAAGCCAGCATCGCGAGCTTCTCTCGTGGTTTTGTCTCTGGGTAGCGTTCGAAGAGATACGATCCGAGTAGCGCTCCAAGCTGGTTCCCGCTGAAGATGTGCCATCTGTCTCCCACCTTCTCTGCCGCCGCGAGTCGGTCCGCATCAGGATCGCTAGCGAGGATAAGGCGTACGGATGACTTGTCGGCCGTTTCGATTGCCAGGTCGAGCGCACCCTTTTCTTCAGGGTTCGGAAACTTTACCGTGGGAAAGTCAGGGTCAGGCTGTGCTTGAGCTTCCACCACAGTCATTTGAGAGGCCACACCAAGTGTCTCTGCGCATCGCTGCATGGCACTAAGTCCAACACCATGCATGGGCGTATACACGAACTTGAGCTCTGGGTCCATCTTGACTTGGACGTGCTCGGGCTGCGCAGCGCAAAGGATGGCCCTGTGGTAGTTGTCTTGTACTAGTCCTAGACTTCCTTCGACTAGGAGCGAGGAATCTACCAGCGTCGTATCCCAAGTGACAGGCTTCAGGTTTTCCATGATACATTCAGCGATTCCGCTATCGTGAGGAGGAATGATCTGGCATCCATTCGACCAGTAGACCTTGTATCCGTTGTCTTTGGCCGGGTTGTGACTGGCTGTAATCATGATTCCAGCAGCGGCTTCGAGTTCGCGAACGCCAAAGGGAACCATGGGCGTATGGCTGGGTTCTTCATACCACCACACCTTGATGCCTTTTGCAACAAAAGCGGCCGCGGTGAGCTTGGCGAACTTTTCTGAATTGTGCCTCGCATCTCTGCCAATGACAACACCCCTTCGTTTTACGTTTTCTTCGGTTTTGAGTAGGTAGGCCGCGAGCCCTTGGGAAGCTTGTATCACCGTCAGGGAGTTCATGCAAGCGAAACCGCCCTGCATGGGCCCTCTGAGTCCAGCTGTTCCAAAAGCGATGCGATGTCGAAGGCGCTTCTCGAGCTCGTCGGTATCACCATCGACTAGCAGCTTGTAGATTTCATCTGTAGTTGTTTTGTCTTGGTCGAGCTCCAGCCACTGCCTCGCCAATTCCTTGATATCTTGAGTCATTGTGAGCTTTTGATTTCCGCGATGGCGGTTGTGTTGAGCAAGCTGTTGGAGAAGAACTGTCGAACGGACAGACAGGCTGGAAGTTAACGGACGTTAGTCAGCATAAAAAGGCCATGTAGTGTCAGGCGCAGCAGGGTGAAGGAGTGTCGGAGTTTGCCGACAGAAAGCGGGCGACAGCAGACTCAAGTGGGCACCTGCCAGATTTATGCACTCCAAGACATTGGAATTTCTCTAGCCTCACGTGTGGGTTTTGGTGAGCTTCTGCTTAGGCATCTGGAGACTTGACGCCACGGGATGTTTTTAGAGGGGTATGTGACGCCGTTTCTGGGTGCGGCTCTGGAGACGTGGTGAGGGCAACGTGGGGGCATTGGCGTTGCAGGGTCCAGGGCAGCTTCGGAAGTTTATCAGCTCATCCTCTCCTGCTCCACTGGCCAGCTCCGGCGCAACGCCCTGCGAAACTGAGTTGCTTCTGAGATACCGCAAAGTTATCGTCCGACGGCGTCTGTCCTGGAATTCGTCTGTCGCTTGAACCCGCAGCTGGACGCCCATTTGTGTGCCCGTCGCATACCACACCGCATCGCATCATGGCCACCCGGACGGACCGAAAGTCCAAAGTCTTTAGTCGGCGCGAGATTGAAGCTCAGATTGCCAATGGCCGCTCAATTGTCATCGTCGACAACAAGGTCTTGAAGGTGGATGCATGGCTGCCCTACCACCCTGGCGGCGACAAAGCCATCCGGCACATGGTGGGCCGAGATGCTACAGACGAGGTCACTCGGTAAGCCTGCTTTGATCCACCATTACAGCTATTTGCTGACTCATAGCTAGTTTCCATTCTACGCAAACGCTCGAGCTCATGAACCGCTACCAAATCGGCCGCTTCGAAGGACGATGGCTCAACTTCCTACCGCCGATACAGGGAGGAAAGTTCAGGACGCAGGAAGAGCTGGACAAGCTTTCCGAGGAGGAGTACATGGAGTCGTGTTCATCTTCAGAGCACGAGACTGCGAGCTCGGCTTCTTCTGCCGGCAGTAGCCCTCTCTTTGAACCGGCGGACCGACCCTCTGCCTCCATTCGCAAGCGCAACGGCGTCGACGTTGGTAGAGCTTCTTCAAGCTCCAGTGTCTCATCGGTTGAACTAGAAGACGCCGTTGCCCCGAGGATGTCAGTGCTTGATAGACGAACACAGGAAGAGCTCGACTTCGACAAGGCCAAATACCCGTCTCTAGATCTAGCCACCCAAGATCGCATCACACAAAAGTACCGCGAGCTACAGGTGCGTATAAAACAGCAAGGGCTCTACGATTGCAACTATGCCGACTACGGTGTCGAATGCCTACGCTATGCGTCCTTCTTGGCCGGATTCCTGTTTTTGTTGTCATCTGGTTGGTATATTACCAGTGCCATCCCGCTTGCGTGCCTGTGGCACCAGCTCACGTTTACGGTCCATGATGCCGGACACATGGGCATTACCCACGACTTCACGACCGATTCCATAATCGCAATGTTCATTGCCTCGTACGTGGGCGGATTGAGCGCTTGCTGGTGGAAATACAACCATAACGTCCACCATTTCGTTACAAACCACCCCGAACACGACCCCGACATCCAGTATATTCCCTTCTTCGCCATCACGCATCGATTTCTAGAGAGTCTCAACACGACTTTCTATGAGTGGGTCATGGAATATGATGCCTTTGCAAAGTTCATGGTCCGGATACAACACTACACCTACTACCCGATCATGCTGTTCGCACGCTTCAACCTGTATAGATTGTCTTGGACCTATCTGCTCCTTGGAAAAGGCCCCAGGAAAGGACCTGCATGGTGGCATCGCTACTTTGAAATTGTGGGCATGGTAGTCTTCATGACCTGGTTCGGCTACGGGGTGGTGTACAAGTCCATTCCTGACAACTGGAGTCGGTTCTGGTTTGTCCTTATTGCCCACGCGCTTACGTCTCCTCTTCATGTGCAAATCACGCTGTCCCATTTCGCTATGAGTACAGCGGATCTGGGTGTTCACGAGTCATTTGCTCAGAAGATGCTTCGCACAACGATGGATGTTGATTGCCCTCAGTGGTTGGACTTCTTCCATGGTGGCCTCCAGTTCCAGGCCATCCACCACCTGTATCCACGAGTCCCCCGTCACAACCTTAGACAGACCCGGAAATTGGTTCAGGAGTTCTGTAACGAAGTCGATATACCGTATGCGCTATACGGTTTCGTCGATGGCAACAAGCAGGTCATTGGGCGACTTGCTGATGTGGCAAGACAGGCTGCCATCCTTGCTGAATGCCAGAGGACAATTGCTGCGGAAGGAGACTATGGAATGCATTGAAGGATATACTGTAGATACCATAGAGCAACACGATACGTTATTTGTCCACTTGATCTAAGATTCCATTGTAGCAATGATTAGGTTTCGAAGCATTGCCTCAAGCCACGGGTCTGCCCAGGCTGTACAAAAGATGCTATGGTCGCAAACTTGCGACTGAAGTCTGCGCAGATCATTGTCTGCTCGGATGAAGTTCCGACACCAGAACCAGGGATGGGTGGGAAGTGGAGGCTTGCTTGTCCGCCGCGTTCCGCTGCTGAGAACATGCTGAAAGGTACACTCGCGACAGGCGCCTCAACCCTGCCACACCAACTTGCACCCCGGTCCTATCCTACGATAGGAAAAATAGGTAGTTCGATATGCAGGTAATCTTCGGCGCCAGCTCAGTAAGCTCAGGTATATGTCACGCCATGGATGGCAGATTGACAGGAACGCGTCGCCCACTAGCGTGACTGATGGTCGACCCCACCTCGGTCCATCAGGCCATGACGCAACCAACAAACAGCCACAAGAGGAATTTGTCGCTATGATGGTATCGCGCTGCAGTAGCATGATTCTGTACAGAGCACCAATGACAGAGCTCAATGCGTCAGGAGAGCGTCTCCGGCTCTGCCGCTGGCCAGCTTCCAGGCTTCCAACCGCGACTACTGACGCGCGACTGCTTAAAGGCTCTGTACCTCTACGTTTTGGCATTCTCCGAAACCATTACTTCTCAATCCCTACATATATTTCCTGCCTGCGTTTACTCTTCAGAGCTTCTGTATCTCTGCGCAATCAAGCTACTTCTCTCAGGACCTAGCTTTACTCGAAACCTTACCTGAACGCAAGAAAGGTCGGACCTTTCAAACAACCTGCAATCATGGACGCCATGATCGCGAAGGCTCCTGCAGACCCGGAGACAGTGGTCGAGGATGTCGAGAATCTCAGCATCTCCCCATACGGGCCCGCAAGGTCATCAGTCGTCGAGCACCCCCTCAGCGAGGATGAGGTGCGAAAGATGACCGACTACTTCCACGCTTCTCTGTACATGTGCTTGGGCATGATATATCTTCGGAGGAACCCTCTTCTCCGCGACCCACTCACCCTGGACCATCTCAAGCGACGCCTTTTAGGGCATTGGGGATCGGATGCTGGACAGAGCTTCACATGGATTCATATGGTATGAATAATTGCATGCCGCTCTGGAATTGTAACAGGCTAACATTGTAATACGTAGAACCGTCTCATCAAGAAGTACGATCTGGACGCCATCTTCATTTCTGGCCCTGGTCATGGCGCGCCCGCTGTACTCTCAAACAGTTTCCTTGAGGGTGTCTACTCCGAGGTCTATCCCGACAAGAGCGAGGACGAGGAGGGCATGAGGCGCTTTTTCAAATCCTTCTCCTTCCCCGGCGGAATCGGATCTCATGCCACACCCGAAACACCTGGTAGCTTGCACGAGGGTGGTGAGCTGGGTTACTCCATCTCTCACGCTTTCGGGACGGTCTTTGATCACCCAGATCTGATTGCTCTGACTATGGTTGGAGACGGTGAGTCTGAGACTGGCCCTCTTGCCACGAGCTGGCATTCAACCAAGTTTCTGAACCCGATCACGGATGGTGCGGTCTTGCCCGTATTGCATCTGAATGGCTACAAGGTATGGCGCTCAACGTCTTAGAAGGACTTGGCTAATACTTCACAGATCAACAACCCCACGGTTCTCGCTCGTGTGAGCCGCAAGGAGCTCGAAGCGCTCTTCATCGGTTACGGATGGACGCCCTACTTCGTCGAGGGAAGCGATATCCCATCAATGCACCAAGCCATGGCTGCTACGATGGAACGATGCGTCACAAAGATTCGTGAATATCAGAAGGAGGCTAGAGACTCGGGCAAAGCTTTTAGGCCGCGCTGGCCCATGATTGTGCTCCGTACACCCAAGGGCTGGACAGCACCCAGGAAGCTCGATGGAGACCACTTCTTGGAGGGCTTCTGGCGGGCGCATCAAGTCCCCCTTACAAATGTTCTCAAGGATAAGTCTCAGCTCAAGATACTGGAAGAGTGGATGCGCTCGTACGAGCCTGAGAAGCACTTCGACAAGAACGGCAAGCTCGTTCCTGAACTTAGAGAACTGGCTCCAACTGGCAACAGGAGGATGAGCGCTAACCCTGTCGCGAACGGTGGCCTTATCCGCCACAAGCTCCATGTACCCGACTTCCGTGACTACTCTATCGATGTCACCAAGGGCGGTGTTGCCAAGGTCGGTAGTATGGCCAACTGCGCGGCCTTCTTGCGCGATATCATCAAACAGAACCCGAAAGACTTCCGGCTGTTTGGCCCTGACGAGACTGAATCCAACAAGCTTGGCAAGGTTTACGAGGCAGGAAAGAAGGTCTGGATGGGCGAGTATTTTGAGGAAGACGAGGATGGTGGTAATCTAGCTTTCGACGGGCGCGTTATGGAGATGCTATCTGAGCACACTGTAGAGGTAAGATACACGAACCCTCTTCGATGCCACAATACTAACTTTGCTCAGGGCTGGTTGGAGGGTTACATCCTCTCCGGACGACACGGTCTGCTCAACAGCTACGAACCTTTCATTCATATCATTGACTCCATGGTCAACCAGCACTGTAAATGGATTGAGAAGTGCCTCGAAGTCGAGTGGAGACAGAAGATTGCTTCGCTCAACATTCTGCTGTAAGTGTCTCTGTACGGAATGCATGTGAGACTTAGACTGACTTCGTACACCCATATTCAGTACTGCGACCGTTTGGCGACAAGACCACAACGGATTCACACATCAAGATCCTGGATTCCTCGACGTAGTGGCCAACAAGAGTCCCGAAGTTGTCCGTATCTACCTGCCGCCGGACGCCAACTGCCTGCTTTCGACGATGAACCACTGCCTCCGTAGCGAAAACTACGTCAACGTCATCGTTGCCGACAAGCAAGAGCATCTTCAATATCTCACCATGGAGCAAGCCATTGCCCATTGCACAAAGGGCGTTGGCATCTGGGAATGGGCGAGTAATGACAAGGATCAGGAGCCTGACATTGTCATGGCATCGTGTGGTGATGTTTCCACACACGAAGCCCTCGCCGCCACAGCATTGCTGCGCACGCATCTGCCTGAGCTCAAGATCCGCTTCGTCAATGTTGTCGATCTCTTCAAACTGATTGACGAGGACCAGCACCCACACGGTCTTAAGGCACATGAGTACAAGGCCATCTTCACCGACAACGTACCGTGTATCTTCAACTTCCACTCCTACCCCTGGCTCATCCACCGCCTGACATATGGCCGCAAGGGCCAGCAGAACCTGCTCGTCCGTGGGTACAGGGAGAAGGGCAACATCGACACCCCTCTCGAGCTGGCTATCAGGAACGGTACTGATCGCTATAGTCTGGCGATTGACGCACTTGACCACATTCCCAGTCTGGGTAACAAGGGTGCGGCAACGAGGGAGAAGTTGCTGGATGAGCAGATCAAGGCCAAGAACTATGCGTACCACGAGGGCATGGATCCTAAAGAGACTGAGGACTGGGTTTGGCCGTTTTAGTTGCTTCCCTAGTATGGGTGAACGAGTGCGATTACTTTCTTCTGGGTTGAGATTGAGATTCGGGCTACGATGCTGTATGATAATAATAGCATGAATGATTTGCTATAGCCTCCTCGCCTCTATGACAACCTGAGCGAATAATATATCATCGACGGAAAACACCGTTGACGAAGAGTCTGGGTTCCTAAGAACCAAACTATGCAAGACAGTCTCTGCTGCCGAACCCAAAAACGCCATTTCTATGCAATGTAAACCTGCGCTCACGACAGGCGCGCTGCCAAAGAACGCCGTGAACACCATGCTTGGTAACAACGAAAGAGCAAAAAGCGAGCCTAAGCTCAGAAATCGTAACTAGTATTAAGGCTCAACCCCATTCTCATGTTATCCACCGTCTTGCCCCCAACACCTTTAAGCATAGCCAGCGATTCCAGATCCATGATTTCCGCATCGTCCATTTCGACCAGGCAGTTTACGATGTTATCCGCTTTCTTTGCACCGACACCCTTTAGCGCTTTGATCTGGTTGACGTCTCGCGAATTGATAATTTTGAGGAGGTGCGAAGTACGAGGTGTTTGCTGAGCGGCGGAGTGGACAGGTAGATCGATGGTGGTAGTGGTAGCAGCGGCGTCGTCACGGAATATGGGCAGTTTCTTGGTGGTCTTTCTTGGTTTGCGGGTGGCTTTGGGTTTGCTGGTGTACTGGAAGCTGGTGTCGGAGGCGTAGGATTCTTCGTGGTCAGAGGGTGGCGGGGGAGCAAATTCTTCGTCGTCTTCGGATTCATCTTTGTAGACTATCTTAGGCTTCGGGGTCTTCTTTTCAGCTTTGAGGGGGGCCATGAGAACGTTTGTAACAGGGGCTGCAGCATGCGACGGGAGTTGGACGGGGGCGGAGACATGCTTGGTGCTTTCCTCCCTTTTGGCGCGTATTCGGTCTTCGAGCGTCTTCATCTTAGACTCTAGCTTTGCGTTGCCAGGAAAGAATGGCTGTGCCAGTTGGTACATTCTCAGTGCACTGGTATCTTCTCCACGCATGTGGTGTTGCTTCGCCATGAGCAGAAACTGCAAGCCCTGCGACTTTCCGTCCTCTTCGTGTGCATCAATGCGGTGCTCGAGCTCGTCCAACCGCTTCTGCAGCTCTGCAGAAAGTGCAGGCGCAGCTGTCCCAGCATCTTGCAATGCCTTGGCTGCCAGAGCCTCATCCACTTTCTGTGCGATGAGAGCTTCAATCGAAGCTTTGGTCAGGGCCGGCTCTTTACTCGGTATCCGCGAGGTGTTATCCCCAGTTCGGAATGCCTTTGTCGGCCGGGTCGCGAAGGTGTTGCTAGGTTCAGCTGCTCGCTTGGAGCCCTCTGTTCTCCGTACTCCTTGGTTCTGTGCAAGGTTAGTCACACGAGGGGCAGCTTTGTGAGAATCAGAATATACAGAGAATGCCTTGATAGGCTTTTCCCCTTTCTTCTGCTTCTCCGCGTCTGGGATATTCGCATTGGCCTTGGCCGCGAGCGACCTTAACGGTTGCCGTGCCATGGCAGCTCCGCCAATGCTCGTGGTTGTCGCCAATGGCTTGACTACCGTCTTGTACATCGGATCGTTTTCCACCTCGGCGACCTCAATCTTCTTAGTCCGGCTAGCGAAGTTCAGGGAGCTGATCGTGTCGAGGTGGTATGCGCGGGTGGGAGCAAGGTTCAGAATCATGACAGTTAAGCCCTTATTCTGACCGAGGGACAAGATTCTCGTCATCTTGGACTCGCGGTATGGGATGCGGCTGGCTTTCTTGTTCATGGCTTCGACGCATTGTGCAAGCACGAATAGCGACTTGTTGATGGCCGAACTCTCGACCAGGCGCTCCTTGTTGTTTTCGGTTCGTCTGTTGTCTTCGGATCCTGCAAGATCAATGCAAGATACTCGGCTGACGCGAACGGTTTCTTCGGTGGTCTGCGTGATCTTTACGCAGAGGACGGCATGCGATCGAGAAGAATGCGCGTTGAGCTGCAGTATCGTTAGGAATGTGTTCGTGCGTGTGTCTCAGACGCGTATGGATTCTGACCTTGGTAGCAGATGTCGACCTGTTCATGTTGGCCTGGTCGTAAAGCTGCTCAAACTCCTTGAGCGTTGTGCATGGCTTTTCGGTAAGACCAACGACGACCGTCTTGCCATGGTTGTCTCTGATGGGCAGACCCGATGGGGTGCGCTTCTCTGGGGGCTCGAACAGATCGTAGACGCGATCGCAGTAGATCTCAAAGTACTCGAGAGCAACCTCGACTTGTGTGGCACCGGCCGTGTCCTTCTCGATCTTCTTGCATCGACGGTAGATGGAGCTCAACAGTCTTGGGATGACACCGCGGTCGGCCAGCGACTTGCCTCCTCGCATTGTATGCGTCTTGCCGGTGCCGGTGCAGCCATGGGCAAAGATGGACAAGTCAAAGCCATTGAACAGATGCTTCACCGTCGGCGCGACTAGCCTCGAGTCAGCTTCAGTCCCGAAACGCGTCCCATGGCGAACTCACTCTCGGCGTCAAAAAGCTGCTGCTGTGTCGCGTCCTGCTCGTACACGGAGCTGAACTGGAAGCTGAAGGACTCGGCCTCGTTCTTGGGACTCGGTATCCGCACGACGGCCGGGGTGGTGTCGCCGTCCAATGTCTCCGCGGTGACAATGGTGTCTTTGTCGAGCTCCTGTTTCAGAAGAGGACGTATCCTCGCGACAACGCGTACGCTCATGGTAAAGACCGAGGATGCAAGGCGGCACGATAAAAAGAGAAACAAAAAGTCTACGCCTACAGAGAAGAAAATGCGCGACCTACCGTACGTGACGTCGAAGCTCTGGCGATATTCTGCCGGTGCAAAGGGCCTGGTCCAGGCGGAATGGCGGTCTGTGTTGTTCTTCCTTGTCGAAACTCGCGTGTTGCCTGAGTAACCACCCTGCACCCACCGCCCAGACGAATCAACATCCGGCACGTGCAAACCCGCCAACACATCTCGATCCACTATCAAAATCGTCGATAGCTACGGCTTACAGGCATCTAGCTGGCACTCCGTCCTGAGTGTTGAGACGCCGTCTTGTGGAGAAGTCGTGCGGGGTCCACGTCTCCAACGCATCGCAAAGCCGAGCGCCGGCAGTGTGTTGCATGAATAAGCGGAAGGCGGCAGCACTCAGCGGCTTCTGGTTCCGCAATCGAGGCGCATCTCGAAAAGCTATTTCCGGTATATGGAGACTTGGAGGCTCTGCGCGGGAGGCAGAGTCGCCCGGCCAGGCGCTTGAGGGTCGTGGCTCCATCATGCCATGTCGCCGTCTCATTGGTCCGCGGATGAAACACCAAGTCACGACTTCAGAGCACCACAGCCACTCCTCTACTCACCAGCGCTACTCTCCTCTAAGGACCCAGTGACACGTCCAAATCACAGGCCGCTGCGACAATGCCGGGCCAGTACTACTCTTTGTTTCATTGTATACTCAAACCGTGCTCATAGCGGCTAATGCAGCTTCAAAACCCGCTGCCAGCCTGCTCAGCACCGAGGCCCTCACAGTAGCCATCTGAACGTCTAGACTTTGGTTTGCTTGAGACGAACGATCATCGTTCTTTTCCTTGCTCTCTTTCCTTGCCGTCTGTTTCTCCTTGTCGATCATTTCTCTTAATCGTTCTCTATCTCAGTCTTGCCCTTCAGTCCATCGTTCTCCGTCTTGCCTACAAGCGCCGTCTTTCCTTCGTTCATTCACTTATAATAAAAGTCATCTTGACGATGGCTATCTTCTCCTCTATCCTGCTGCTGGCAGCTTGTTCCACGTCAATAATCGCTGGGCCGGTCCCCAAGCAGCAACGAAGGCAACTGTATGAAGTTCACTCAAATATTACGACAATAGTCACTGACTGCCTATAGCTTTACGAGTTATGCTAACACCACCTCCACCCCATTTTCAGTGTCAGCACAAAAGATTGCGGAACCAACACCTGGTATAGTAGTGACGCCAATGCTACAAACCATCTTGACTTCGATAACACCGCCTATCACGTTTGTCGACCCCGACGGAAACCCAGCCGCAACACAAGATGCGCAGACAGTTTCATTCACTTCGTTTATCACGGAATCACCTTTGCCGACTCCGGAGAGCTCGAGCGCAGTAGCCACTACTTCGGTGACACCAAGTCCGGAACCTACGCCAATAGAAAGTGTGAGTGTGCCAACCTCGTCCGCCATCGAAACTGAAATCGTGTCGAGTTCAGTAGGGGTGGTCGACAACAAGACAGCTAGCGAGACAAGTCAACAGATTCCATTGTTCACCTACTCGCCCATAGAGGAAGAGACGTCTACTTCGATTGCTACTCCTTCTGCATCGGCCACAAGCGCGGTCCCAGCTTCCACCACTGGAGGTTTACCTGGGTTCACCCATCCCGGTGCAGTACCTTCAAGTTTACCGGTTGCCAATTCTACTGCTAGTTCAGCGATTACAAGCGCTCCTTCCGTAATCGAGTCGATTATAGACGCGCCATCTTCAACGCTTCTGATCAACTCAACTTCTCTGGCACTCCCACTTCCCACGCCGTCCGGCTCCTCAGCAGCTGCCCTGCCATCAGGAACCGCTTCAGATGCTGTAGATGTAACATCACGTGTCGTCGTCACACAATACACCACCATTTATGCGACATCTCAGCCACCTCAAACACCTGCACAAGAGTCAGCTGTACCATCTGAGGCGCAAGAGTCCGCTTCTTTAGCCTTTTCTTCATCATCATCAGAGGTGGCTGGTGCACCCGTACTGTCTCCATCGGCGTCTCTTCAAGTACCGCCTGTAGTGATTGTCACATCATATACCACGGTTATGCCAACAACGCAACCTAGTCAGGCACCTGAGACGTCTGTCTCTTCCGCATTGCCAGACCCTATTGTTTCCAGTTCTTTGGCCTCATTGTCTACAATCGTGGATTCATCTTCCGGTGTAGCGGAGCCAACACCCACAGCGTCCGAGCTGTCGTCTTCGATGTCCGGAGTGCCTGCGCCTACACCTACACCACCCGCGTTGTCATCCTCCATCATACCGACCACTTCGAGTGCCCCTGAAAATTCAGCGCAATCAACCTTGTCTTCTTCATCCATGGTATTACCTCCAGAGGCTTCTTCGCAGCCCTCCCCTTCCCCCTCTATGGCGCCACCCCCAGAAGTGACTGCATCGACATCTGACGCCGTGCCAACACCACCAGCACCAACGGATGTGCCATCTTCTACATCACTAGAACCAGAACCAATACCCTCGTCGACAACATCGGAAGGCGCACTGATCGTCACACCGATCCCAGGAAGTCAAATATTCACTTTGACTCTCACCGCAACGGTGACGGAAAAAGAGATGACGACTGTAACCGAAAAAGAGACGACTACAGTAACCGTAACGGCTTGAGCGGTCAGCCAAGGAAGTGGTGCTTGGGTTGTTTATGTATTTTGTTGAAATGACTATTTGCGCTGCTTTGCAAGGGGAAGAATGTAGCTTTAGTTTGATACCCAAGATCCGAGAACATCATGTACTTTGTAAAGCCAACTACCCCCAGATTCGCAAGGCTGTGCTCATGACTTTGATGGTGACTTTTGAATCCCAGAGCTGTTGACTTCTAAATGTGCTACCAATCATTATTCAATTTCGTGCCCCTGGGACGTGACACGATCTCCTAGTGAAATGTCTGTTCCCACGAACCCGAAAACCAATTTCTGTATCTGTTCGAAGAAACGGATGTATACTCAATACCCGCTCTGCTCCTTCCTCCCACCGCCTCCAGCCCCACTGTCATCTCCATCGTCTCTGTTTGCTTTCGCATCACCAGCAGCCTCCTGAATACCTTGCGCGTCACCTCTCAGCTTCTCAAAATACGCTTTAACATCTTCTGCGCCAACAGCTTGACCCGACTCAGCAAAAGGTTTCAAGAACGCCGAGACCTTGTCTTTGAGGTGCGCGTATGCCATTGCACCCTGAATAGCACGTACACGGTCCATGTTGTTGAAAGCTGCTTCGCCACGATCGAGAATACTGCCTGTGCCAACTGATTGTCCACCTTCCTCGCCCACTTCGGATACGGGAGGCTCGTAGGTATCTTCCTCTTCCAGGAGCTGGGGATGAGCTTTAAGTTGTGGATAGCAGGCGTCGCAGTGGCAAAGATGGTCGCGGAAGTCGGGCTTGAGGAAGAGAGAAAAGGGTGTTGTAAGAGCGGCCTCGGGCAAAGGGGGAAGAGAAGCGTGCTTTGGCGCTTCCGGCTTTTTTGGTGTTATGGCAAGTGTCTTGGTATCCTCGGAGATGCTGGAGAGTGTGCCGGTTGGGTCTTCAGACTTTTGGCGCTTAGCCGGAGCGGGTGCTGTCAGATGCGTTCCTGTTTGTTCATGTTCATCTTCGTCGGAAGCTTTGCGCTTCTTGGAGTCGCCGTTGAAAGTCTCTGAGGTTGGAACGGCGGACTTCTGGGCGTGAGAAAGTGCGATAGTCTTGTCATGGTAGACTGGTGGTAAGAATCCAGTTGAACCAGCGTACTGTTTGATCCACGGGTGTGCCGCGACACACTTGTAGCAGATGAAATGATCGAAGTCCTCCTCCTCAGGAAAACCTGGAGGTAGTGGGGGGTCATCGTCCTCTTGAGCACCAGCATTCCCTGCAGTGTCGTTTCCATCAACTCCATCACCACTTGCCACTGCAGCCGCAATATCCGCTGATGTTGGAGACGCTGTCCCATCTGTATGTTCGTCGTTCTTCTTCCCATCTGTCTCAGGTTTTTCGGTCTCTGTTGCGTCTGTCGCACCGCTCGTCTCGTTATTGTTCGGTTTCTCTATCATCTTGCTGTATTCCGCCCGAGTGAAGCCTACGAGGCACTCGGGGTGCCACCAGTCCTCGCCACAGCCACCCTCTTCGCAAGATCCGAGCCCAAGGCACTGGAACATTGTACCCTTCTCCTGATTAGGGTCATAGTCCTCGCCGCAGCCACAGAACTTATTCCTGAAGTTCTGGTTGTACTTGTTCGCCTTTGCTGGCTCTTCACCCGTCACATCGCCTTTCCGTCCAGTCTCCGCGTTGAGGCGGAGCGTGCAAGGTGTCATATCTGGTATCCTAGTGGTCCCGCAGTCGCATATGAAGTCCCGCTTGCTGAATAGCTCAACAAGAGTATGTTCGCCATGACACGAGATCGAACACGAGTAGCAGACGCCTGCTGGAGTGTACTGCTGAGCGGACGATGCTGGCACCGGATTACAGGTAAGGCATGCGTAGAGGCTCTGGCGGAGAGGACCGAGATCGCGCGTGCAGGTATCGAATTGCTACGCCTTGTGAGTTGGTGCGCAATTGAGACGACATATATACTGACGTATGGAAGAGCCTCGCGTGCTTCTGCTTCGAGGCTGAGTTGTTCTTTAATAAAGCTGGTAACATACTGTTAGTCGTTACATACACAGCAAAGCTATAGGAAATACGTACTCGGCTGCTGTTTGCGAGCTCTCTGAGGCTTGCGATATGCTGCTGGTGCGCGGCTTCGATGACATGGCTGTGGACTGCGACTCGGCCATGATTGCGATGCAACGCGTGGCAACTCTATCTGAAAGCAAGAGGTATTTGGAGGTGAGGGAAAACCAACGAATTGATGGGATACGAGAATCTGCACGAAATCAATTCGGTTGTAGTGGTTGCAGATCGTGGATGCTGGTGAGCAGTGATAACAGCGCTGGATGCGCGTGGTCGCTGATTGGCCATTGCGAAACCACTTTACGCGTGGAAAAGGAAAGCGCGACGCGGACGTGTTGCTGGCCCTTTCAACCCCTTCTCTCCCACCCCTCGACCCCGCTCTGCAGCTTCATATCACCTTGGTCTTTGGTGGTATATGAAAAGAACTGTGCTTTGAGTAACTATGAGGTATGTGTCTCAGATTTCGACGATACTCGAGGACCGAGCAACGACCCTAGCCCCTCTTTACCCCCAACAACAAGACACTAACAAACACCAGTTCACCACCACTTCGCTCCAACATGTCGTCCGGAAACCGTGGCGTAGGCCCCAGCAGCAGGAACAATAAACGCGCCAGAGATGATGAAGATCTGCCCTCTTCAGCGGCGCATCCGCCATCCAGCCGTGAGTACGACGAAACATGCGACACAACAATGGCTAAACAAGCACAGCAATGGCCTCGTCTCCCCCCATGCTCCCCCAAGACGACGATGCAGACATGCTCGACGATGACGACATCATCCGCGACGTAGATGACCTCGACGAAGACGCAGAGGAGGCTGAAGGAATTGATCTGTTCGCCGACGATTTCGAGAACGATTACGCAGCCCGTGAAAACGATGCCTACGAAGGCCAGGGTATCGACGATGAAGGCGACTATGAAGAGCTCAGTCTTGCCCAAAGGCGGGAGCTTGACGCGCGACTCAATGCTCGTGACAGAGAGGCAAGACGCCGTATGCCCGCTGCTTTCCTGCCAGACGAAGACGAGCAGGATGGCCTGGCAGGTCTGATGGGAACGGGGCGCCGCCGCGTTCGGAGAAATCGCTACGACGAAGAAGACGATATGGACATGACCGACGATATCATGAACGAGGAGTTGACGCTTGAGGCGCTCACCGATGTAAAGGCCAACACATTGACGGATTGGGTGGCCCAACCCCAGGTCGCCAGGACCATTGCGCGCGAGTTCAAGTCTTTCCTCACAGAATACACCGACGAGCACGGTCATTCCGTATACGGAGCCCGCATTCGGACCTTGGGTGAGGTCAACGCAGAGTCTCTGGAGGTGTCATTTGACCACCTTGCCGAACAGAAGGCGACACTAGCATATTGGCTAGCCAACACCCCAACTGAGATGTTGAAGATCTTCGATCAGGTGGCTATGGAAGTTGCCCTCCTCCACTACCCGGATTACGAGCGCATTCACTCCGAGATTCACGTTCGCATCACGGACGTGCCTGTTCAGTATACTCTGCGCCAGCTCCGCCAGTCGCATCTTAACAGTCTGGTCCGTGTTAGTGGAGTGGTCACTCGCCGCAGCGGAGTCTTCCCTCAACTTAAATACGTCAAGTTTGACTGCACCAAATGTGGCGTTACCCTCGGTCCCTTCCACCAGGATTCCAACGTTGAGGTGAAAATCTCCTTCTGCCAGAACTGCCAGTCGCGTGGTCCATTTACGGTCAACTCTGAGCGTACAGTTTACCGAAACTACCAGAAACTCACCCTGCAAGAGTCTCCTGGTACTGTGCCAGCCGGACGTTTGCCTCGTCACCGCGAAGTCATCCTTCTCTGGGATCTGATAGACTCTGCAAAGCCCGGGGAGGAAATCGAAGTCACCGGTATCTACCGTAACAACTACGATGCAGCCCTGAATAACAAGAATGGATTCCCCGTCTTTGCGACCATTCTCGAGGCAAACTACGTGGTCAAATCGCATGACCAACTGGCTGGCTTCCGGTTGACTGAAGATGATGAGAAGGAGATTCGGCGACTGTCCAAGGATCCTCGCATCGTAGACAAGGTCATCAACTCAATCGCCCCCAGTATTTACGGACATACTGACATCAAGACTGCCGTAGCACTCTCCCTCTTCGGGGGTGTCAGTAAAGAAGCCCCTGGTCGTCACTCCATTCGTGGCGACATCAATGTTCTACTGCTTGGAGATCCTGGTACTGCAAAGTCCCAGATTCTGAAATACGTCGAGAAGACTGCCCATCGTGCTGTCTTCGCAACTGGTCAGGGTGCTTCCGCTGTTGGTCTCACCGCTTCCGTCCGTCGAGATCCCATGACGAGCGAGTGGACTCTCGAGGGTGGTGCGCTTGTACTTGCCGATAAAGGTACTTGTCTCATCGACGAATTTGACAAGATGAACGATCAGGACCGAACATCCATCCACGAGGCCATGGAGCAACAGACCATCTCCATCTCAAAAGCTGGTATTGTCACAACCCTCCAGGCTCGCTGTTCGATCGTAGCAGCGGCCAACCCCATCGGTGGTCGATACAACTCTACGATTCCTTTCTCGCAAAATGTCGAGCTTACCGAGCCAATTCTGTCTCGATTCGACATTCTGTGTGTTGTACGCGACACTGTTGACCCAGCAGAGGATGAACGCCTAGCCAAGTTCGTCGTGAACTCCCACGGCCGCGCTCATCCTCTTGTCAACTCAGCATACGGGTACTCTGACAAGTCGAAAGCGACGCAGAATGGCGACGACCAAATGGAAGTCGATGGGGACGCTCCGATCAAAGAGGGTGAAATTCCTCAAGACCTGTTGAGGAAGTACATTCTCTACGCAAGGGAGAAGTGCAGGCCAAAGCTATACCAGATTGAGCAGGATAAAATTGCGCGTCTCTTCGCTGACATGCGTCGCGAGTCTATGGCAACTGGAGCCTACCCTATTACCGTAAGTACACAGCCCTCCTTTAACAAGCACCCACTCACACCTACAGGTTCGTCATCTCGAAGCCATCCTACGTATCGCAGAGTCCTTCTGCAAGATGCGTCTCTCCGACTACGTCGCGTCGGTGGATATTGACCGCGCCATTGCTGTTGCTGTCGACTCTTTTGTTGGATCGCAAAAGGTCAGCGCAAAGAAGGCATTGGCAAGGGCTTTCGCAAAGTACACTCTGAACAGGCCAGGCGCTGTTGGAGCTCCGGCCCGAGGAGGACGACAGGCGCAAAGAGCAGCGGCATGAACGGAGCTCCCGGTTGTCAAAGCTTCGTTATGATGAGGCCTGGTAGATGTGTTACAGGAAGGAGTTTGGTGGATGCGTCCTGATTAATGGCGCGTCAAGGTGCAATGATACCATGTTGGAAAGCGTTCTCTATGCTCATGTGTTTCTACATAGGATTGTGTACTCGATGCTTGTGATGGTTATGCTCAGCTATAGAACAACTGATCCGAATGTACGACTGTCCTGCCTTAACTGTGTACAAGATGCTCATACACACCGATGCGGATACCTAAGTCGAACATACTGTGACCACTGATTCTAACCCACCAAACAAGTGCTTTGCCCGTCACCACATTAGCAGTCCAAAGTCAGCCCGTAACATCAAAAGTCGTAAAGGTGCTGTGTCTGCCGTTCACACACTGGAGCAGCGCTAATCGCTAGCGCGCCAAGATTTGCCCACACAATTTTCGCGCGACTGCTACAATTCCTACGATCAACCAACAACGACCGGAGCTCAACAACCCCTTAGGAATACCACATTCGACTTCCTACGAGCAACGATGGCCCCCAAGAAGAACAAGAGAACCGCCGACTCCATCAACTCGCGCCTTGCGCTTGTGATGAAGTCCGGTAAGGTCACCCTCGGCTACAAGTCCACCCTCAAGAGCCTGCGAACTGGCAAGGCCAAGCTCGTCATCATCGCCGGAAACACCCCTCCCCTGAGGAAGTCTGAGCTCGAGTGTATGTGACACTGTTGTCTCTGTTGTGCAAGCAATCGCTAATTCCAGACAGACTACGCCATGTTGTCCAAGACCTCTGTCCACCACTTCTCCGGTAACAACGTACGTACGCTCCCGTCCACTCTCATTGCCTAACGACAAGTTGCTTTGCGCTACGGAGCTCGTTATTCTGCGGTTCCAAGATGTATCAGAACGTACACAGAACACGATGACGACGAGCTCCTTGGTGTTGGGTATACTTCGAGGGCTGGCTCTGAGAAGAGGTCTGAACATGGCTTCGGAGAGCTGTCAGCTAATACCAGTTTAGATCGAGTTGGGCACCGCTTGCGGTAAGCTCTTCCGCTGCTCCGTCATGTCCATCCTCGATGCCGGTATGTATCTCTTCTAGTCACACCAGACACTGCCCACTGACAAACCGATAGGTGACTCCGACATCTTGAGCCAGAACACTGAGAACTAGAGTGCCATGGCATGGGAAGGAAGCAGTTAGACATGATACCAAGGGCGTAGCGCAAGCTAGAGCCATGATGATATCCAATGAACGCCACAAGATTCATGAGCCATAATGACTGTCCACATGTGCACTTTGTGACGTGACTCTTTCAAAGCCAGGTTTGCGCTCTGCCATACTAGTGCTTACGGGTCAAGCTTTTGGATACCCATATGCATCGATCCAACGATGAAGAAGCTATGGATGCGCTGAGATGCAGAGCGAATCCGGCGCATGGCCTGTAGCAGTTCTCAAGTACAATGCGTGCAATTTGCACTCTTGACAGTACACAACATGTTTGGCCTTGATCGCATCCATCCGCGGATGGCGAATACGAACATCATACTTTGTATCGGCTATTAGAGATCGCTGCGCGCCTCCCCAGAATTGCACATTCGCCCTTCGGGAAGTGGCGTTGCGGTGCTTTGAAATCCGGCTGGGGGTGCTTTGCCCACACAGGGTCCGTGCGTGCGTCAATATTCCGCTTAGCAATCCATCGACGACTTCCCTTTCGCCTTCGCCTCAGACACCTCCCACTAACACCAAGGTCATATATAGGGTAAGGTACGTACGGCTGTCGCATCGCTCACCGCCGGTAGACGTGTCACTGACAGCTGCACCAGTTTGCGCTCGCCCTCTCTCTCGACAACTCCGGACGCCCGCTCATTGATACACAGCAGCAACAACCGTCACAATGGCCCGCCGTCCCGCCCGTTGCTACCGCTACTGCAAGAACAAGCCCGTACGTCTGCCTCAGAACGGAAAAATCGCGAGAGGAGGACGATAGACTGACTGGGCCACAGTACCCCAAGAGCAGGTTCAACCGTGGTGTCCCCGATGCCAAGATCCGCATCTTCGACCTTGGTCGCAAGAAGGCCAACGTAGACGACTTCCCGCTCTGCATCCACTTGGTCTCCAACGAGTACGAGCAGCTGTCCTCCGAGGCGCTCGAGGCCGCCCGTATTTGCGCCAACAAGTACTTCGTCAAGAACGGTGGAAAGGAATCCTTCCATCTCCGTGTCCGCGTCCACCCCTACCACGTCGTCCGCATCAACAAGATGTTGTCTTGCGCTGGTGCCGATAGATTGCAGACGGGTATGCGTGGTGCTTTCGGCAAGCCCAACGGTCTTGTCGCTCGTGTCAACATTGGCCAGATTCTCATGTCCGTCCGGACTAGGGACTCTAACCGCGCCGTCGCTCTCGAGGCTCTCAGGCGTTGCCAGTACAAGGTGCGTTTCACATGTAATAGCAGAAATGGCACAAGGCTAACAGCTTGCAGTTCCCCGGTCGCCAAAAGATCATCGTCTCCAAGAACTGGGGTTTCACTCCTCTCAAGCGCCAGGAATACATTGACCTCCGCCAGGAGGGCAAGGTCAAGATTGACGGTGCCTACGTCCAGTTCCTCCGCAACAAGGGTAACCTTGCCAACAACATCCGTCGCTTCCCTGAAGCTTTCGAGTCCTCTGCTTAGATTCAGGATTGAGGGATGAGTTGTGTGCATGATGATCATGGGTCCAATGGGAATTCGGTTACGGCGTGATTTGCTTTCTTCATCAGTTAAGGATGAAGGCTGGAGGGTGAATATCTGCGGCGTGTAACTGTAGAGAACAGCCAGACACAGCCGGACAATGACAAATGATACAACAACCTCTGCGCTCAATCTGCTCGTGTTATGAATCTTTTATGAATAACCTTACAAAGAAGTTTGTTTTTGTTGCTTTATACCCCCGGACATCAAAAGACTAGACGCCAAAGATGTATTAAGAAGTTACGTCTAGGGCTTGCGCCTTCACAGAACGATAACATCAATGGACATGTACGTCACTTGCACATCGAGGCACGTCTTATCAACGATCTGCGGTTGCCATCCATATTTGATAGTGACGTCACTTTTGTTACAGACTGTAGTCGATTTCTACTTGTAATGTACGTATAATTTGTGGTATAAGCTCCCAGCCGAACAACGCCCGTTGCCAAACGCTATTCTACCTCCAATATGAAGAGAGGCAAATGCAATACCAATGTAAAATCTAGACACCAACACCAGCACCACGTCCTTCAGCTTGTGCACGGGAAAACTGCTGCAGGAGCTGTAGTACACCTCCGCGATTGTTGCCTGGTGCTTCCTCTTCCTCCTCCTCCTCATCACCCTGTGCAAGGCGACTGGTTCGCCAGGAGTCGCCGAGTGTACTCTCCTCCTCAATGCGTGTATTCGGCGGTCCCGGCGCATCCGGGACTGCTTGTAAAGGCGTTCGGTACCTGCCATGTGGCGCTTGACGTGGCGAGCCGCGTAGTATCGACGCAGAAGAGGGTTGATGGTGCGGATCGAGGAGAACAGAGTTCATGGGCTCGTCCCTGGTGCCCGGTCTATGTCTTGGTGTCCTTTGTTGAGGATTCTGGCGTCCAGTCGGACCTCTACTTGTTCCTCTTGCGCCCATCTCTACTGGCTGAGCAGTCTGCGACATGGAGCCAAAGGTGTTTGGGAACTGTGGCGGAGGATTGAATTGGCCTCGTCCTTGAAGACGACCATTGTAGCCGCGCCCAGGGTTCTGGTACGTGTCCAAGAAACCATAGTACGAAGCCATCATCTTGTTGTCTTTGGCCATGAAATAGTCTTCTCGAAGATCAGGATCTTCTCTTGGGGCTGCAGTTCCGTTCGCGGGAATGTTATTCGCGTTGCGTGTGGTTTTTGTAGACGGGAACATGGAGTACGAACATGTTACACCCAGGCCGTCGACTACGATGGAGAATTCACGGAAGAAGTCAACAATGCGGTCGCTGCATTTGGGCAACCGGAAGATGAGCAGGAAAGGTGTGATGACCATGCTGAGTATCTCTTCGGCAAAGATGAGAATCTTGGGCTGGTACAGTTGAGCGAATTCGGCGCGAACCTCGTCCGTGTGTAGCCTATCACGCCACGACTCTGGCTCGTAGCGCGTGTGGTAGATGACGTGGTTGAGGTAGTAGGATGGGTCTGTGACCTGATCATCCTGAGGGCTGCTCCCACGTGCGACACGGTAAATCGTACTAAGAATACCGATCCAGAAGATAGCAGTCTTTCCAGGTGTAATCTCAAAGTTGAGGAATAACTCTGAGTCGAGTAGTGTAAACACCACGAGGACAAACGCAAAGGCTCCCGCGATGAAGGCTACAAACGAGGAGACCTGCTCGGTCTTATCTTTGGGGAATTGGGCAAGGTAGAGATTTGCGTACGGATAGGCCATATTACGGCGGCGGGCGAAATAATGAGGAAGCTCGTTGAATTCGCGGAACTTCCACTGCGCAAATGTGGTGAAATCGCGGTTACTGAGTTGGCCAGGGTCCTTGTGGTACTCGGTGAAGTATTTGAACATGTATGATGCAAGCACGAATACTACAGCGGCAGGTGCGCATAGGATACTGATGATACCGGTCCAGAAGAAGCGGGTTTTCAACCTCTTAACCAGCTCTCGGCGGTTGCGCTCCTTCAGGAAGTCGGGGTTGAACTGGCCATTTGGTCCGCTAAAGACAAAGTCCATGATGGCGAGGTTGACGTGCCACCTAGTTGTTTCCGAGAAGATGTACCGGTTACCGAGAAACGGAAGAGGGACAGTGACGTCCAATATCTCTTTGTTAAACAGAGCGATCAGGTAGTTGTCACGACGCATCAGACGGCCTGCGATGTCAATAGCATCGAGTCGCTGCCTGCTTTTCGAATCGAGCAACTTGCGCGTCTGTGGGGACAGGTTCGATGCAGTCGCCAAGTTCAGGTCCCGTAATGCCATGATGCGTGTCACCACCTGCTGCCACTGTATGGTTTGTATGTCGCGGTCGGGAATATCGAGAAGATAATGGTAAAAGTCATGCATGGCTCGAAGCCGGGGTACGTCAGTGACCAGGGTGTAGAATGAGTAGAGCCAGTAGATGAGGAAGAGCCAGAGGGCGAATATCCAAAACCCATGGATTCTGTATCATGTCAGCGTGGAACGGTATTCACGATGTTGGACAACCAACCTCGCCGCACATTTGGGCACCAGGACCTGGCTCATCTTGTTGCTCTCTGGCAACTTGGCGTAGTTGATGCACCAGCCAAGGAAGGTCATGAATCCAACTACAAAGGCAGTTTGCGCGAGCGTTAGAGCGCGTCTCAGAAGGATCGAGTATATTCCGCAGCCAACATAATATTCGTAGACCTCGGTCATGTAGTTGTCCAGATCCGTCTGATTCACCCACAGCCACATGGCCTTCTCCTTTCGGTCGGCTACAAAGTGTCCCGGCCTACTGGTATGCCCCCACGGCTGCGAAGATGCGCCGCTCCTATCCTCATCATGCAGCCGCTGCTGCGTTCGGGTGGCATCCCACTGTGCCCGTGTCTGCCGCGTGGCTGGGCCAGGCACTGGCATGGGGAGGCCCTGATTGCGCTGGGTCGAGCTTGGCCCAGGCTCGTGTCCGCCTTCGAGAAGCAAAGACTGCGGTACGTCGTCATCGTCGTCTAGAGGTACGGTGCGAGCTGGAGCTGGCTGTCTCCAAGCGGGCATGCGACTTGCGGTATTGATGCCGGGCGGAGCGTTGCGTTTGGCCTCGGGAGAGACGGCGCGACTCTCAGCCGTCATCTGGCTCGAAGATGCCTCCTCGAGCAGGTGCGCCAGGTCTTGCTCCTCGAAGCGGGCTTCGAAGTTCTCTTCGTCAATGTCCATTTCGTGGCGCTCCTCGGTCGAGGCAGAGTCGCGGCGGGCGTGGGCGGTGAGGGGTTCGCGTTCGTATGTTTCGTCTGAAGCAGAAGGAAGGAGCCGAGACAGCAGGTTGGAGGCCATCATGGCTGATGTGCAGTGATGCGCTCAGGCAGCGGCGGGGCGCGTGGCCGTGCTGTGCTGTGCCGGGTCAAGGGTGTGTGGAGGACGGTAGAGTGGTCAGAGGACCGAAGACGTGATCCCCAAAAGTCAAGACGAGCCTCCATGAGCACTGACGTAAGCCTAGTCAGTGACCATATCAGCGTGATGGAGATTAGCAGGAGAGACGAGAGGTGGTTGCGGCTATCCGTGATGCAGGCACATGGCAATCGCGCAGGTGACGCGACCGATATCGATAAGGCTCGGCTGCACTTGCCCCTTGTCAGCCCGATATGCCACCTTTCTGGGCCCAGAGGCACAACACCCACCCAGTCATGTCCGTGAGCTATTTCCAGGATCGAGCAACTCCCGCTTCTCAGAATGCCACCTCGCCGTCCTCTCCGTCGGCAGCCCCCGCTTCGCGAGGGACAAATGCCCTCTCGAGCAGGATCACCAATGTGCTCTCTGCGTCGTACGCAGACCTAGAGATTCGTGATGCCTTGGAAACTCTGGATGCACGTCGGGTGCAGAACACGGCCGAAACACGACGTCAGCTGCGTCTAGATGTGCAGAAGGAGGTCATTGAGTGCAACGGCGAGATCATCAAGGACTTTGGTCAGGTTGCCCAAGTATGTTGGAACACGCACTCTTAAAGACGTCGGACTAAGCTCAGCTAGCAACTCAAACGTATCGGAAGTGCCATCAGTAGCTTGAACACTTATTGCGCGGATATGCGCGGCCATATTGAGGCTGCCAACAGAGAGACTGGGCCTGTCTTGGAAGAAGCCACAAGCCTCATCACTCAGAGGAAGCAGGTCGAATCTAAGCAGCAAATATTGAACGCCTTTAGTACCCACTTCCTGATATCTGAAGAAGACGCCACTACTCTGACATCCACTGCTGAGCCTGTCAACGAAGACTTTTTCCAAGTCTTGACCCGCGTAAAGAAGATACATCACGATTGCCAGGTGCTGCTGGGAACTGAGGACCAACGATTGGGCTTGGAGGTGCTAGAACAGAGCTCCAAGCAGCTCAACTCAGCCTTCCAGAAGCTGTATCGATGGATTCAACGCGAGTTCAAGACACTGGATCTTGAAAACCCGCAAATCAGTGCCTCTGTGCGCCGGTCTCTGCGCGTGTTAGCCGAACGTCCTACCCTATTCCAAAGTTGTCTTGACTCGTTCGCGGAGGCACGAGAAGCCATTCTATCCGACTCGTTCCATGCTGCGTTGACCGGATCGACCTCAGAAGAGCACATAGCCACGAAACCGATCGAATTTCATGCCCACGACCCACTCCGCTATGTTGGAGACATGCTTGCATGGGCTCACTCAACGACCGTATCGGAGAGGGAGGCACTTGAGAACCTCTTCATCTCAGATGGCGATGAAATCAAACGTTCCATTCAAGCAGGTCTAGAAAGCGAGCCGTGGCTGAAAGGCGAAGCGGACGCAGAATTCTTCGACGGACGGAAAGCCTTGAACCAGCTCGTCAGCCGCGATCTAACAGGTGTGGCTCGTCTTTTGAGGCAGCGGACTGAGCAGGTTGTTCAAAGCCACGACGATGCTACTCTTGCTTATAAAATTGCAAACTTGATCGGCTTCTACAAAGGAACCTTTGCCAAGCTACTTGGAGCAGATTCTGAGGTCTTGGACGTATTCGACGCACTGGAAGCTTCTGCGATGCGGCAATTCCGTGCCAATATGAGGGACTACGTTGCCAATGTACAAAGCGACCTTGCTGTAGCACCAGCCGACTTGTCCGCTCCTGAGTTTCTCGAAGATGCACTTCAGATGCTTCGTGTCCTTGCGAAGAGCTACGATACATCAGTTGCCGCAACAGAGGATAATGGCCAAGGATTCCAGACTGTACTTGCGGAATCGCTAGACCCTTTCCTGAATGGCTGCGAAAATTTGCAGAAAGGAATGAAAGAGCCAGACAGCGCCATCTTCGCCATCAACTGTCTCTACGCAGCAAAAGAGGTGCTCTCTGCGTATGCCTTCGCTAGCGAGCGAGTCAACGAGATCGATGATACGATTGACGAGAACGTTGCGAAGTTGACAGACTACCAACATCAATATCTCCTTCATGAGTCTGGTCTTTCCATCCTTCTCAATGCCCTTGAGGAGATCGATGATTCGCCAGAAAGCCTCAAGACAATCCCTGAATTGGGAGCATTCAAGCCAGATGCACTCGTCGCAGCCAGTCAGCAGCTGGATGAGTTTTTGCCGTCAGCTATTATCGACGCATCAGAAAACATCAAGCGGCTGCGTAACAGGAACATGATACAGACAATCACAGAAGAAGCGGCTGGCAAATTCTGCGAAGACTTTGAAGTTGTAGAGGGCAAGATGATGGCGGCTGATGATCTGACATACGATGAAGACAAGGAAGACGAGGAGCAGGAGCCCGGGTTGAGAGATCTGTTTCCTCGTACCAGTGGTGAGATACGAGTGCTACTCAGCTAGAGGTCTGCAGTGAAAAGTATGTACAAGCTAGTAGACAATGATCATGGTACCCGCCTCCCTCGTGCATGCATCATGTTCGTCGTTTCCATGCTTCGTGACGCGCAAAGCCGCACTCGTGCTCTCTCAAATGCCCAATTCAATGTGGCCGCTCTTCACTGAGGTTTCTTCTTCTCCCACTCCTCTGGCGTATGGCATTTCGGCGTCCATGCATGTATCGCCGCAATCTCCTCCTTCAACGTCGAGTTGACCAGCCGATGCCGTGCTAGAGTAGTCTTCTTGGCAAACTGGGGAGACACGATGATGGCCTCGTACATTTGCCCGCATCCACCTATTCTTGTTCATTAGTATTTGCTCAGCGAATTGCGCCGTTTGCCAATTCGTACTTCTCTAATTCAAAACTATGCTTACAACACAATCCTCCTGGCTTTTTTAACCCTGAAAACCAAAGACTAGTACGTACCACTCAGATCTTCAATTTCAACATAGGTTGCGCCCAATCCCTCCTTCAATTTCCTTTCCAGGCCCTCCATGGTCACGCCAGAAGTTGCCTGCACGTTGGCCGCTTCCTCGTCCGTCCTTGCACTCATGTTGTTCGTAGCGTCTGGTTCGATGGCAAGATTATCAAGAGTTTTGTAAAGTTTGTGTCGCGGATCCATAAGGCGATGATGTGATATTGACTTGGTGTTCCTATCTTCGGATCTGATTAGATGCGGCTTCCAAACGGGGAAAGACCGGGATTTGAAGAGGGGAGGGGCTATGACGCATAGTTGCAGGGGTCACAGGCGCGTTGAGTCGGGATTGCTGCACGCGTAGTCTTGCTTTGCCATTGTTCATCTGGGAGCTGTATGTTTGCATCTGCCGCACGACGAGTCGCTATGAGTGCGACCACTACTTCAGCGCCCTTCTCCAAGGCGGTGGTGCGGGCTATGCAGAAGCTGTGAGTAGGACTAGAAAGCGTCGTCCCTTCTTCAATGCATAGCGATTGACCAGGACCTCTACGCGGTTTAAGTAATGTCATATACTGACTGGTTCGAAGGTACCCGCGGGAGCTTGCAGACAACTCCTGGGACAATACTGGGCTGCTGCTCGAGGCACCATTCGATCCGTCGCGTCGCCAGTCGAACACCGTCCTCCTTACCATCGACCTTACGAAAGCTGTCGCCGACGAGGCAATCGCCTTGAAATCCTCTATTGTCATCGCATATCATCCTATCATATTCCGGGGCCTGAAGTCATTGACTCTTGCCGATACCCAACAGCAATCGCTGCTACGCCTTGCTAGCCATGGTATTAGTGTATACAGCCCGCACACCGCGCTTGACTCGGCTCCAGGAGGCCTCGGGGATTGGTTAGCGGATATCGTAACAGGCACGAAGACGATTCATGATGGATCAGATGCAGATGCTCGATCGGAAGCTACAAGCAACACGAATGCAGATGATGACGACCCCTTCATTGAGAAGAAGAAGCGCCCTACATTCACACTGCAACATCACCCTAGTCAGCCAATGCTTAGCTTTGGCAAGCTGACCGCCCCCACTGTGATCCCCCTCACAGCTCCTCACAAGCGCGAAGCCATCAAACCCCAATCGCCAGAACTAGCCTCACACCCTGGAGCAGGCATGGGTCGCATTGTGAGGTTCGACCACCCACAACCGCTTCCTACGCTCCTCGATCGCATAGGCAAGGGACTCAACAACCCCAAGGGCTTTCCAATCGCCATACCACAAAACAAGACGATAGCTGATATCGAGATACGTAGCGTAGGCATATGCGCTGGCTCTGGCTCAGGCCTACTCAACGGTCTCGATGTGGACCTGCTGTTCACAGGCGAGATGGACCATCACTCGGCGCTTGCGGCGATCGAGAAGGGAAGAGTTGTCATAAGCTTGTTTCACAGCAATTCTGAACGTGGCTTCCTGGCAGAGGTGTTGATGGAACAATTGGAAGAAGCGGTGCAAGAAGAATGGACAAAGGTCAGAGAAGAGGAGAAGGACAATGAGGAGTTACAAGAGGCATTGGCGGACGATGACTTTGAAATTGGCGTCAGCGAAGTTGACCGGGATCCTTATGGCATCGTAGTACTGAAGAGCGAAGTAGACCAGTCATAGCGACAGCACGTAGGATGTTGTATATGAACGAGCACGATGTCATGGATGTAGACTTTGAGGTGGTAGGGTTCAGGACTTGGTTGCCCCACTTCATTGCGCACACCTTAACAAGCTACAAGTTTGGGTCTAGCTACAGCACACTCATGTGCATAGTATCATTAAAATATATTGAACATAATTTGACAATTTTGCAACAAATCCTCTGTGGCGCAATTGGCTAGCGCGTCTGACTGTTACACCATTGGCTATCAGGAGGTTGGAAGTTCGAGCCTTCCCGGAGGAGGATTGTTTTTGCGCCGCTGTTGAGCCATCAGCACGCGAACTCATGATTTGTGCACAGCACTACCCTCTTTTTTACAGAGGTGCTGAACGCATCTGTCACATGCTGACCTAGAAGTGTAATATGATTGACACCTGTGTTGTACTGCATAAGGGAAAAGGTGAAGACTACTGCTTCCATATGCCCCATCAAAATCTGTACTCGCTTGGTATGCATTCTATCTGTAGCTAGGAAGCAGCAAAATGATTGAATATTCTCCCTTGCTATGCAGTCGATGTCTCGTCTACGGGCTCTAGAAATCATTCAACACCGCGCATCTACCCGAATGATAACGCACTGCTTCGACATCGTATCGTATAAGCCGAACTCACTGACAGTCCTCAAGCATATCTCCTCCAATCTAGCTTTCACCACCACCATTCCTGCTTGATCCAATTGCCTCACGCCAACCTCGGGATTTCCGCTCGGCGAGCGCAGCTCTGGCCCTAAAGATGGAATGACCCTGCTGAGAAACCCTCTCTTTGTATGCGTTTGTGCACTATCCGCTTGACCTCTTCCATGTCCTCTAGGACTCCTTAGAACCGGGCTCGCATTTAGATTTTCGCTGAGCATACGCTCCAACTCTACGATCACAACTTGCGGTCTCCAAAACTCTGTCCGGTTCATTTGGCCTTCTAACCGCACGACTTTCGGTTCGTCTTCTGATGAGAAGCCCACTACTTCTACCGGTTTGGGGTCGGAAGTGTCGAAGCTGTATTCGGATTTCTCTTCCACTACGGGCAAGGGTATGTCGGAGGGGAGCATGGCGATGGTCGTTTGTGCGATGCCGAATGTAGCGCGCTCTTCGATTAGAGGAATGACGTGCCTTTCGATCACGGATTGAATGTGGTGTGTGCGGGTTGTGCTTAGTTGGTCGAGGATGGTTTGGCCTCGTGAGGACGCTGGTGAGCTGTACTCCGAGTACGGTGGGGGAGAGGCTTGTTTTTCGTTTCGAGACATTGTCGAGATATGGGGTTGAGAGATGGAGGTTGTTCAGGTATCGCAGTGTGTGGAGATGCGGAAGTGTAGATGCTTCGACATCAGGATTGCTGCGGCGATTCGTGTTCCTTGGTCGGTTACTTGCTCTCGTTACCAAATTACTGTTTTCCACTTCAGTGACGGTGATCAGAAGAGTCATTCATTGATATCCACGGATCTCGGCAACCCATACTCTGGTTACCAAAGTTTCTAGAAGTCTGCCCTGCCTCAACCCCGTATACTGATGCCTTAACTAGACCTAAATGGTACCCGTACGGTCTCGTGACACTGTAAGCCATGGAAATGAGGGCGCATTGTTATGCTGCGCCGTCTCCAATAAGCGAATCACAAATATGCGTCTGCGCGGTCGCGAGGCGTTCGGGCCGGGAAGCTTGGCGCAGTGAAAGCAATGTCTTGGAGGCGATAAGCCAGAGGACAGTAACTTCGACCAGCAAGTTCGGGACGGAAGCTTAGGAACGCCCAATCTGCACAGCGCGTTCCTGAATTTTGGCCTGGAGGTCGCCTTACCGGCCCTTCTCTTTAAGGGATTAATTGCGCAGCAAAAGACTGACCTGTTCCGCTCACCGCGCTGGAGTTATGCCTCCAGAAGACAGATCCTCGGTTCAGGCTCAAGGCTGAGATGATCACACGCAGACGGCTCTGTGGCGCAAGGCAGAAAGCACTAACTCGTTTCTGTGTTAGCCGTATGGTCCGTGCACACATTTCCACGAACACTAGACGAGGACGGTCACCGAAAACGCCTTTACATGCCGGTTGCACGGATAAGCCAGCATGCGCATATATGACCTCAAATAATTCGAGATGTATAAAGTAGTCAACATAGCCCCTGTTTTGCCTAATACGCCTCAGTGCACCTGTTCATCATCATCGCGAGCCTCAGTTCTGGTACGGTACGACCTCGAATCCTTTGTGAGCACATTAGGTACCGTGGTTCTATCAGCACTGCGCAACTCAAGCAAAGCCCCCAAGCTCGTTACTGGGTAGCATTTTATATCTTATATAAGTGCTGCACCACTCCTCTTTACTACACCACCCATTCAAATCTCCATTGACAATCCTCCGATATTGGACACCAACTCCATTGAAATTACCATCAACACCACCTAGGTTTTTCAAACATCAGCCGTCACCATGTGGTACCATGTCGCCGAGCCGAATTCCTACCTCGTCATTACGGGTGTAGGAATCGAGAAAGTCCTGATCAAGAAGAAGGCTTTCGTATATCCCCTACAAAAGGTTTCAAAAATCTCAATTACACCTTTTGACTTTTCCATGGCCCTCCAGGCTATGACTATCGAGAAACTTAAATTCGCTCTACCAGCAGTCTTCACAATCGGTCCTGCAGATAGCCCCGAAGCTCTTGAGAAATATGCCGTATTGCTCACCGGAGAAAGCGACGGCAGTCCTACTCAAACAGCAGCTAAGGGAGTCGTCTCGGTCGCTGAGGGTCGCAATCATGTTCAAGAGATTGTCAAGGGCATCATCGAGGGTGAGACACGAAGCATCGTCTCTACCATGACTATGGAAGAGCTATTTCGTGAGCGTAAGATCTTCAAGGATAAAGGTAAGCTGGACTATCACAAACTGCATGTACTATAGAAACTAATTCCAAGCAGTAATTCAGCAAGTGCAATCCGAGTTGGACCAGTTTGGTCTTTGCATTTACAACGCCAACGTCAAGGAACTACAAGACACACCAGGCTCAGAGTACTTTGCCTTCCTTTCCCGCAAGGCGCATGAGGGAGCTCTCAACCAGGCCAAGGTTGATGTTGCCCATGCTCGTATGCAGGGTGAGGTCGGAGAAGCAGAGAAGCAAGGAAAGACGAAGCAAGAAGTCGCCAAGATCCACGCCCAGACTGCTGTCCTCGAAACCGAACGTAAAGCCGAGAAGGCCACAGCAGATGCCAAATTCACCGACAAGGAGATTGAAATTGGCCGCGATCTCAATGTGGCTCGAATCAACGCTAAGCGTGAAGCTGAACGCCGCGATGCGGAACTGCAGATGGAAGTCGAGAAGAAGAGGGCGCTCATGGAACTTGAACGTCTCCGAGCAACCAAAGTCGTGCAGGCTAAGATCGAGAAGGAGAGTGCGCAGCAGCAGGCTGATGCAGAGCTATACACTCAAGAGAAGGCAGCAGATGGAAGCAAGTACGGCCAGCAAGCCGAAGCCGAAGCGGCTGCTTTCCGTCGTCTCCGTGAGGCTGAGGCCAACTTTCAGGCCAAGGAGCGCGAGGCCGAGGCAAATTTCATCGTCTCTAAGCGTCGAGCTGAAGCCGAATACTTCGCCCAGGAGCGTGCAGCTCAAGCCCATCTCATCACCCAACAGCGCGAAGCCGAAGGTCTGTCTGCCATGGCCAAGGCCTACGGCGACATGGCGAATGTCCTCGGTGGTCCCCAAGGTCTCATGCAATACCTCATGATCACCAACGGCACGTACGAGAAGCTTGCGCATGCAAACGGCAACGCTATCAAGGGACTGCAACCAAAGATCAACGTCTGGAACACTGGCAGCCAGGGTAGTGAGGGCATGGCGGATCCTTCAGCACCTATTCGCAACCTCTTCCAGAGCCTCCCACCTCTTCTCAGTACTATTCACGACCAGACTGGTATGGCGCCACCTACCTGGTTGGCGCAAATGCCTCATCAGAACGGAGATTTGAGCAAGATGCAATTGAGGAATGGCAGTGATGTGTCTTCGTAGAGAGACGCTATGACTGACAAGGACGGGGACAAATTGTACGAAGTAGGGGCGGGTTGTGGATGTCAGTATGCCTTTTTATGCATCAGTCGTTGTTATACCCCGGCTTGCTACGGCTAGGAGTTTGGGATACGTTGTTGTACTATTTGTATTTTTTAAGACCTAGACTTTTTGCTTCTCTTAACCTATAGACTTATTGTAATGTCCAATACAATAAAACCATACTACAACCTTCCTAGATATTACCCCCAGACAATGATTCATAAAATGGGAGCGGAGAACACACATCCCCTAAGAGAACAAAATCAAGATGCTAGAGCCCGTCCTTGTACTTTGCAACAAACGCAGCGAACTTCACCTTGCAACCGCACATGTGACGACAAGTACCAGACTGGCAATCCAAGCAACCGAGGTACCCATGCTCCGTCCGCCGCGAACAAAACCGACAGAAAAGACCATTCGGGCTGCCTAGCAAGCCGTCTTCCCTCCACTCTATCATGATACGTAGGTTCGGGGGCAATATCCCAAGCCAGATTGGAGCTCCTTCGAAATCCTCGAGGCTACAACACTCCAGAGCAGAACATGTATCGACTGCCCGGCACAGCTTGCCGCGTAAGATCCTGAACCACAGGTCTAAGCCGGAGCAAATGCTGTGCATCTTTCCAAAGGATCGGAGCTCGCTTTGGAAGTGTAATCGAACGGTGGCTGTGGGATGATGTCGGCAAAAGTGTGTTAGATGTTTGAATGATGGGGCACTGAAAAACCGGGATATCGCTCTTGGTAGGCTGATTGCTTCAGGGTATTGGTGGATATTGATCAGTCGGAGTTCGCTCCGCATGGCCCGGAAGACTGGTGCGAACTTGAGGAAGCGGTCGAAGCCGGGATCGTATGGCTTGGTCGATTTGAATGTGAAGATGTTGTTGACTTGCATGGTAAGGGTTCTGGTTTCGTTGTATATCTGACGGCAAGTGTACTTGAGCGTGTTGGCTTCGAAGATCGCGACTTGGCTGTTATCCTCTGCGACTGTGTTCGAGGCGACCAGATGCAACTTCATGCCCTTCGCGACGCTGAGACCTTCTTCGAAAGTGAGAGCTAACTTGTAAATCTCATCACGAAGCTCGCGCGGAAGCTCGAGTAGACTGCAACGCAATGTGTTGGGTGCGAGAGAGGGACAGGCTTTGTCGAAAACCATCTTCGTGCGGCGTAGTACTGGCAACATGGACGACGGAGTCTGCAGCTTGAAGGGTGTTAGTGATTTTGCTGTAGTAGATACGAACGAGCTAGTCGGTAAATAATTTCAGACAGTTTCGAAATCTTCTACGGTACCGCACATGATACGTGGTGGTCGCTTAAGAAGACGAACCACTAGCATCTACCACAACTCACATGAGACCAGATCTTCCAAACAAGGGAAAGGATCGGGATTTCACGGGAAGAGTGTCCTCGCTACCAAAAAGCTAGGGTGCTCCAATACACACATATGGAATATTCTTTGTCTTGTATGGCGAATTCTTCGTAGTCAGCACATTGGGGGCATCGAATAGTGTTCCGAGGAACCGATATCACCGGCAATATATGATAGCTTCCCAAAGTCAGACTCTAGTACTTATCAATAGTCGCTTTCTTTCACGCATCGGGTGAGTATACGTGGACGTATTCGACCTCTGGGGTGTACTTGAAGGCACTGCATGATACTTGAATGTGGGATGTGAGTGCAGTGCGTTTGGTCGTCCGACGTGGAAACCTTGAGCAGAGTTACGTGTGCGTCAAGAGATAGTAGCCAGGCCAAGATGTTTCCCACATACGACATCCCAAGCAATAGATAATTAGTCCACCAGTCGACATGCTTGCACAATGGAAGTTGCCATATCAATAGATGATGCCCTAGGTTCGAGATAGCAGGATCCGAAGGCGCGCCGAATGGCCGCGGATAATCGCGAACGCGAGGACCGACGGAGACGAAGTCCTGGCCAAGGATAGGTAGATAGCTACCCGGGAAGAAGATCGTAAGGTCTAGCTCAGGCTCCAATATTGCAAAGACGATCCGTCGCCTTAGGCTGGCCTCAGTTGCCGTGGTAATACTGAGGATGACGACAGACTCAGCCCAATATCATCAGCCGTCGAACCTTCCGCATGCAGCGTCTCCACACACACTCACACACAAACCCCGCCCCCTCAACGTGAAACCGGCCACGGCTGAAGAAGTTCAGCGCGTGTCGTCAGCATCGTGTGATGGTGTCGTGAGGAAACCACAGCAACGAAGGGCTTGGAACGGAGATTATCACGGTTGGGCTGGATGGTGAGGGGAATAAGCAATGGCAACCAATGATCTCGAGCTCACTCAGCAAACGCGTCCGCCGCTCCACATACGCGTTCAGTAAAACCTGCATCTACTATACATGCTCACCGGGCAACACACAAGCATCCGCACCCAATACCATTGCCAAAGGGCGTATGCCTAGGTGCCAGAAGCAACTCAGCCGCTGCACTAGATAGATTACCCGACGCACGCGATGATCCTTCTCAGGGTGCCCCTCTGTATGCCAAACCATGACTACACCGCATCCGGCCCAACTATTACGCAGTCAACACGTCCCTTTGACACGTCTCACGCGTTCGCGGTAGCACATGATTTACGCTTTGCACGCGTCGCACCAAAGCACACAAGGGCACACGGGCTGAAGAAACCTTGGCACGCGACGTGCGACACAATTCCATCACAACAACTCCACACAATAGACCCAAGTGGGTACTACGGCTTACGCTCCCACCCTGTGACTGGCCGGACACCCACGGCAGCAAAGGAAAACGTTAGGCCTCGGCGTAATGCCTAGGCCTAACTGTGCATGCGGCCGCAAAACTTCCAACTTCGGGGTTGGTGTTGTGGGCTGGTCTGGTGCCACATCCACTTGCTGCAATGTTTTATTTTTTTTCTGCCGGAAGATCGATAGATGGGCCTTCCTGCCGGTCAGGTCAGACTCATCTGCACACAGATTACAAACAAGTTATTGGTTTCTCTTGTCCCGTATCGCGTGTTGAAACAGCCGTTGCTTTTCATCAAAGGGAATGCGGTGCAGCAGGGGGATCCATCGTGTCATGGCTTAGGGCTAACTGCCTACCATGGATCTTGGGCAAAAGGCACAGACCAGACATGATGACGCCTGTGCTCACGTTACGGAACTACTTTGCGGCAGGGCGGTGCGGAGATCAGTGCACTGAGAGGGGTTTAGGTGGAACGCACAGTCTCTTCTTCACACTCTTTTCATTTGATTTCATCCATTTCATTCATTACTAGGTCATCTGCTCGAAGCATCTGTATTCCTTCGCAAAGGACCAGCTGATCTACCAAAGTGTTTCTAGGCTCTTCTCTGAACCGTCAACCCCGCCATATCACCTATCCAGCCGATCCAATCCGTCGGACCACATCCACATCGAAGCAGATGCCACTGAAAGACATGAGACTGGGTATTGGTCGTTCACGCTTCGAGACAGTCGTTGAGATTCGTGAAGACTCCATACCCGATTAGCGCCGATATCCCACACACGCTTCGTAACGTTCATCATGTCCGTCGTGATAGAAGAGAAAGACATGAACACTAGGAAACAAGGAACCGATCTACACGGTCGGTTGGTAAGGAGAGGAAGCTATAGCCAAGCAAGAATGCTTGAATACGCGAAAGAGATGGGAAAACCGAAGTCATAGGCTTGGTCGGGCGTAGTCTGTTCGTAGGAACTTCAAGACCGAACCCAACGTCGTCCCCGGCCTCCCACACCCAAATTATTGAAGTTCATCGAAGACACATGTAGCCACATGACCATGTCCAAGAAGTAAGAGTCGAGAACATGAAGCAAGATGAGCCCAACGTGCCGAGGTCCGCCGGCAACATCGGATGTATCACCACACAAGGGACACGCTCGATGGCAAAAGGCTGGCGCTGAAGAAGGTCGAAGTAGGTATAGACAGAACAAAGGAAATGCTTTTAACAGGAAGCAGGTGTAGGCTGTGGGCCCAGTGGCAAGTATGTGCAATGACAGCGCTTGAGGCTGTTGAACGTAACGCCGACAATGCAACCATGCTTAGTTGCATAGATTAAGCAGAAGAGAAGGCGATCGAGCTCTACGATCGATATAGGTGTGCCGAGTCGCCAGGCATGCCAGCGAAACGCTGCTCGAATGAGGCCGGGGGCTCGAAGCTATGCGAGACTGCCGCTCGAGGAAAGGTATTGCTTGACCGGCCAACAAATGGTGAACCGAGTCGAACAGTACCTTTGCTTTGGATATCTGCTGGCATGGCAGGCGAGGTCTGAGCTGGGCTAGGCATAGCAGAGCCAGCGTGCGCGAACGGGTTGAATCCTGACGGATCGTTGACTAGAGGCAGTCGTCGGGCACCTTCCATCATGTCGCCCAAGCTGAAGCCACGGCTCCTCACACGACGATGACTTGACTCGGCTGGCGCCCCAAAGATCTCGTTGACGAAGCTCTCTCCGCGGTTTCGCGCCCGATCTTCGAAGCTGTTGTGAAGCGCGCGTCGCTTGAACACTCTTGACTTGGGTCGAGGTGCGTGCAGTTGGAAAGGTGAGCCGAGACGTGGTGTTTGGGTAGAGGATGAAGGTACGTGCCAAGTTCGCGCGTTGCTCTGGTTCATCTTGCTGTTGGTGGACTCAGACCTCGCATGGAAAGGCGAGCCCAGTACGTTGCCCAACCCCAGACCAATGTGAAGCGATTGCGACTTCTGGTGAGCAGAAGAACGCGCACTTGACCATGTTCGCGGCGACGGTCTTGGTGTTATATCGTTGGCAAGTTGTGACAACGGGTTGCCCAACTGCATCGATGCTGCGGTGCTTGTAGCCAGCGACAGATTCATGTCCCTTGTGGAAAAGCTAGTAGAGCCCTGTAAGAACGGCGACGACAACGGCTGCTGCTCTTGTTGCTGCGGCTGTGTCGGTTGTGGCTCTGGCTCGGGTGGAGGAGAGGATTGTAGCGGTGAGGGCGATCGACGAAGCATACGCTGATAGTGTGCAGACAGAGTCGGCTTCTGCTTGGCCAAGTCTCGTAGTCGCTTTCGACACTGCTTCTCGCTAGGGAATCGTGTTGATGACTTGGTTGGCCGAGCGAAAGGTGTGTTGTTGCCACCCCTAATCGACCTCAGGGCACTTGGTGTACCAGTCAGGGGGTTGTATTGTGGGGTCGCGTTCGGACCAGCACGAGTGTGCTTTGGGCCCTTCCAGGTCTTGCGGGCCATCCTCGCCACGCGATGGCATACTCCATTCGGTGGAGTGGTGCTCGGAAGGGCTTTGAACGGCGTCACTGTAGGATCTTGAAGGTACTTCATGTAAGTCATCCACAAGTGGTGGTCCATTTCTTGATTGAAAGATGCTCTCAGTCTTAGCTTCTTAGCAGGTCGAGGTTGTGGAGTAGTCATTGAAGGTGAGGCCGGACGTTGAGACTTGTGCGTAGGTGGACAGAAGGCGAAGGGGTCTGATGATTCGTCTTCCAGACTGGTGCAGCTACCGCTTCTCGACATGAAGGATCCGATGCTATCGCAGGACGAGACAGACGAGTCTGAGAAGCCTGACGACGAGGTGGGTCTGCTTGATGATTCACTCTGACTGACGTGTGGGATGTCAGACCAGTCCTGAGGTCCTTCGTAGTGGCTGATGGTTCTCATCTGCGCAACAGGAGTCTTGGGTGGAGAAAGCATGCGATTGAAGCCGAAGCCTGGAGACAGGAACGCGTCGTTTTGGGGCAGTGAGTACGGTGGCAGATCGCTTGAAGTTTCGGACATGATCTCGGGGGCCTCAATGGTTGGGATGGGTTGCTGGTCCATGACTGCGTCCATACTATTGTAGTTCCTGGCCAAGGTGGCACGGCGACGACGGACCTTGAGCACTTGTCGAGGCGGCGGCGGCGGTTGCAGCTGCTCGGGTTGCGGCTCTGGCTCGGGCGTCTGTGGAGCCGGGCCGTCACGGTAATGGAACATGAAGTTCCTTGGTAAGGTAGTAGATAGGTTGGGTCGTTCGGCGTCCATGTTGCTAACGGATTGAGATGGCCGGGGTGTCGGGTGTTTCAGGATACGGTCGTCTTTGACCACACCAAGAGGCCACTCTCAAAGGAACAGCAAGGAGATACGGCAATTCGGGCACGACAAACGATCGATGCATCCAGTTCGAGCGTGGTCCGGTTGGTGTCGGTGTGATTGGATTATGCAGGGCGGGAGGTTCGATGTGGCGCGGGTCCCAGCAGCTGTTTGGTACTCTGCGAACGCGACAGTGCGGCTGCAGGGTGGTTACACGTGCAATTAGGATGGAGCGCGGCTTGCTGAAGCGAGCGGACTGTTGCAAGGCGTCGCGCACTCGAAGATGCACTGGCGACAGGCGTTTTCAGTGTTGCGGAAGCTCTACAACCACGGACAATGCACGCGAGATCGTTTTGGCGACGATGGCGCGTAGCTCCAAGTCGCGACAACAGCTTGCAACGGGCGAGAACGCGATTAGCAAAAGTCGAGAACAAGGCGCAAAGGTGGAGAGACGGGTCCGAAAACGCGTGGATTATCGTGAAAGGTGGATGATGGCGGGTTTTGGCAGAATATGGGAGTCGTGGGTCGCGGTGAAGGGCCCGGGTGCGTGGGCGGAAGGGAAGTGGGCGCCTTATTCCGCGTCCATGGAATGCGCAAGCGAAAGTGAAGATTCGTGAAAGACGAAAAGGAAACGGTCGTCAGGAGGTCGCGTGGCGCGCACGGGAGTGCGACGGGCGAGGTCGGCTCGGGATGGTCGTGAAAGTCGTGATGGTGAAGGTGATGTGCGGTGAGGTTCGCAAAAGTCGGCTGACGGTTGCTGGCCGGCTAGTGCGAGACAGCGGACGGGCTTAGACCAAGATCGTCGATAGAACCTCTGCAGAACCCACCAGGTGCCCCGAGCCCCGCACAAAATCAAGCACTTATTGTCCAACACTTTTTTTTCAAGTCGCCCACGCGAGGCGACATGCGCTCCGCTACGGTAGTTCGCGCAGGTATGCTGTCCGCTGCCCTCTGTGCTTCCACAACACCACGTGAGGCCGTTGCCGCAAACACTCGATAACGAAACTGACGCGTTTCGACGCGCTCCTCCTCCCGGCCTAACCGCATCGAGACTCGTGTGGTCCGTGCAGACATACCTGGATCGTGGCGCTCTTTTCGACGGCCCCTGCATAGAGGCCTTGTTTTTCTGCAAGCACGAACACATGTCACGACTTTTCCGTCCACTCTCCCGCTGCCAACGCGCTGCAAGCTCGCGGACGGCCTCGCAGCTTGCATAACGGCCACTCCGCGTTGTCTTTTGATTTTCCTCCCCACTCTGCCACATAGACTTCGTCTGCACCTTGGTGAACATGAATGAGCGACAGCCAGCAGAAACCTGCCACCTATGCGCTACGCGACACTACGCACGGCCAATGCCACACTGGAGAACCCCAATTCGCTACCGCTCTAACCCTCTTCTCCACAGTGGAGCGTGGGCCACCGCTCTACAACACAACAAGTGCTCGAGTCATTACTACACGGCTGTTCCATAGCCAATACCTCGAGCGCTCTCGTGCGTCCCTCTGCACGGCAGCCTCCAATCAGAACCCATTTTCCTCTACCATCATGTATTCCTTGCTGTCTGCATTGATAGCCCATCGACGCTGGCAAGTTCGACCCTGTTCTACGCCCGCCTGGAGTTGGTGTGCCGCAACGTTGTGTGCATGCCGCGCTTGGCTGCGAAAACGGTCTGGATCGGCTGCAGCTCATCACACACCAATATCTAGCTATCCCGAAATGCACGTGGTTCGCCCCGATCTGGAAATACTGTTTACCAGCAGTCCTGGATCTTGAGATTTCATTGGCTGAATTTTGCTTTCTTGAAGACTGCCGAGCGCCTTGAGGGTCTCAGGGTGGGCTCCAGCCGCTCAACATAGCACGAGGCCCAAGACGCAGCCTGTTCTAGAAAGACCATGGGCCTTGTTTTGTGCCTCCAGTATCTTCAATAGTCGAGAATGCGGGGGCGTCATGCGCTCGCGAACATTATCGCAGCCCTGGTGCGATCATTGAGCACAATCAGTGATTCTGGTGATGATGATACGCTCTGCGACACCTCCACCGCGCTTTAAATAGCAAGTATGCCAAATTGCACCAATTCTCTGATGTGCGGTACGTCTCTCGAGAGAGCTAGATTGCACCAACTTGTGAACAGAACATGGACGCAAACGGTCAAGTTCCATAAATTGGATAAATCTTGAATTCTTGACATTCAAGAATGGCATAACATTGGATGCATACATGTCTCTATCATTGTGCGAGCCATATCATCGTTGGTCCTATCCTACTGTTTACGTCCCATATCAAGCCTTCATCTATAGACCAAGAGCCGAGTTAAAGGCATCTGCAGCCGCCTGACCCGTCAGTCCTGAAGCGGCAGATGCAGCAGCATCGCAGGTGCTGACAGCTGCGGCGTCTACGTCGCACTTGTTGGACATTTGTGAGCAGATGAATTGTGATATAATGTCAATCTTCTGAGCAGACCCATGATTGAAGGTGCTCAGATCGGTAGGCTCGAAAGCCTCCTCCTGACGGCCGTCAGAAGGGATACCAAAGGTGATGGTAGGGTCGCAGCTGCCGAAGGCGGCGACACCGTTGTCAGAGGCAGCAGTGTTGTCGTTGTTTTCATCATCGGCATTGCTGTTGTTACCAGAAGCAGCATTATCAGTAGCGTCACCAGCTGCGGCCGTGCCGTTGCTGGCAGATTCGCTGACGCCAGCGACGGCAGCAGCAATCTCGTCCTCGGTGAGGTCATCGACACGAAGGTTCTGAGTGTTGATGCATCCTGCATCATCAGTCGCGTCGTCGCAGGTGTTGCCGGCACCGGTCGGGTCGCCAATCTCACCAGGCGCGAAAGTCGAAGCTTCGTTAGCCATCAATGGGTCGCCACCAATTGAGGCGATCTGACGAGCGAGCTCTTCGGCAATCTGCTTATTGAGTGCCTGAGCTCCATCGCTGGCAGGGTCTTGATGCTGCTGGAGCGCAGCAATCTCGGGATTGACGGCCTGGATGGATTCGCAAGGAACAGAAGCCAGACCGACAGAGCCAGTGTTTCGTTCCAGGGTACGGTAGATGAGAGCCATAGTCATGCCCTCGACATCGCCAGCCTCCTTGGCATTGGTGAAGGCCTGGTCAGCTACGGCTTGCTGAAGGCAGTCTATAGGTAGTTAGTTTGATGAAGCTTGTATCCTGTATTCCAAACAACCCACCTGCATCAGCGATGTCTCCCGCACCCTGTGCAGCAGCCGCCGCTCCAAGAAGAGCAAAGACGCTATCCTGGATGTTATCCGGGTTGTTCAGGTTCAGCAGGTCGTTCACAGCAAGGTTAACATTGCGGTGAGCGTGTTCCTGAGGAACCTCACGCTTGGTCATGAGGGCAGTCGGACGGGCAGCCGCGACACCAATGAAGGTAAGAGCGATGACGGAGTTCTTCATAATGAATACGTGTATCGTTTTTCCCGGTCGTGATCGTGGATGATGAACAAGAGTAGGATTTTAGTAGAATATATAACGAAAGTGGGCCGGCCTATCGATTCTCCAGGAACGATGAAAAGAAGGATAACGAAGTGAACGACTTGAAAGACGATGAATGAAAGACTTGCACAGATGGATGGTGATGATACTCCCCTATGCACCCCAAGGCATTCTGCCTTATATACAGCCTGAGTCCTACCAGCCATGCTGTGCAATCCTGCGCTTCAAGTGTTGCCTGACACCTGTCAAGCAAGCCGTCGTAGCGGGAGCCGCCAGGCCTGTCCGTGCATAGAAGCCGAACTGCATGAAGGCTGCCCCTGCATGGAAGGTGAAGTCCTTTCAAAGTCGCTGCTGTGCAGCCTCGCGATGGTGGCGATAGCTCGCTAACCTCGTGTGGCGCTGAGGGCCGTTGTGAGTGGATCCGCGCTAAGACTTTCGGGATGCCTTGCGTGCCTGGGTGAGACGTTGGCGAATCTTCGGAACGCGGTCTGCTTCATCCACCCCACCAACAACATCGCTGCCTGGAGATCACGGTACATTTGTGTGAGGACGTCGCGTGCAAGTCGAAAATGTACTCTGCATGTCGCAAACATGCTTCATCTTGGCGGCGCGCACTCGCTTGCCTCCACGACGCGCGCAGCAATCCTCCGAGCGCGACGGTATGGGAATGATCACAGAATAAGCTGAATCGCTTTCCCACAGGAGCGCCCACTCGCGACCGTTGTGATAGAAGCGCCTCTTTGTACATGGCGTTGTACCCCTTACATCGCCTCTTGACGACCTCCGAACCGACCCATCGCATCCGAAGCACGATTAGACACCTTCAGACGAACGATGGCAAACGGTTCATTGTGGTGCAGACCGCGGCATACGCTGCGTGTATCAGAGCCACGGTTTACCATGAAAGCAAGCCTTCATAGCCTTGGTCGTCCATGTTCAGCCGGCAGTTTATCACAAATGCTATGCATCTGGCATCCGGAATGTTGTGTTTCCGACAAGCGGCCGGCAGCCTATGAGTATGGAACAACGCAACACATATATGCCTTGGATGTCAGGGTAGCCTTGTTGTGTTATATTGCGTCATGGGCAATCTCCCGTGTGTTTTGGTACTGAGACGAGTACAATAGCATCTGGTAGTATTACGCGCTCGCAACGTTGCATGTCTCAGATAACTCAGCGCAACCAATATGATCTACTTCAAGGATGCAGCCACAGCCTGGGTCTCAAAACACATCCGAAGCACTTTAGCCACATTGTTGAAACTGGACACTCGTAGGAACCAGACCAAGTTCTGGAGACATTCCTGCCAGACGTACTGGATTACGTCCCATCGTTGCCAAAGCTATCACGAATCTTAGCGAAGACCTCGTTCCTTCTAGGCTATAGATCATTTGTTGATAAGACAACAGAAATCGCTGACCTGTATGGTTCCTGTCAGTGCCGTTGCCTCTCGCTAGTGTCGCATCCTCCGCTCCTCCGCTCCATCGCGAATCTCCTCCAAAAGACCCACACTCGAGACGAACCGTATTCAACCGGTCAACACACGGTCATCAGACACTCTGTGGCTCATACTCTTCGCCGCTACCTCGCTGGGGCCGCATCGAAGCTATGGCCAAGACAAGGACACTTATCATCTCAAGTCCGATGGATGCTAAGCACGTCGGTGGCGTCAACATACTGGGCAATAGCGGCTCGAGCCTCGATAACTACTTTCCTAGCACTACGATAGTGCCGGACGAGCGACCCTCGCATACTTTTGTTGCTACTGGGAAGACTGAAGTACCGAGGCGGTCAGATACTGTCGCCGGCACGCTACGACGACCAAGTGTATCCTTGACTAGAAGCCTTTCTAAATTGAGGCGCAGCCCATCCTCGCATCGTACTGAAGCAGCACGTGGAGCTAGCGGAGAACAACATGTGCATCGTCAAGTGGAGAGTTCCAACAATGCAGGCAGGCCCTTGAAGATGCAGTCGAGTATGTCGAGACTACGGCAGAGGGTTGGTCTAGATCGCGAAATATATGATACAACACCAATACCAAATATGCCCACCCCTGAACCAGGATCTATACCAGAATCGATACGAAAAGACGACTTGCCACTGCAAGACACAAGGGCACTGGTGCGTCTCACCACGACTTCTTCCATCTACCCGATCACAGATCCCGATTCTCCCAAAACAGAGACTCCGCACAAACAACCGCCTCTCGTTATTCAGCGGAGACCTTCGCCCTTCGAACATCAGCTCCCACCCGCGAACACGCAACGACCCGCGAAATCGAAGCGCGCAGATTCGGGTACTGCGATAGACTTCAAAAATGTGCCTGTGCAGGAGCGGCCGATCCCTTTCAAAGAGATAATGGCAACTCCGACTCTTGCTGAGCGTATGGCCATGTACAAGAAGACGCGCGAATACTGGGCGCATGCAGAACATGGGTTGATAGCATGGACAGAACGTGCCGCAGGACCGAAGACAGCCACTATCGGGATCTGAATAGGGTATCTTTCTACTTCCATGTCCCGATATCCCTATATCCTAGCCTGTGTTTTCATGAAGGATACGTTAGTAACGTTTGGTGTGTATATCCATCCATCATTCACAATCGGCGCTGGACGCTTTGATATAACTCTCGTACTCAGTTTCCAAATACCATGTTAAATTTGGCGCTATCGCCTATTTGAATCCTATACATCACGATGCGTTCTTTCGTAATTGTGACATTTGCGATAGAAACGGTTAGGTCCTGGACCGTGCATGGACTGCATTTGTCGGACTCCGTAGGTGGCCTTTCACATGTTCCGAGCCCGCAACATCTTACCAAAGGCACCAAATCCATCACGACATACCATTCGCCTAGGAATTTTTATCGTGAGAAACTCCAATTCACCTCGTTCGAGACATTCTCAGTATTGAGTAGCATTTTGCTCTATGCGGTCAAGATGTCTGCAATCAAGATGTTTCTATTGGATCGATGGGATTTTTTTTTATCTCGGAACGATCCACTGCATCCATAGGTACGCAGAGATACTTTGTGCATTCTGGCAATATGCGAACCAAGGGACTTGGGATACTCGCTTCGCACGAACACCCTGTCTGCTCAAACATTTCTCGTGTTCAAATTATCTGCTATTGTTCTTGCGCGATCTTTGTCTAACCATTTCGCATTACTCCGATTGGACTGTAGACAGAAAGGTAGGAGATTATGAGCGGCTCCTTTGCTACTCAAGCTTACATGATCAGCATCCCGCGCAGATTTAGACTCCATTCTTCACGGATTTCCCGCCATCTCAGAGGTCAAATAGGGTGAAGAGAAAGCCAACCCGAGAAAACGATGCGAATCTTGGACAGACTCAGACCAAAACGGAAACGCGTGCACCGGCTTGCAGATCTCAGCCCTGAGATTCTGCACCTCATAATCGAATGCCTATCTAGTGAAGGCTTACAAGACATCCTCAACGTGTGTCTAGTCTCTCGCAGATTTTACCTATTTGCTGTGTTCTATCTGTACCGTTACATCACGCTCGATCTCTCGAGGGCATCTCATCTTCGCCTACTGCAGCGGTTATCGGCGCCCGGATGTCGACTTGCAGAGAGAATCAGGGCTATCACCATCATTAACACCACGACACAAGATATACTAGAATGGGACAAGCTCTACGTCATGTTTAAAAGAATCACATGTCTATGGCTGTTCACATGGATTGGCCCTCTACGAATGCCGTACTTTCTCCTTGATCTACTGGCTTCTCGACACCCGAAAGCACGTCTGAACGTTAGCACCTGGAAACCCATGACTCTGTTTAGGTCGGAATTCGCTCATATAACTCGCTACGTCATGTCCCATTCAGCGGGTCTTCAACTGAACAAGCTCGTATACCGCTACGATGGTGCACAGAGACTGGACCCTGATTTTAAGAAAAATCTTCTGATGGCTTTGAGAGACAAGGTTACGCTATCGATTTTGACTAATGCCAACTGCAATTCATACGAAGTCAATACATTTCCAGAAATGCTGGATTACTTTCGGAACAGCAGCTTCCGTCATATCGAAAAGCTGATCCTACACACGACAATGTTCACGTGCCGCGAGTTGTTGATATGGGCTTCGAGAGGAGATTGGCGCCGACTTACTCTTTTACATCTCCAACATGCCTCTAAGCTTCGTAGGTGGCTTCATATCTTATGGACAAATTGTCTGTGGCCATATGCTAACTCGGATGTCAGGCTATTTCATCGACAGAACTCCTTATCTCGAACATCTCAGCTTTCATTTCGATCATCGAATCGACAGAGACGGTACTGGAACTGAGCTAGTCATAACCTTAATGAGCAATCCTCTGCCTGAGTTGCGTCGTATAAGCTATAGTATCTATGGACAACATCTGGTGCCTCCTCCGCCCATCCGTTGCGCTCCTTGGGACATATTGCCGATATATCCTGGAATCACAGAGTTGTTCTTGACTCGAGAATGGGATTGCCAGCGCGGGGTTACATCGCTGTTTGCGCCAGACGCGAGCGATATACATAGGATTCGGACACTTTGCCCCAATCTGATCAGACTCAGCATCAATATCGACATACCAAGGGCACGTTCAAGGTTCAGGCTCATTATCGAAGAGCTTTCCCAGTTCAAGGAACCGATCGACCTGATACTGCACTTGCGACTTCCGCTCAAACATTCGAAAAGCTATAAAAACTTCTGTCTGAGGTGCAAGAAACTTTTTCTTCTGATAGTATTGCGGCGCAAACTCCTGAAACTTCCTTGCGAACGGCCTTTCCAAGTCTGCTTCCAAGCCATGCGGATGGATAAAGAGTCGCCTGGAATATGGGTCAGGTCAGAGTGTACCGTCTGGCTCAACAGTTCTGGGTGGTTAGCTTCGAGTGGATACAACATTGACAAAAGAGAGAATTTAGACAGAATGTCGGTTATCGATCTCGAGGAATTAAGCGAGGAGCAATCACGGTTAGAACGATACCGGGATAGCAAAGGATACAGGCAAGAGTTGAGAAGGCGGGAGCGAAGCCTTGATACAACGTTTGGCTTTTCTGAAGATTTCACTTTGTACAATATCTGGGCGGGGGACGGAGAGTTGGAAACGAACAGCAGGTGACGAAGCTCAAGGTATGGGACGCACTGATCAGTGCTTATTGGGATTTTTATAGCAGTGAACCTCGCTCACCTGACAAACGACCAAGTCGAGCCTCAACGTTGGTGAATCGGTTAGAGTGCTAAAGCGTTTGCATGCGCTTTCACCTGGGTAAAAAGCTTTGAAGTATTCAAGGCAGACTTAGATTGCCTTCGCCTTACTTAATAATAACAAAAAAATTCGACTATATCACCTTCTCTGGTCAAGTTCAACCTCAGCGATAGTCAACCATGAAGCTCAAACGTTCGAAGAAGTCCCCGCAGTCGACGCAGGCGCATCATTTGGAGCAACAAATCAATGAGATTCTCAGTCTAATAATCTCTAAAGTACGTTGCCAGAGCATTCGGGACGTCGCCAATCTCTGCTTGGTTTCGCGCCAATTCTACATCCTCGCCGTTCCCCACCTCTACCGAAAGGTCACCCTAGACTTGGATCGAGCCTCACACCTCCGCTTACTCCAAAGGCTCGAACGATCGGCATCTCACGTACCACGCATGATCCGACATCTTCGTGTGTGCCTGCAAGGAAAGCATGCCGAGCATATACCCAGGATCGAGAAGGTGTTTGCGGGATTGGTCAACCTGGAAGAGTTCGAATGGGAAGGGCCACTCAACATGCCATTCCAGTTACTCGAAGCACTTTATACGCGCTTCCAAAGGGCTCGAATGTCTATCAAATGGAAGGGAGCGGCGTACACCGGTAGCGGAACTGACACTTCACCGCTCTTGGGTATGGATCTCTGGATAAGGCACCCGGCGGTTTCCATGATCACTCACCTGTGCCTCAAGATGGACGAGGATTCGCATATCTGGCCCGGATTCAAGAGAGAGCTGGTCTGTATGATTCTGAGAACCCCTGTTCTTGAATCCCTACAGATTGTCGCGAGCGAATTGTTCGACAACCACTTCGACTCGATGGTGGAGCATATGGAAGGCCATGTTCTACCCAAATTAAAAGATTTACGCTTGTTCGTAGGAAACTCGACCCTCTTCACACAAGATGAGCTACTATTCTGGAGTCACCAGCCAGGCTGGGAGGATCTCAAGTTTCTCGGATTGTTTCATACTCAGTCTCTCATCCCTCTTGTAGGACGAACACCGAAGCTAGAGGAGTTGTGGCTTCTTCCTATAGACGGCGCGGATACTACAGATCTGGAATCGTGTCTAGCTGAGTGCAAAGATCCCTGCCCGTTCCCAGCACTTCGCCGTCTCAGGGCTCGATCGCCGTGGAGAGACATCGCTCCGGCAACACAGAATGACCGTGTCATTCCTTGGTATCTGATCAACCGACTGCCACTGGAGCAGCTTACGTGCCTCGACATTTCTCGTTCTACTCAACGCGACCAAGACGTTACGGATGTACCTCAGGCCGAAGATATTGCGAGCATTCTAAGCAGATGCCCTAACCTGGGAGAACTGCGCTTTGATATGATCATACCATGGAGTGACGAACCGTTTCCACTCGATATCATGAGGGAGCTAACCGCATTCCCTAAGCCTATCAACTTGACAGTCAGCCTACACGTTGGTCCCCATCCTCATCTTGGGTCGGAATCTCTGTCCCTTTATGTCGCACGGGGCGTGCGATGGTGTTGCAGGTCTTCGTTCAGGATAGCGCGGTGCTTTCGCAAGGAGCGTGAACGCCAAAGGATTCCTGGTAACCCGAATTTCTCGGTCAACATCGTGTGGTCCAGTGATGTGCTTGCGGAGAACCATGAAGCCAGGCAGGTCCAGTATCTCATATGCACTGTTGAGGTGAACCAGAGGGTTTCGCGCACCTGCAACACTGTGTTGTTCAGACAAATTTCAGACGAAGACGTTGAGAGGATGAGCATGGAAAAGCTAAAGGAGAAGACAAAGCCAAGACTCGGGAATATTCTTGCTGGTCGGGCACGTTATTTTCGCGAAATCGAACGTCGCAAGGATTTTGATAACATCGAAGCAGGGGGGTACGGGAAGGATGTTACTCTCTACGACATTCTGACTGCGTCGGATTCAGAGTAAGTGAAACTTGATAGGAATGAGATGGATGTTATGTCTGTGGTGGTTGTAATATACTGGGGCCATCTCCAATCTTTCCTTCTACATGTCCACCGAACATTTGAGTTTCTTGGGTTGCACAGTAAGACATACAAGTAAAACATGAAGAACGATGGAATCGAATCATACCAGAGTCAACACAAAGACACTATAATGTTTGGATACCCTGATCACATGAAAGAAATGATACCAGGAAATGTCTCACGCACTTGTACAATCGTAACCACAAACCGATTTGCGTCAAGCAGCACCCAATATGTACAACATGTCTCCCAGAACGGTCACGCTCATCGCAACAGTTGCTATCTGCCCCATACATACTTTGCTAGGTTCACTATTCTAGATAGCAGCATACCTACGCATCAACCCGACTATCAACACTGCCTAGCGTAACATCGCCCAGCACTGGAGATGTGCTACATCCTCCTTTCGACTTGTTCCGCTCACTCATGCTACCCACCACATAAATGCACAAACATCCTGCGTATGCGGTACACACAATGCAGCCATGCAGCCGTACATAGTCTCGACCCAGCGAGATGTCCAAACCGGATGAAAAGACGCCGAGTTAGCGACGAGGGAGTATGTAGGATGTGCCAGGAAGGACGAGGTAGTTTGAGTGCACTACCAAGAAAGAGCTTGGTAGAAAGCTTCGCGGGGTTAGAGAGCTTGAAGCGGAGGTCGAGCAGTGTGGTGGAGGACTGGGACGGAGATGAAGGCGGAGGGTCTGAGGGGAGTGCTGATGGGACAACGACATCTGTGACTCCCCAACCCGAGCCGAGGAGGACCAACGCTGCCGGTTTACATGGAAAGAAATGAGATACTTGGTTCTGGGGTTCTGGAGCAGCAGCAGCAGCAGCAGCAGCAGCGGCCACAGTCGAGGAAAAGAAAATGGAAGAGACGCGCAATCACAAAGCCACGATAAGAGACTCATCAAATCACCAGAGCACACAAGACTTCAAGAATGAAGAAAAAGAATACCATTACACCGACTACCAACCCAAAAAACCCGCATGCAAGTACAGAAGATCCAAAAGCAGGGAAGAAGAGGGGGTATACTAGAATCGTGCGAGCAAGGAGCTAGACAAAACGCCCATGACTAACGTTCCTCACCCACAATGTGTGTATATGTGTGTGCTCATTCCCTGTCTTGTCTCATGTCCATTCCTCGTTCCTTCATTTGCTTTCCATTAAGTCGTACATCCGTCTATCGTCGTATCCAAAGGCCACCCATCGGAGAAGTACTTACATGAATTGTCTGTTTAACAAGGAGGACGGCGCCCGTTCTACTGCGTGTTTTCCTGGTTCTGTGGTGGATTCTGGCCGAACAGACCACCGAACCAACTCGCGCGGTTGGCTGCCTTGCGCGCCTTGCTGGCTTCCTCTTCGTTCTGGACCAAGCGTAGTGGCCTCATGCCCTTACCAGTCATGACACCAGTGCCAGTGTCGCTGCGTGTCAACTGGCGAGGTGGGCTGGGTGTATCGACGTGACTCGCGGAAGATGACTCTGTCCTAGCGTCGACTTCCTTGTCTTCAGGGATGGTGGGACCTTGGCCGGAAGGTACCCTTGAAACTGGGTTGCTGGATCCAGGGCCTGTGCTGACAGGAAGACCGAAGAAACTGTTGCGAGGCGACACCAGTCCGGGCGATGCGGGTGAAGGGCGGTACATGTTGTTGACCACGCCTGCGGCTCCCGGTACGTCGGAAGTGGAACGGCGGTGGTGGTGAGAACCGCTGGGGTGACGACCAGATGTGGAGCGGGTGAGGGGGATACGTGGAGCGGTATTGGGGTCCTCATGCGCGCTCTGCTGGTTGGTGACGGGAGGGGGACCCATGACACTCAGAGGTCTGGGCTTTTTGTTTCCACCCATGGCGACGGATTTGGCGCGCTGGAGGAATCCTTGTGGCTGGTCGCTCTCCTGGGGAGGAGGCGGCGGCAGTTCCTTGTTCTTGTCGGGGCCGCCAGAGCCGTGATCGTTCTCAACGTCGTTGCCCAGGACGGACTCGAAGCCCTGGTGTGTGAGCAAACGGCCGATGATCTTGTTGATGTAGAGGGTAAGGGCTTGGTTCTGCGCCTTCATGCTGTTGACTTCAGCCTCGAGCTTGCGAACGACTTCGGCATCGCCTTCCTCGGCCGACTGGAGCTCGTCAGCTAGGCTGGTTGAGGGACCGCTCCTGCTCGGTGCGCGGTCGTCGGCGTTGGACGTCTCGCGGAGGAATTCGCCGCGGCTCAAGTCGCCATTGAGCGTCTTCTCTCCCAGCAGAAGCTGGAAGCTCTCGTTGTCTTCCATGAGCCTGGCGTTGGTCATGCGTGTTTCGAGCAATTGCTTCTCGAGTTCGCGCATGCGTCCGCCTCCAGCATTCTCAACTTCCAGCACCTTGACCTGATATTCGGCGAGCTCGAGACGCAGGTCCTCGATGATCTTGTCCTTCTGGTGGATGAGCTTCGAGTTGTTTCGCGAGTTGCTGCGCTGGACTGAGTTGGGCGGTGCAAAGGAGGCGACGTTCTCGAGGTTCTGCGAGGAGTTGGTGCGGGATGGGTTGTTGCGGAAGCTTGCTGCAAAACGTGTTAGTATCTGCATGGCTGCTACGCTCATCTGGCGCGACAATGTGTAACTTACAGGCCCGTGACAAGTGCTGTTCCTCTTCGAATTCTCCCGTGGGCATGTTCTTTGTGGCCATGGTCTCCTTGAGGCGCTGGATGGTGCTCTGCATTTCTTCCTCCCTCGACTGCGTCTCCTCCTTCTCCTTCATCACCTGTGCCCGCTCGGCCTCGTAGATGCCTTCGAGCTCGCGGTGTTGGCGCGTCAGCTCCCGCTTCACATTCTCGAGCGATTCGACCTTTTCTTCTTCTTCGTGCGCCCGTTCTTCGAGCTTGGCCTGCTCGGCGAGGGCGTCGTCGAGGCGAGCATTGAGGATCTCGATCTGCTTCTGTCGCTCCGCCGCCTCGCTCTCGGCCTTCTGTAGCCGTTCCTTGAGCTCCTGTAGCAGCGCGGCTTGCTCCTCCCGGGCGTCGTCATCGGCAGCGTCGGGCTGCGACGCGTTGCTCAGATTCGAAGATGCGGCGGGCTTCTTGACGGCCGCGCGCGCTGAAACGGGCGTGCCATTGGCGCCGCCACGGACAGATCGTGTCCTCGCAACCCCACTCGCGCCATTTGCAGTCGGCGTCGAGGAGCGGGCGGGCGTGCGGTTGGCAGCTGCAGGCGAAGACGAGGTGGTCCTGGTATTGGCTTCGCGACGGGGCGTGCCTGGCGGCTTGGTTGCTGCTGCGGCCGACATGGTGTTTGTATTTTCTTTGTCTGTCTAATGTAAAGCGAGGCCCAGAGACTCGGAGTTGGCAACGTCGCTCAAACACGGGCGGGTTGCACAAGGAGATCCAATTATAGCGCGATCAACGACCGGTATGCGCCCTAACGTGTGCTGATCAATGGGGCTGTGTGGCGCTGATTGACGTGTGGAGCGGAAACCTTGAGTTGTGACTGTGACGCTTGTTCTGCAACTCACAACGTCTACGGGTGTAAAGCGTAAAGTAAGGAGTCGAGCAGCGTTGTATCGATGCAGTTGGGGTCTCGCCGTTAAACTTGGCCCATAATCTCCGCTACCTTGTCCTTCCCTGCATTAGTGCCAAGTCCACCCGCCATCACACGACTTGCCGTAGGCCGGGAAACCCTTCCCCCTTGGATTCACCACACGCCCAGCCAGTTGTTTGCCGTGGCCATTGCGCTCTTTCACCACCCTCTACTCCCGTGTCCCTGTCTTCATGTCCAACACCTGGTGTTTTCGTGGTACGTTATAGCACGTGCCAAGTGTGACGGCCACAGGGTTTACCGTCTCCCACGTTGTGTCCCATACGCACATGCATTCACTAAGCACGTGAATATCTACACGTTGCTACTAAGAGCAAACTGCTTCCAAAGTTGGCTATTCCAACGTTTTGGCTTTCACACAATTTGTGAAATGACTTCGGGATTCGCACCTTCTTCAACAGTCTGCTAAAGAGTTACCGCACAGCTTTCTTCCTTGCATCGATCGTCGGTAGCGAGGACGACGAGATGACTTGCGTGGGATACGCGAATGACGCAGTAAAGCTTCAAGCAGAAGATGATGGAAGAGAATGAGAAGCCGCTCAAGAGATAGGGTATATTATTCAAAAAGAGAAGGCTCCTTTCTTTATTCCGTCGTCCGACAAGCAACTCTCAATACATGCGCCGTCCGAACATACTCCCCAGGCACGACTCATGTACAGTCTTCTTCTGTATATCGCTCGAAGAGGGAAACAGAGATGCTCACATCTCAGCGTCTCTTCCAGCGCCAATACTGATATCCACGTTTCCTCACAACCTGCTCATCTAGTGCCCTTAGTTGATAACGCGAAAGTCAACAGTATCAACACCTATCCCCTTGCAGAGTCATATGAGCGCGATGACAGGGTCCATGTCCAAAGTAATGACTGATGTCCACTTCTCATAACAACACATTGACTTGATCGCCGCGCTGGTGACAAGACACAGGCACAGTGCTGTTGAGTCACTGTATTGTATCGCGGCAAGAGTGCATTTCCCGAACACCTTACTTCACTGCATGCAGCTGTATACACATAACAATTTATTCATCTACCACACTAAACTTACCTTGAACGACCCCGTGTGCGCAGCTGATCTTGCATACACAAGTTACCTGCTGATGTGGATGACAACATGCCGTGAGGGCGAAGCGGCTCTCATGTAGTCTCCGTGGCACTGCTGCAAGTACAGAACTTAGCTGGGATGATCGCAAATGAGTCATAATGAGACACCCGACGCTTCTTGCGACACATTGACCTAGGCGTAGGCATCAACTGTTCGTTGCGTCATCCATTGTCGATGCCGGGAATTACCTGGATACAATGACCGTGTTGTCGCATGATGAACCTACAAATCCATTGAACTCTGTCTGGCAACGAGCGGCTACACTTGAGATGTTTGCTCGCGACGGAGACAGAGGATGACGAAGCGCAGACCTTGGAAGGCTTCAGCTGTAAAGTCATTGGGCCAGACGTGCTCAACACCTCTAGCAGCAACAGCAGCAGAAGGTTGCCACGGAAATAACCTAGTTTCTGTAAGCCTTGGCGACGAATGCCCGCAGATGCGAGAGCCACAGCCATGTTAGAGCAATGGGAAAACTCCGTAGCCGTATGTAAAACTCTCCTCTCCCATCGGCTGCGAAGCTTGTTTTGGATGCTGCATTGAAGCTGCTTGTGTTTCGGTTGGCATCGCAAAACGACTAGTGAGCGGCACGTGACCGTCTTGGCGCTCTAAGCGATCACACGCGCCAGCGAATATTCTCAACCCCCATCCATCGTCAAAGGGTGCCGCGACTCTCGATACTAACCACCAGGACAACCAACCCGCCAAAATGTAAGGAATTCCGATTGCATACCCTCCAGCATGGCTCCGATGAGCTCTCCCGCACCCGCAACAGCCTTGCCGACTCGCCGCTGTGCTCAATAGGCGCTCGAGACGTGGCGAACCCCTCTGCCCACGATAGCACCTTCCATCGCCCGTTACCGTACAAATGATCACAATACTGACCCAGCGTGCTTCACAGGGTCAACCTCCGCACTCAGAAGCGCCTCGCGGCCTCCGTGGTCGGTTGCGGAAAGCGCAAGATCTGGCTCGACCCCAACGAGACCAGCGAAATCGCCAACGCCAACTCCCGCCAGACCGTCCGCAAGCTCGTCCAGGATGGTCTCATCATCCGCAAGCCCGTCACCATGCACTCGCGTGCCCGCGCCCGGGAGCTGACCGCCGCTCGACGAATTGGCCGCCACCGTGGTTTCGGTAAGAGGAAGGGTACCAAGGACGCTCGTATGCCAAGGTACGCAATCACGAAACCACAACCACAGTGGACTCGCGCGAGTCTGCTTGTGGGAGATCAGGGATGATGATGGAGACTGTTTGCTGACGCGGATGTCTATAGCCAAATCGTCTGGATGCGCCGTCTCCGTGTCCTCCGCCGTCTCCTCGTCAAGTACCGTGCCGCCGGAAAGATCGACAAGCACCTTTACCACGAGCTCTACCTCCTGTCCAAGGGTAACACCTTCAAGCACAAGCGTGCTCTCGTTGAACACGTACGTTGACCATGACATCATGACTATGTCAACCCCGCTCCTGGTTCGGCAACTAACATGCACTGTAGATCCACAAGGCCAAGGCTGAGAAGGCCCGTGAGAGGGCTATCCAGGAAGAGATGGACGCCAAGCGTGCGAAGACCAAGGCGGCGAGGGAGAGGAGGCAGGAGCGTGTCCAGCAGAAGCGTCAAGCTCAGCTGGGCGACGAGGAGTAAGCACGGGATATCATGATGAACACCTGGCGTGGGTCTTTTCAAGGTTAAAGGAGGGCGTCAATCTCCTTTTTATCTGGGCATATGCGGTCATGTTTCATGTTACGTCTGTGAAGGACTCTTCTCTCCATGCATACTCGACCGACAAGGCTGCCCCCACTCTGATCACCGATGCTATGAGTGTACCAAAAAAGGGAAATGAGCATCGGAATTAGAAACCAGTAGTCAAACTCGGAGTTGGTCTGCTTTCATGCATTGTTTACGTTTACGATAATAGTGATGATGTCTGCTCCAACGGTTCTCGTCTGTTGAACAAACTACCGCACGTATCCTAAAAGCTCGCGAGTTTCCAGATTCCTTTGACATGGACGCCATACACCCTTTTTACCAGCTCAGGGTATCAAATAACCAGAAGCGCCTGATCCAAACACCGTGTGCAAATTCCACCTAGGCCGGGTCGCTTCGTCACTAGATCTAGATTATGTTAGCACACTTCCTCGCCCGCTGCGCTGCATTACTCACTAGCTTGAGGGCTGCCCTATGCACATTCCTTGTGAAGTTGAGCATAGCCTTGGCCTTGTTGTTGCCTCTCTGCAGCCTTCTATAACCCTCTTGCACATGACTTGGCTGCACCGGCTCCCTGGCCTCCTCAGGCGGATCAAACAGACCCCTCTCCCGCTTTCTCTTGAGTCGGTTCTGCTCGCCGCCATGGTTCTTCTTGTACAGGTCCTCTGCATCCTTGACTTTGAGCGCTTCTTCCGTAAGCGTTTGCACAATCTCAAATGTCAAGAAACCCAGGATATCGATGATGTCGTCAGAAGGTTTAGAATCGGTAATAAGGCCGAAGCCTGCCCACTCCTTGAAACGCTTGCCTTTGCGGTAGGTGAAGGATGCTTGACGGCAATCGGACCAATGGACATACTCTTCACGCGTCATGTTCTTGGTCCGCTCGTCTGCATTCTTTAAGCGTTGTAGCGTGGCATAGTTCATCTCCTCCTCTTCCTCGTCTTCGACATCGTCCTTTTGGGGAGGGAACTCGGTGAAGAAAGACTGGACGTCCCAGACCAAGTCGACCTTGGCGCGCTTGGCTTTCTTCGACGCATCGACGGGGGCGGCGCCGGGACCACCTGCGCCTACTACGCCGGCGGCTATGTCTGCGTCTCCGGCTCCTACGTCGGCGCCGGCATCGCCTCCCTTGTCGTCTGAGTCCTTGACGGAACGACGGACGTCTTTCCACTGGAGGAAGTGTCGCAGTCGGGAAATTTTTGCACGGTCGTGACGGATGAGCATGAACAGGTCGTCTGTGGAGATGGATTTGCTGCCGCGGCGTGTGGCTAGAGCTGTGCACTCTCGCAGCATATGCTGCACTTGGTCCTGCACGATGGATTCAATCAAGGTAGTCGTTTCGGGAGATGGTTCGCCAGTTTCGCCGGAGACGAACATCATCTGTGGGATCGTTAGATTCAGGCCAAACTCGAATGGAAGTTGTCCTTTTGGCGGTTGGGACTGAGACATAAAAGGCGACGATGTGAATGAGAGCGTGACGATGGCCTTTCGCAGTATTGGTGGGGGCAGGAGTCTGCGTCAAGGAAATGTGTGGGTGGCACAAAAGCCATGGGCATGTTTCGGGGGACGTTCTTGAGAAGCTCGGTTGTAGCTCTACTGTTCGGGATAGTAGATGAAATGATTGTGGGTGAAGTAGAGTACGGGCCATGTTGGTGTCTTTAGAAGATGAATCATAGAAAAGAACAATGAGCCTTGTACTCCACATTCTGGAGCGTAGAAATCTTGAAAGATTACAGGAATATGAACGATACGAAAGGGTTGAAAACATGAATGTTGGACTTTAACGCGTGAAAATGGTTGACTGAACAATAAAAGGGATGGGTAGCAGGCTATAGTAAGGGACAGCATAGTCCGATTTGGCCTCTGCAAACTTCATCTCTTTCTCGATTGAAGTACCAAAACAACAATATGAAGAGAGTTTAAGAAGACACTGAGAAGGAAAGGCGGGTGACTAACCTGTTGGATCTCCGTCCGATACTTGGCCATCTTATCCTTGTCCGACATGGCGCCTTACTCCGTACTCTTACAACTTCTATAATCATACAAAGCGCGTCGCTGGACTTTTGCAACTACAAAATACAGCGATTCGAACACAAGAGGTGTTGGAGGGTACGACGGATGTGAATGGGGTCGGATGCTGGAACGCGGTCTGCGGTCTACTAGCGCGATTTCACACGACGCCTGATGCGACAGTTCGTTCCCGATGGCCCGCGCACGCTCGGCCCTACCACATGCAAATCAGCCCCGCCCAACTTTTTGTGAATTTGGTGTCAACCCCCACCACCACCAGACATTCACCGCACGCGTCACTTTGGCCCATTATGCTCTATCTCGTGGGGCTCGGCTTGGCGGATGAGAAGGACATCACGGTCAAGGGCTTGGAGATTGTGAAAAAGGCAGAGCGCGTCTACCTCGAGGCGTACACGGCGGTTCTGCTGGTGGGGAAGGATGTGCTTGTGAGTTGACGATGGGGCCGATGAAGGAGGCATGAGGGGGGCTAATTACCACGGCAGTAGGAAGCTTTCTATGGCCGGGAAGTCATCATAGCCGACCGTGAAATGGTCGAGTCGTCCAGCGACGATATTCTCAAAGATGCTGACAAAGTCGATGTCGCGTTCCTTGTAGTGGGAGACCCATTCGGGTATGCCTCCTCGTCACTATATCCCACGCCTAGCTAATTGATCTTCTAGAGCGACCACCCACACCGACCTCGTGCTCCGCGCCCGCGAACTCTCCATTCCCACCCGCTCCATTCCCAACGCCAGCATCCTGACCTCCATTGGCACAACGGGTCTGCAACTCTACAACTTTGGACAAACAGTCTCCATGGTCTTCTTCCTCGACAACTGGAAGCCTGCCTCCTTCTACGATCGCATCAAGGAGAATGTCTCCATCGGCCTGCACACGCTCGTCCTCCTCGACATCAAAGTCAAGGAACAGAGCATAGAGAACATGGCGCGCGGACGCCTCATCTACGAGCCGCCGCGGTACATGACAGTCGCCCAGTGTGCACAGCAGATGTTGGAGATTGAAGAGGATGTCAAACAGGAGGGTGCTTACACAAAGGACAGTCTGGCTGTGGGTGTCGCCCGCGTGGGCGCCGAGGACCAGCAGATTGTTGCAGGTACCTTGGCACAGCTCTGTGAGGCAGATCTGGGGAAGCCACTGCACAGCCTGGTCCTGTTGGGTCGGCGGACACACGACCTTGAGAGAGACTTCCTCGAGGAGTTCGCCGTAGATAAGGAGAGCTTCAGGGAGGTGTGGAAGAGGGACTATGAGGGCAAGCAATGAGCGTGTCAATATCTGTCAATGCGCTTGCACTACATGTGGGTGTGTGTGAAGTCAGTACATGTCTCGCATGCACTTCGTACAGGAAACGTACGCATAGCCACCTGAAAACAAACATTGTGGCATGTACCAATGTTTTTGTTCACCACCATGAATATCCTGAACCGTCCTTGATTGATCAAAATCATACTGGGGTATCACATGCCAATCCATAACGTGAACTCTGTTTCCTCCCGCCTTTCCAATTCCTTGCAAAAGCCTAAGACTTAGGCTCTGCTCCATCATCCTGCTCCTCCTTGTCTTTCTCGCTCTCTACATCTCCAGTCTTGGTGCTCTTCCCAGTGCCCTTCACTTCCTTCTTTTCATCATCAACACCTCCATCGTATTGCCTCGCAGTCGGCAAAGCAGGCAGAATCCCGCTGGCAATGACATCAAGATCCGAGGGTATGCAAGTCGCCGGTGAGGTGTAGGGACCTGTGCTATCTTCCTCTGCGCTTAGGCTCTCAGCTTTGGTTTCGGCCCATGCGATGACGGTGTGGACTGCTGATTTGACGGTCTGGGCGACCTCTGCGACGATGGTAGTGGTGGGCAGGATGGTCGGGGCGCCTTCGGTCGTGCCGTCTGTGGTTGCTACGGGGCCATTCGATGCTGGTGCTGAAGAGTTGGAGGTCATACTTGCAGCGTCTGGCTCTTCAGTGGCCTGGGTCTAAAGTCAGTTAGTTTGGAGTTCGAAAAGCAATAACCGGAGAATATACCTGCTGCCGAGCTGGTGATTTCGTATCTGATGACTTCTCCCCTTCCTTTTGAGCTGCAACAGCGTCCAGTGCTTTGGGTCTCATTGTTTGTGTGGTGAGTGCGTCAAGTGCCTCGGGTTTCATCTTCGCCGTCGACTAGCAATGTCAATCTTTCCGAGGTTTGGGTTGTTTGTGTAATTGGGTGACTGAGCAGGCAGCCATCTTTCCGCATTCTAACAAAACAGCCCATTGTTTGTTTGTTTGTCTGCAGGACTGCGGCTGTACCGCACTTCCTTATCTGGTATAGCTACCTGGGAAGGCCTTTGGATTCATGCAATTAGAAGCGACATCATGGTGAAGGTAACTTGAGAGAGCGCGTTGTCAGTTCTGAAGGACGGTGCGACCTAATCTTTTCAATCAGTACCTGTAACGTAACTACCGCTGACCTGTCACTGCGTCATTACTATGAAAACGAAGAGACCAGACGGCGGCTGAGTTCCACAGTGTCGGAGTTCCTTCCAACTCGCCCAATATGGCACATATGTCAGTATCTGACCCTGGACTATATTCGTTACAGTCAGTGTTTGCATCGCTTGGATGCATCGCTTGATGTGTGAACGGGCTTGCAACAAGAGGCTCTAATATTATTTCCAGAGCATACAAAACCCCTTTCCTTGGGTCGTTTGACATCTGCCGCTGCATGACGCAGCTGATAAGCCTTACCCGGACTGTTGGCAACAACTCTCCTGCGTCATGCATCGCGCAACTTTCACCTCGATAGAGGTAATGAAGATGACTTCCTGTCGGCCGGTCCACTAATGGCTGTCTGAACCGCACTGCACGGCATCGAACGGTAGTCAGATCCAGGAACCCGCCGGCTATTCATTTTGCGCGCAGAAGGCAGACACAGACAGCCTGAGACAAAACTATTAGCAGAGAGCATCCTAGTCGTGTTGACCTGCCGAGTGTCTGCCCTATCATGTAGCACATGACTGGGGGTGCAACCGCTTGAAGCGCAGATCAATAATATGTTTCTAGTACGCGTCTCCTTCCTCATCTTCTAGAAGCCTTTTCTTACTGGTCGCGTGTTTGCAGGTCATCCATACCGCAGGACCTGCTACACGATATTAGACAACTCCGTGTCTTGGATCGGCACCATGCCCAGATGACAATCACTACGCCGCCTCAACTCAGCGATGAGTTAGTCGGCAAGCGCACTTCTATACACGGTGTTGGATCGCCGACACTACGCATAGTCAAAGGCAGTCAATTCAAGGGAGGAGTGCCGGAGACAGCAACAAACGTCACTGGCTGGGATCCCAGCCGCTGTATGCGAGTATCCACTTGTTCTACGGCTCCTACAGGTACCATGGTCGAAACCAGGGTATGTCCAGGCACCCTGTGATTGCATTCGAGCAGCAAATTAATATGGAATACTGCATGGAAGCTTCTTCCCGCCTATGGGAAGGCTTGTGAGTCTTCGAGTGGAGTTGGTGTGGCTTGGGAGCAATATGAAATGGTGCAAAAGTTGTGATGGCGTAGCGGGACTGATCAGAAGACGCTGCTGATGCAGGTCCACTGCCGCCGTTCGCTGATCACAGTGCTGCTGGACCCTTTATGCCAAGGGAACAGTGTGCGCAGTACAATCTTAGTCGGCCGTTTCCCTCATGTCTTAGCTTATTGTACGCGGTTAGCACGTTGGAGGGTTGGAAGATAGGCCGCTCGCTTTCGCAGCCCTCTCCAGACACACCGCATGGCTTTCCCATGCTCCGTGCTTCCTGCAGACCCTTCTGTAAGCAGGCTTCCACCACTCAATCATGGCTGCCACCACCACCATCACGCCGTTGGTGTGTCTGCCCAAGCGTGCGGCAAGTTGCAGGCAATGTATCGCCAATCGGGCGAAACTGCAGCCTCGTTGGTGGGTGAAAAGGCCATGGTGCAGGCCACGGCTTGCGACTCGGGACCCTTGAAGGATCAGTTTTGGCGCCATTTTCTGATTGTCTGAGCGTAATGTGGAGTGCTTGATGCCCTGCCCCGGTCGTCCCCGCATTCGCGTCGCTCATCTCGCGCAGGCGGTTTTGTGACATGCGTAGGTGTAGGAGCTAAGGAGAGGCGAGATTTGGTGTGGTTATAATCGTCGCTGGTCCTGCCGTCTCATGCTCACAACGGATTGTTGTGTCTTGCTTCCATCAGCTACGGCTGGCTTACCCCCCCTTGCTGCCTCCGAATCCAGGACTTTGTCTCGATATCGTGGCTGCACGCCGCAGAAGCTGTGCAGCGTGCCCCAGCCGCTGTCTAAACGTCCACCAATCATGGCGGGAATAACCCCTTCTCCAGATGTTAGTCCCGTGTCAGCAGCGACCACTAATGGAGGCTTCCCTCGGGACGCCTTCTGCCTCAATCTCTCTACTCTGCCCGACGCAAACAGCTTTATCCTCAAGTCTGCCCTGACGTCTCCTCATCTGCTCGATTCCCCGAATGGCCTGTTCCCAGGAAGCGGTGGTCTGAGTAATCCCTTCAAGAAGCGGCCTCGCAACATGTCTCAATCATCAGGTACAGACAGGGAAATGTCAAATGACAATACCCCACCCGCCCAAACAAATGGAATCGCGCCTACCAGCAATGGCACCAACGGCACGAGCACTGAGGCACGAGCAAGTAACAAAAAGCGTCCAAGTACCGACACAATAGACTACCCGAGACGACGTGCAACCATTGCGGTACAGCAGCCTCACGTCGATTTCGCATCTCCATAAAACTAACAAGCAAATAGTGTGAGATATGCCGTTCGCGGAAGAGTCGATGCGATGGGACGAGGCCAAAGTGCAGACTTTGTACAGAGCTGAATGCAGAGTGCATATACCGGGAGCCAGGTATCAAGCTAGACGCAGGCGACAAGCTGATTTTGGAACACCTCAGTCGTATTGAAGGCCTTCTTCAATCTGGACTTACCAGTAATTTCTCACTATCGTCACATTCGCCAGCTGCGAGCAATTCTACCAGCGAAGACTTCCTCGCCCGTAGCACCGGCCATATGCCCCATCTCGGCATGGTCCAGCCGATCAACGGCATAGGAACATGGGCCAACCATCCTTCAAACATCTCCACTATGCCGAAAACTCACAACACAGCAGCGCTGAATCTATTGTCATCTCCAATGATCAGAGAGCTCGTGTCTCGCCAGTACGACGCCAAACTCCTGCTCCAGTTGGAGATGACCCGGGAGTCTGTAAGCCTAGGAACGAGCCGCGGACTGGACCTTTCAAACACTGGCGCATATGTGCAGGCGTACTTTGAGAGGGTAAATGTCTTCTACGCGGTCGTCAATCCTTACACATGGAGTAGCCACTACCAAATTGCTCTAAGCCATGGTTTTCGGGACGGTCCTGAAAGCTGCATAGTTCTTCTAGTTCTTGCTCTGGGCCATGCTGCAAGCACCGGCAGTATTACGCAACAAAATCCAGAAAAGGATCCCCCAGGCCTGGCCTACTTTACTGCAGCCTGGAGTCTGCTACCGACGGTCATGACAAGGAACAACATGGTAGCCGCGCAATGTCAAATCCTCGCTGCAGCGTATTTGGTATATCTTGTACGCCCAGTCGAAGCTTGGAATGTACTATCAGGTGCCAGCATGAAGCTGCAACTTCTTTTGAGTGCGCCTGGACGAGTTTCTCCGGCGGAAGAGGAACTAGGCAGAAGAGTTTACTGGAACGCTGTAATGATTGAGAGCGATCTGCTAGCAGAACTTGATCTTCCCCATTCTGGCATCGCACAATTCGAAGAGGGCTTTTCATTACCAACCGGCTTCGAGGATCTGGGGACAGAAGCAGTCGGTCGGGACGAACTGTGGTACTTTCTTGCAGAAATCGCCCTCAGAAGACTTCTCAACCGCGTGAGCTCGATGCTATACATAAGGACAACGCCATATTCCAAGGGCCCAGCCGCGACATCCATCGCCCAATTGGACCCACTAGTTGTGGAACTAGATTACCAGTTGAATCAGTGGTATGCTGGGCTACCACCAGCTATGCAGTTCCCGCTCGACAGAGTTCCTTTGCAGAACCCAGTTCAGACCGTTCTGAGACTGCGTTATTTCGCATGCCGTACCATTATCTTCCGACCTTATGTGCTGTTGGTTTTGCAGGACGAAACTTTGGCAATGGACTCCAGCGTGCAGGACAATTGTCACAAATGTCTGGAGGCATGCGTCCGCCAACTGGAATACATTACCGCGCACCACGCTGGGCATCTACCCTATTTATTCCAGGGTGCTCTCTCGTAAGTTCGATCGTCTGTCAGCATAACGTAAACTGACACTTTCCAGGATCATCTCCCAGACACTACTCATCATGGGCGCAACCATGACGCCTTCGCTATCTCAGCTACTTCCTCCGCCAGCGACCATGGACGATATCATAAACAACGTAGTTCTGGAGATGGAGCGATATGCCCATCTCGCACCCAGCCTCCAACTCTCTGCTGAGATCATTCGCGAAGCAGAAGGAAAGCGGCAGGTGTGGCTACGGACAGCAGGACTCAAATTCGATGTGTGAGACACCCAGAATGCGGTATCAGAATGCCATGTACAATAAAACCAGGGCTGTGGTTATTCCCGAACGGAAAGCATATAGTGCTGATGGAGGTGCTTGTTCCACATTGCGTGGCAAGACCTACCTTCCATTTCTGGAGGCCTCCGTTACATGTGGGCCGACAGGACAAGGGAAGATCACACGCGACAGCGACCATCATCTACACGATACAGAAGGCCTGCCTCGACCAACTCACCTTTGGGTTTAAGCACAGACCGCCATCTCCAATACCTCAGATCGGACATTGAGACGAACAAGCACCAGATCTCCATCAACCAGGTCCTTGTATTTGCCGTACCCTGAGAGTATCTACCGAAGGAATTTGGCCGAGTCACTACCCAATATACCTCGTCTCGACACGCCATAGTGTCTCTGAAGGCATTTGAGAATAGGCAGGTCTCAAAGATTCAACTTATCGCCACCCTAGGCGATCTTTCACGACTTAGGCTGCAGAAGGAATACTGCATCTACATCACCAGACGACGCGATATTGAATGAGCGGTGGCAAGGCACGGCTTGGAAGACGATGTGTGGGTCGAAGTAATGAGTCTGAGGGATGATCTGTGGGTACGACGATGTACCCCAAATGAGTTCGGGCTCGGTACGGCGCGGTGGCTTCCAACGCCACTTTGGATGATGACCGTGACATGGTGCATAGTCAGCGTGAGGCATCATGCATGAGGCTACGACATCGGATAGCACTTATGCAGCCCAGACATCTCAAGAGACTCCACACCATATCCAGTCTTAGTGCATTTGCTCGCGTGAGGTGCATTATCACAACAGTATACATAACGCGCGCCACGCGCTTCCTCATGTTGACTAACGCACACCTCCGGAGAAACGCAATATAGACCCTGCAACAGCGACCAGGGTAAGGGTGGCCTTGTTACCCCACATGTTTGGGTTCGTGACTTTATCCGTACACCCATCTTTCGGGCCTTCTGGAAAAGCAGTGGAATGTTTGAACGCCCTCGAGAAGCCGAGGTGCGGAGGTGTGTGTGAGATGAACAAGGGGTAGATGAGAAGAAGATGGCGGACGGTGTCAGGGACGGCATCGTATTGGTGGTTGACGATGCTAACAGTCATCTGAGTCGAACCGCTTCTATTCTGTCATCCTGGATGCGGCGTGCATGGCTCTTCTGTAGTAGCTTAGTAGCAAGCCATGTCTCATGGCCACGTTGACTACGCCTCGTCTTCACCGATGTTTGGGCGTGCTACGCGTACATGTTTTCTAGAAGCTCATATCCAACTCTACGCCATCGAAACCACGTACTGCAGCCACGATTTCGAGCCGCCGAATATGTAATACGGTGTGTTGACCAGTCAGCAAGCACCATGGCTGGGATTATCTAATGATGAGAGGTGAAATGTACGCGGCATCGTTGTAGAAATCATCAGACTAGCGCTCAACTTTATGCATGACTCTGATCGCTGGTTGGATCGCATGCGCCAGAGCGTTCGATAGTGCCTGGCGTCCTGAGCTGCGATTGGTACGTTGTTCCTCACAAGACGCCACAGGCGGAAAGACGGGAGTGCGCTCCGGTAACATTATTGGACAGTTGTGCTGCATGGAGACAGTATAACGCGAACGCGGAGCACGAACTACATGGTAATGACGCCTGAATCTCTTCACATTAGCCCAGCTTTTATGCTGGAACAAGGGCATGCGATTGTTGCTGAAGCCCGAGCGGGGCGCATAAACCCAGACATGGACATGTCCTCGGATCCGGTGATGATCCAAGGTGAACGTGTCTTATACTAACACGAACTCATCAGCCTCATCTTCTTCCCAGTCCACTAGCTCGCCATGCATCCAGTTTTCGTAGGAACACTGTCCCACTACTGTGTACTCTCCATTTTCGCACCGTCTTAAGATCAGAGGAACCGTAGATCCGTGTACGATGCATATGCAATCGCCTGGCAAGATAGCGTTTGGCCCAATACCAAATAACTGCTTGTGGCCGAGGAATAGTCGCTTGTGCATAAGTCTCAGGTCCGTATGACTGAATCGCTGTTTGTAGATCTCTTCTCGGACGTCCTCGATCGACTTTGTATCAATGAAATGTTCGTACATTGAGATCAACTCTTCTGTAGAATATTGTAGTGACTCTTCTGGAGGCTGCTCGCGCCGATCAAGGCCCACAAGTAAAACGAAGATGCGTGTTTTAGCAGATTGTGCCTTGGCGGGGGTATCGACATCGACAGTAGGCATGGACGTTCTTAGATTGGACATCTCCTCGGCCAGCTGTACATTTTCTAACCCGTTGGTTGCAATCTCCTCGCGCGTAACCCATGACACAAATTGTACTTTGTCAATAATACGTCCCCGAACAACCAAGCGCATATCGTCTTCTTGTGTACTTCTAGCCGCTTGGTAAGTGCGTCCTTTGGCAGCGGCATACGGGTATTTTTGAGGGTCGCCAATCCTGTAACCTTGCCATTTGTTTTCCGCAGAAGCGCGGCCTATCCGCCAGTCTATCGCCCAGGAAGGTATCTTGTCGTCCGCACTGCCACGAACAAGCCCTAGAAATGGGAGCGAACCAGTTTCCTTTGCTATGTCTAGGCAAAACTCCCGATATGCTTGTGCTGTAGATAGATTGTAGTTCGCGACAGTATGTGAGCCAAAATCGGCCTTTTGTAAGGCCAAGAATGCATAGATGGAGTCTCTTGGGTCGCTTGCTTCACGTGAAGACGAGAGCCAGAACAGTACGTCCAAAAAATCACCGTACAGAGCTTTCTGCTTAGGATCGCCTCGCAGCCACCTACGTGCCGTATCAATGCTTAAAAAGCGATCGACCCCCATCTTGTTCTTCAACCCTAAGTAAACGCCTTTAATGTATGGATCTGCGGAGAACCTGATGATGAAGATTGTGTGATGGAGCATGTACAGTGGAAATGGTGTCGATCCAAGCACCAGCGTAGGCTGCGTCGACAAAAGGATCTCTTGGACGATCCAAGCTCGCTTGAAGTACGTGAGACCGAGCACCCAATCAAGAGTACTGATGTATTGGGCTTCTGTGAAGGCGTATCGTAGCTTATTCTCTTGACGAAGGATATCAAGTAGTCTCTTCTCCACTCTCTTAACCATAGGGTGATCCCAATCAACATCAAGCGACAAATCGCGTAGATTGTGTATAAAGTCGATTAGCACCGGCGTTTGTTCAACAGATGTACCAATCCACATCAGTGTGCGCTCCGCCTGACCGTAAATCTGTTGCATAAGGGAAACCTGATGACTCCGCTCATCCAAATCCCACTGGTTCACAGCGATCTGATCGATCCATATTTTCCCGCTCGATTCGGGTTGTACCAACAACCCATGAATCTGGTCCAGGATGTGCACAAGGTGTGGCGTTATCTTGAGAGAACCAGCACCAGCTATAGAAATGGACGCATACGAGTTAGTATTCCCTTCAGTGAATCCCGGCTCCTCGCTGTCGTAATCGTTCCATGTGTATGATAATGCTTCGAACCGAGGTTTGTCTGTGAGATCTAGTTCCTCAATTTTATATGACGGTGCTTCTTGGGTGCCTGAGACGGCCAACACTCTGATGGAGCTAGGAGTAGAAAGAGCTGAATATTGATATGACGTCATATTGCAAGCAGCATGGTTGATTTTCGTGTCCGAAGAGAGATGTGCAGCGCAAAAGGATGCTCGGAAAGACTCTGAGTGTGCTCAAGAGATGTGTCGACGACGAGTATGGAGACGAGATCAGGGAGGGATTTGGAGAGCATGTGCCCAGGTGGAGGCCACAGACCGGGCCGTGTGTTAGCGCGTTTGAGCCCCACTAAAATTTCTTTGCAACTTCAACATCTTCAGCGCGCGGCAACCACAACCACGTCTCCATCTCGAACATCATGGCCGTCGACAACTCGCTAGAATCGCTCCTCGCGACTCTGACTACATCCATTCAATCTGCCACGGAGGCACTTCCGAATGATGACATCTTGCCACCGAAAGAGGGCATTTCACTACTGGACGTGAAGAATGAGCTGCTTCTGTCCTATCTACAAAACCTTGTTTTTCTTATCCTGCTGAAGCTACGGTCGCGCAAGGGCAACCAGAAAAAGACGGATCTCCATCCTCAAGATGAGGTTGTCCAAAAGCTTGTGGAGTTGAGGGTCTACCTCGAGAAGGGCGTGCGACCGCTCGAGAGCCGCCTGAAATACCAGATCGACAAGATTTTGAGAACAGCAGACGATGCCACACGACGCAACACCCAGGCCACAGCAAAGCCTGCACAAAAGCCAAGAAAGAGCAAGGCAGATACTGGATCCGATTCAGACGTGAGCGACGCCGAATCCAACGGCTCCGCACAGACCGAAGAGGACGAAGACGAGATGGCATACGGCCCCCGCCGTGCTCTCGTGACCCGGCAGAAGACTGAAGCGGCGCAAGAGCGCGCACGCGAATCAGCAAAGGAGGGCATTTACCGCCCACCCAAGATCACCCCAATGGCCATGCCAACACCCGAAAGTCGCGAAGCGCGCAGAGAGCGCCGTCCAGGAAAATCGGCTACCCTGGATGAGTTTATCGCCACTGAGCTCTCTGGTGCGCCGATCGCTGAGCCTAGTATCGGAAGCACCATTACGAACGGAGGTCGACACACCAAGTCTGAGCGTGAGCGCCGTGAAGAGAATGAGAGGCGCGAGTACGAAGAAGCTAATTTCACGCGTCTGGCTCCGGATAGTAAGAAGGAGGCTGCGAAGAAGAAGGCCAGACAGCAGCGTGATGGTGGATTTGGTGGTGAGGAATGGAGAACTTTGGGCGCTGGTATTGATCGCATTGAGCGATTGACTCAGAAGAAGGGTGGTAATCTGGGGAGTTTGGAGAAGAGCAGAAAAAGGCCTGTGGGAGACGGTCCGAGGGGTTCTGGATCAGCTGCCGGAGATGCGTTTGAGAAGAGGAGGAAGGTTGTTGGAAGGTACAAGTGAGGAATTCAATTACTTTGACCCTGTGACAAGATCTAGGAGAGACAACCCACGCAATCTTTATTTGCCATGTATACATCGCGGTGAAGGTTTTTGTTCATGCGTCATCATATTCAAGAACCACCAAAGCGCCCATTTTGATTATAAATGGCATCTAGATGTGACGCCTGTACGACGCCCGTAACCCTATTCCGTCGACGCCAATGCTATGCATTTCATTGTGGTAGTCCACACCAAGTCCCGCGACCAATCCTGAAACGCCTGCAGATACATGCTGAATAGCTCTTCAAATAGCCTTCTCTCTTCTAGGCCAGATACCTATACGAATCGATCTGTGCTCCATCTATGCGTTCAAGGTATTCGCGCTCAATGAGCGATTCGATGCGCTTCTTTACCATGTTGACTTCAGGTTTAAATTGACCAACGAGTTGGCTGAGTGTTTCCGACATGAGCTGTTGATGCGAGAGCTCCTTACGTTGCCTATTTCGTTGTTAGTTTGATCTCCCTTGGAGCTTTCCAAAAACACTAACTTCATAATTCGGACAACTGCAGCCTCAATACAGAAGCCCCGCGATTTGTCATTCTTCTCCTCGGTCTCGCGTCGCTCACGGTCACTTTCGACCTTGTTTCCGCCGCTAACAACACCAACCTTGATCTTGACGAACTTGCCCTGGAACCCTTCGTTGAAAGAGAATCGGTCGGTAGGCTTGACATCCTTGGACATGGGCTCCTTTATCAAGATTCGCGTCTTGGGCGCCACAGCAAGCGACTGCAAGTTTCGAATCAGATCACTAGGAGGAATGTTGGTCTGAGCCTGGATCTCTTCAAAAGTGAGACGTTGGTCCGCACCAAGGTCATTGAACAAGAGTAGGATGATCATGCCGTATGTTGACACGTTGAGGTCGTGGCGACGCTCCTTTACAGATCCGTCCTTCTGGGCAACTTTGGGAAAGACAGCCTTGATATCCGCCGATCCCATGTTGGGTAGCCAAGTAAGTTGTCGTCCAGAGTGCTTTTGGTTGTAGAACTTTTCGAAACCGCGCTTGAGTTTGTCTACGACAACGGGGTAGTTGCATCGCGGTCGCTTGTCCTCTTCGTCGGCGGCTGCACCACCCATGGTCTCGAGAGGCCATGTCATGCTGGTCAACACGTTGATGGACAGCTCGATGCGCTTAGGGTCCTTCTCGCCAAGCCCTTCTACGTATCTCTTGAAGCCAGCAGTAAGTTCCTCGGAAATGGTCATGTCCTTGAACATGGCTTCCAGCTTCAGGGTGAAGTTGTTGCCGAGCTCGATCTTCATCTTGGAAATCATCTGCTTCTCAACTTCGTTGCTGATGGACTTGTTCATCAACAGACGTCGACACAAATGCTTCTTGTAATAACGCTCGAAAAGATCCTTGTCCTGTACGTATCGTAATAGGATGATGGCCTTCTCTAAGACAGCGTCAATCTCAGCCTCAGTCTTGCCCTTGATACCCTTTTTCATGTTCTCATCAATGAAGAGAGAGATGTATTCTGATGATCGCGGGAATGTGACCGAGTTGATGAATTCAGAAAAACTCGCCGTCTGCGCTTGTTGCAGCAACGGATCGCACTCGAACGACTCGCGCCAGATCTTGTCGAAACGGTCTTTGAGGGCAAGAACATCCTCGACCCATTTGATCGCAGCTACAGTCTGCTGGTTCAGACTCTTCTCTTGCGCTGGGCCCTTGCCCTTGTCGGCGGAATCGGCGACAGGTGCAGTGGCAGGCGCTTGGGATGCCGCAATTGCGTCCTTGTTAATGTCTGAGCCCATTTGGACAATGCGCAGTTGGATGGCTCGAGTGGTCTCTAGCTTCTTATGGTCTACTCGCTTGTTCAGATCGTAGATGAGGTTCAGTTCTTCTAGCCTGTGGTTGTCAATCATGAAGCGTACGCCACTCTCCATCTCCACAAGCTCGTGTATCCGGTTCTTGATCAGCTCGTCTTCTACGACCTTTTGAATCTTGGGCCCAGTGCTCTCCAGAAGGGTCTGTTTACAGCGCTCGTCCTCCTCGTAGATCCTGCGTCGGGCGTGTTTGCAATATGCGCCAGCGTGTGAATCGCGGAGCAGGAGCTCTGATTCTCCATGGTAAAAGACCCTGCTGGTCTCCAAGTACTCTTTCTCAAAGGACGTGTTGTATAGTCGCTGCTCTTCTGCCTCGACCTCGCCCTCATGCAGGCCCTCCAACATCCACACACAAGACTTGATAAGCTGCTTGTCGATGACGTCGCCATCGCGTTCCATCTGTATCTGGTCGAGGATGGTGTGGTTCAGCAGGCTGAGTATGGCTCGAGCGTCGGTCGGGGAGATTCTCGAGTTGAGGATTTCGTCACGAAACAGGACCATGGCAGCGTTGTAGATGGATGGCCGCCGATGGTCTGCACAGTAGACACGATCCTTGAACGAGTCCATGTCAGCCGTTGTCTCTGCTTCCATACTCGGAGGAGTGTCATCTTACCATGTACATGAGCACATCTGCCAGCATGCTCGTGCAGATCTGGTGGTCGCTCCATGCCCCTTTCAATCCTTTCAAGAACTTCTCGCCAGCCACACGTCGCTCATTCGGTGTCGTCCCCCCAGCACTCTGCGCGTCTACAAGCAGATTCGGCGAGAGCAAGTGCGAGATTTGGGCCCGGACCTCGGTGCTCAGCCAGTTTCGCTCGAATTCGTGGACCTTGTCGTAGAGAGCCTCGCCCTTCTTCTTCAAGACGATGCGGTAGGCGTGGCGGTAGAGTTCCTCGTACGATAGCTTCGACGCATTCTTTGTGTGGATTTCTCGGAAGGCGGCCTCGATAGTAGCCCACGTGTTGTCGAAATCGATCTCGTCGCCGTGTAGGCCCTGCAGGCGCGTCATTGTTAGTTGTGTGTGTACAGAGTGGAGGGGTATTTGGGACAATGAGGTCGAGCGGCCAAGACGAGGGCGCGATGAAAGTGAAGGTGAAGGGGCAATACCTACCCTCCTTGGTGGCCGTATCCGCTGCCTGCCTCGTCCTGCGATCATGACTGCTCCTGTCTCGTCTTGTTGGTGTGAATCAGAGCTTCAGGGCTCGGTGTGGTTGAAGCGGAGGGAGGCTGATGGTGCGAGGCGAGGCGTGGCGTGGCGTGGTATAGAGGCGAACAGAACAGGAGTATTTCAGGGCGACATCCGAGCGCTAAGACACAGCACAGCGAGAGTGACGATGAAGGAATGGCACGTGTGGCGGCCCAGGCGAGTGAAGGAAGCGGAACGGTAGGTTCAGCTGCTGGGCTTGTTGCGGGCGGCTGGTCCCCGCGGAACGGAAGCACGCCGTCGTCATGGCTTGGCACTCGGTCAATTATTCTTTGCCCGTTGTTGCACTACACTGCTGTTCGTCACACCTGACACCTCGTTTCAGAGCCGCCAGCTTTGTACATTGCTGTCTTTGACTCATTCACATCTCAGATGTCCGTCATGCGCTCCTCTTCCTCTTTGTTGCGCGGAATTGCCCGAAGTGCTGCGCCTTCTACTGCCCGACTCTCACACACCGAGCGCATTCCAGGGCCTGCAAAGCGCCTCTTGCACACACGGCAAACATCAGCTGCCATACGCCCTTCGCCCATACTATCACGAGCGCGCGTACCCTCCACGGTCCGCTACGAGTCAAACACACCATCTCCGACGTCGACGAATGCGCCAGACTCACGACTAGAACGCGACCAAGTGCCGTCATACGAACTCACCTTCACCTGCAACGTCTGCAAGACACGCTCGTCGCATCGCTTGTCTAAACAAGGATACCACCATGGAACCGTCTTGATCCAATGTCCGGGCTGCAAGAACAGGCATCTGATTGCCGACCACTTAAAGGCATGTTTAAACTACACACAAACTGCTGACGCTGTCTAACATTGACCAGGTATTCTCGGACAAATCCGTCACAGTTGAAGACCTCATGCGGGAAAAAGGCAGCCTAGTCAAGAGGGGCTCTCTGAGTGCAGAGGGCGACGTCGAATTCTGGGACGATGGAAGCACCACACCTCGATCCGCACAATTCCATGCCGAATCTAAACCCAAGGGTGACAACCGCCTCGCTGAGCAGCCTGACCCATCGAAACCCTCACAAGACTAAATGTCACCACCCGAGACAGACACACAAACCCCTCGGAAAGGCCGATTCTCCATACAACATCTGCCAACCTGTATAACATTGTTTGAATATCATCCCTTCGCAGCGGTATGTCTACACCCACCGCTTCCTTTCTCTTTACCTCAAGTTTCACCATCAGATCGACGACCTTGCACACGCTCAACTGTAGTGACGTTACCCCATCCCCCTTGCATGCCTCATGTCGTACTTGAGCAGTATGTGAGCCACAGCGAGTTCCGACCCCACTCGCAAAGATCAGTCCTGAGAAGATGTGATAACCAACGCTAAATACGACAAGCTCTGAGTCGGTCTGGATAGGTGGCGGCACCTTATAGATTTGTAGAGCCGGCCATCAAAGTGTGACCATCTGGATGAACATTTCTTCGAGAGCCAGGACATCTGGTTCAACCGTGAACTTCACAACCACCGGACACAAAATTTTTTTCAACATTGACGGCCCCCTGAAATCTTCCTTGGAAGGCGGCTTCTATTACACATGCGAGAGGGACACCCCCAATAATTCAAAAGCAAACAATTAGTCTCGTCGAAAACATGTGCCCACCGCGCTTGAGACCTATCTAGAGAAACTGCTCAGCGAAAGCACCGACGAAGCTGTTAAGAACGCACTCAATACAATACCTGATGATCTAGAACGTAACAATCCTCCAAGAAGAGCCCTATACTTGAGCGCAAATGCCACCCTATCCATGTTATTACGAGCAATAAGTCGTGGGAAGCTCTCAGAGAGTTATTTCTCACCGCCGATTGCACTGCCCTAACATTCCCTGCACCGGTTGTACTGCATTAGTCTTGGAGGTTGGAAGAGAGGTACGTGAAGGTTGTTGTACGCAACCTTATCGAATTTGGGGTATTGGAGGCTAACCTTGAACTGCATAGTACTCAAGGATCACCTAAAGAATGTCTCTAAAAACATTACATCAACATTAACATGGTTCAAAGCACCATACAAGCCCTCTAAGCGTGCGCATTCAACCGCGCTGTGTCAGTAACGCTGACACCCAAGCCATGTGCTTGCTGTTTTGACGTATCGTGAACGAATGTTCCTTGTGCTACTTCTGGACTGTTCTGTGGTGACTCAAGCTCTCGTGCCTCTGAATCTCCATGGAGCTCGGCGGGCCCGCTGCCAGATGGCGAGCAAAGCTCAGCTCTTGTCGTGTCTCCTGCCAATTCCTGATGGCCCATCTGGTAATGTGCCCATACCGGTTGTGAGTTTGGACCGGCATGGTCCCAAGAGTATGTCGGGGGTGCTGCATATAGTCAGTAACGAGACAATCAAAGTTTGTTATACGCAGACGCACGTGAGAATCCTGAAGGCGAAGTAGGCGATGCCAGCTCTGCCTTTGGTATTACCGAGGTGCTCGCCGCCTCTGTCTCGACAGTCTTTTGCTTTTGGTTGCGCCGCCGACGCCACAAAAAGAATACGATCGCTGCGATGATGATGAGGAAACCAACTGAGCCTCCTACGGCACCTCCGATGACCGCACTGGAGACTTTACTCGGACTGGCGGCAGCTGCGGTGCTAGACGTCTCACTGGGCGGCGTTGTAGATGTACTGCTGGCGGTTGAAAATGCCGTAGCTGCAGGGACAGTCGACGAGAGTGCAACGTTAAGATCATGAAAGTAGTAATACTGGTCAGGTCGGTCCCAAAATGACGGCTCAAGTTCTCCTTCTGGGCATGTCGAATTGTTCATGCACGGATCCTCATTGCAGCATCCCCAAAAGGTTGGCGCCATGTTACAAGTCCACATGGGTGTATTACCACCACACGATCCGCCGGGCGACAGATTATACAGTGATGAAGAGCGACCCGCCGGTCGTAGCATGTCACCGAAGCAGCCATGCACGCACGGATCCGACATACAGCATCCGAGAAACTTTGTTCCTGTCTCGCAGGCATACCTGATGATGGTCAGAATTGTACTGGGTAGCACGGTCGAGATTCGCCATGTGCATCAAGACCATTCCGTTCTGGTGGATCCTCTGACGTACCAAGTACCTCCGCTGGGACAAAAGAAGTCTCCTGGCTTAGCTGCAGTGTAACTGGGATCCGCCATGATGCAAGATACTTTCTGGAAAATAAAAAAGACGGACAAACTCGAAGGAAGTCAAGGTCACAGAAAACAATGAAACATAGAAATCAGGCTGTGGGATTTTAAGAGGGCGAAATGGATCTCAGACACCAAGCATACTTAACAGCTCACAACTGCACCTCCAAGAAAGCCAAGTGCTTTGCGGGCCAGGACAAGATAATCCCGTCGCAGTTGTAAGGGATCCCGCCATGGTTGTGGCGAAAAGTGCCTTTATCGAATCCAGTAAAGGGCCCCCAAATGGCCGGCGATGCGACCCGGATTGGGGTGGCGGGCGCCATGGCTGCGAGGGTGGAGGTTGGGTGAGAAACTTGGGGAAATTAGTACGCCTTGCGTGGTTCAAAAGGGAACAGCGCGCAAATCGAGCCAATCAAATATTACGCGTTTGGGGAAAGATTAGAGAGCTGGGGCCCACTACCGACAGGCTAGATTTTGGTGAATATCAAACCTCACGATGGATTGTGCAACGAATCGTCCGCAGTGCGCGTGGTGGTGGTCTAAGCTGCTCGGTAGAGTCATGGGTTGTATGTGTGGGAGCCGGAAGCAGCAACGATGACTTGTTCACACTAGCTGTGAGCAAAAGTCTCAAGGCTCGATGGTGTGAGTGCACCAGCTTACTTCGCCAAGGACATATCCTCCCTAAGGGATGCAAGCCATGTAAGGCATGCGTATCCAACGTCCAAGTTTGATTCGTTCCATCTTGTCAATTTGGTACAGTATCGGCGGCAGTATCAAGAAACGCGTAGCTATGCAAGGGCTCCCTTCAACGGCAGTCTGTTTGCGTCTATCCGAGAGCGTGGGGTTTGTATAGGACAGAGACCAACAATTTGAGGCAGCGAGCGACAGAACACAGGATGCGAAAGAGGCTAGATTGGCCAGCATGCCCAGCCTTACATGCCGCATGCAACTAATGGGGCGAGCGGGGCGGTCCTACCGATCGATGGAATTGTTGTCAGGGAAAATGATGTCGCTACTGTGTGGTAATGACGCAGTAAGAGCTGTCGCCCGACAAGATGCATGCTCGTTGCGGAGGTTTCTTTGTTTGTTTGTTTGATTCGCGCTTAAATTCAGCCGCACGCCGCGTTCTGCGCTTCTCAAGATTGGCAGTGCACTCCATCCGCCCTGCGAAGAGTGGCCCTGCTAGCGCCCGTCCGGCACAATTGCTGCGTCATGGTAGCGCGCTGCGTTCGCTCCGCCGACCAGACCATACCTAGGCATAGTCGTTGTCGTTGACTCTGAACATAGGAAACACGAGTGCGAAAGCATACAGCAGTGGTTTTTCTCACCGACCCCGATGATGGCCATTAGCCTTCAAGCAGGCACATAGGAAACTCCGAATCTACGGCCAGGTAGCACTGGTCTGAACCATGGGGGAGTCTACCGAAATATTGCGTTTGCCAGAGTAAAGATGCGCATTGAGGCGATAAACTGTAACTGCCCCGATCAGGTAATTTCCAAAGGCGAAGATGGTAGCAAGGCCACTGACGACAGCAATCTGAACCCGAATCAGCAAACCGAACAAGACGACATCTCCTCGCACACATCTCTGCGTTACCTTCACATCGGGGCCCCATGCAGATGACGCGGTGGCACGGGCGTATATCAAGATCAAGAGACCGATCAGTAGGTACCATACGCTGAATGAGAGCAGCATAATTGGCATCTGCCAAACATAGAGATGATGGCTTTGGATAGCCTTGTCTCCCCTAAGCAAGGCTTGGAAGACACGCAGACGCTCTCCGCGAATACGAGACAAAGTCACGTATTGCTGCGTTCCACTGCTGACAGCAATCATGGCTGTGATCAGAGATGCGTACAATGCAGCGTGAGTGGTCCATGGGGCCGAGTCAATCATCGGCCATGAGAAAGCAGTGCTTCCAACGCCAGCAAGCAAAACGCCCTGCGCGATCATGTCAATCCCAAGACTGATATCGACTTGATGCATCTTACAGTGACGTTTACCGAGATCAATTCGGCTTTTTTCTCTTCTATCCACTCAGCACCTGTCGTTTCTTGCAGTGACGCCACATTCGCGTGCCATGGTAGGAAACGTCGGCAATGGCTGATCACATCTGTGAACGACATCATTGGCTTGGACATGCTGATCCAGGATGCTTTGAAGTGACTGGCAGAATGGTTCGGCTAGGACCTGAATGTGTTGAGTACCAAGGTAAAAAGACACCTCAGTGACAACATACCTTCGTCGCCGAGCTGTTCAGGCAAGCAAGCGACGCATATGCTTAGTCTCATCTACGCCTTGCAGATTGGCTTCCTCATGACGTGCTCTGCTATTTGCTGCAACCGCCATCAGACAAGACGCGATGCAGCGCTCGTCGCCTCGACAGTCAACGTTAATTGGCCAAATGGAATGCAAGAGAGCACATGTTAGGCTGCACAGCCAAAAATAACCGGCATTGTGCAGCCTCGATTGGTGGACTTGAGAAGGCGTTACCTGCGGCAGCAGCGATGAGCACACTCTGTGGCCCAGTAGCGGGACGAACAGGTGTGCGCACAGACGATTTCGACCGCATCAGCCAACAACGATGCAGACGAGATGGTCGACGATGAGAAAAAAACAGCAAAAAGAATAATGTCAGCGGTGGGACTCGAACCCACGCAGGTTGCCCTATGAGAAACCTCTTGAGAATGCGTCTTCCGGAGAAGACAAGCTTTCGCTTGAGTCACACGCCATAACCACTCGGCCACGCTGACTGATTTGATGAGAAATTTTGGAGAACAGCTGATCATGTAGCGTATTAATTGTTTCTCGATGCCAGCAACGAACTGTGGGGACTATCACATTCCATCTTCTGCCAGTCTGCTCGGCAACAAAACTAGTATCGTACGAATGAGATTAGCTCATGCTGTGTAGCTTATATGAGCATAACGTCTCGGTGAGTGATACAGAGTCTTAATTAATCGTTGTCTACAAAATGTTTATGGAGTAGACATTACCTCTGGAGGTATCCACTTGGGCAATGTCCAAATTTTCACTCGACTGGTTCTGTTATGATCCTCTGAGAGTTGTTTCGTGGTAAGCCTCGCAGCAGAGCACTCCACATGCGATAATGGGGTGAACGGGTCATGTTCGGCAGTTGGGCAATCTTGATGTTTCTCTTCCTAGGTGTTGCGTGCCGCGATACGAACCTCGGGACCGGACTACAAACAACCTCCCATCATCGACACAAGCGCATCTCCATACTCGACGAGATCTGATTCCACAGCCCCACAGTGAAGATGGGTTATTAAGTAACCTGGCAATAGACCAGGTTCCAATCTAGTGCTCTCGCAGCTGTGTTACACAGTCTGAGAATGAAGATACTAATCCAAGAGCAGTCGCGCGGGCTTTCGCCGGAGCTTCTCAAGATTAGCATTGCGAACTTCGGCGGTTAGTGCAATTGGGTGAGAGCTCTGTGAGTTTCAAACGTCGTCCTCTCCAAGACTGGGTATCAGCAACCGAAACCATATATCGTAATGGTGAATCTTACCTCGGTGCTCTTTGCAGGTTGCATGCTCGCCAGCCCTCTTGTCACCGCCTCAGGAGGGCAGAATGAGCACGGCACAGAGTACTCTTCTGCGTAATGCTTTATCCAATCTACCTGGAGAGACTGTAACTGATCTGTTGCAGCTATTCGCAGCCTGCCTCACTCAGCAACATTACCTCTGTTCTCGACCAGATCCAGGCGCGTGGCTACCTAAAAGTCGGCACAACTGGTGACTACAAGCCATTTTCGTACAAAGTGACGAACCGAACAGCTCTACCTGCTACACCAGCTATCAACACCAGCTACATCGGCGCCGATATCGATATAGCCCAATCGCTTTCAAACTCTCTCGGCCTCTCACGTCCCGTTGAGTTTGTTCCAACCATCTGGGCGAACCTCACAACAGACCTCGCAGCACAAAAGTTCGACGTGGCTATGAGTGGCGTCAGCATCACCCTAGCCCGTGCGCAAAAGGCCTTCTTTTCCACTGCGATTCAGCAAGTGGGCAAGGCCGCCTGTGTACGATGTGCGGACCTTGACAAGTTCTCATCCCTGGCAGCTATTGATATCGCAGGTGTCAAGGTCGCGGTCAACCCGGGAGGTACAAACGAGGCGTTTGACCGGGCTAATCTCAAGGCGGCTACTATCGTGCTGGTGCAAGACAACAACGCCGTCTACAAAGCTGTCATGGATGGTGACGCCGATGCTATGATCAGTGATATCATCGAGGTGGAATTGCAGGTGCGGTTGCACCCGGAGGTGCTTTGCATTGTTAACCCGAATGCGACTTTTACGTTTGAGGAACTGGGCTATATGGTCGCACAGGATGTTGTGTGGAAGCAGTATATGGATTTGTTTGTGCACATTCAGCTTGGAAGCGGTGGCTGGAACCGCACTCTGGAGAAATGGATGTCATATAAGTGGCCCTCGGTATAGCATCGGCTGGAGAAATGGATGGGACTGATCTTCGTTGTGCGTCTTGTGCGTCGTTGTCGTTTTGTAGACAGATCGAGTGTCATTATTACAAGGTTATGGTGCCATGCTCTCGGCTTGGGGTTCCTGCTCAAAGACATTGTGCTGCGCGCAGGACACTCGCAGTATGGAGATTGCTACAACCGCCGAAACAGGAATGAGCGATACTGCCGGCAGCGTTTTATTGAAGGAACGATAGCGGCGGGCACGTGAAATTAGACGTGAGATTACATCAACACATGTGCCGATTGCGAGGACGACCCCAAGTGTGCGAGACTGGAAATGGCTGTGCAGTGAGCCAGCACCAGAGGCAGTGAGTGTTTGTTACTGAGGTCTGACTTGGCTGTCGGGTGGCGATGCACGACTGTGGTGGCTGGTGTGCAGGTCTCTCCGGTTCAGGCGGCGATGGCGCGTGGCCGCGGCTGATGCGATGGCTGTCGGGTGCTGGGGCTAGTGATCTACTCTCGCAAGCTTAATCACGCCAGCAGAGTGTCTAGACCGCGCAACAACCAGCTGCCTGCCGATCGCACAAGTTGAACACAAGCACAGGAGTTGGCGTTCTTGGTAGACTGTGGCAGATGTTTGACCCGGCAAGGGATGATTTCATAATCACAACAGAAGCATCGCCAGATTGTTGAGTAGCGACAAATGTATTTCGGGCCTTCGATATGCGAAGGGACGTCATCCGCCCATGCAGAACTTGTTCTCTTTGGGCAGCTGCAGTTGTCAAATTCTCGTCTAGTGGCCGAGCATCTATTTTTACGACCATGGGGGGATGCACAGCCACGCAGGTACAGGTACCGTCGGAGCAGGCTACCAAAGTCGCTTGGTGATGGGCAAGTCGTGCAATTCTCTGTGCACAAGAGCGGGCAGCCATGGCGAAGAAAAAGTCTTGTGCATGCGACGACGCCTTGCGCAGTTGTCCAACCCTCCCACGATGACACGATGGTTGACTTGGCGACGGTCTCGGGCGGGACCAGGGCGGTTTGATAGGCGCGCCCTGCGCAGCAGCATTCTTCAGCTGCCATGAATACGACAGTAGTGGTGTGTTAGCATCTCGAGGGCGGCTGTCTGTCTCGTAGGGAAGGAGTGCAGTGCAATGCAGTGCAACAAGACAGCCAAGCGATAAGAAGCAACTCGGTCCCCAGCTCGCGCAAAAGGGCCCTGACAAGTTCCCAACGTCGACGACCCCCCTTCCCCCATTCATCCCGTCGTGTTCTCGAACACGGCCCAACAAGCAGCTCGCTCGGATAGCGTGGGATCCAACGACTGAGCCATATCGCGGGATTAATCGAGGCTAGCGCCGCGCGTCCCTTCCTGATTGGAGTGAGCCCCCTTGGCTGTCGCCGCACGGTTTCAGAGCAGAGGCAGAATACCGGGTGCAGCGCCGTGTGCTCATTTCAACAACCATCGCTCGCTCGTTCGTCAGTCGTTTCACCTTTGCGTCCCTCGTCACTGCCGTCCCGACTCGACTCGCACTCGACTCGCACTCGACTCCCCTCCTAGGCTCGCCGCTTCCTCGACCAGCCCGCTCACTGCGACGTTTGCCGCGTTTTTGTTTACCGTCTTCACCAGGCACGACAAAGGTTGACCCTGCGGCCGCCTCCCGTTTAATCTGCTGCTTGCTTGCTTCTTCGTCTGCGGCACCATTCTTCTGCCAGCAACCACCTACGTATACGAAACCTCCCCCAACACATCGCTACTACCGCACCCGTCGCTCGCTATCGAAAGTCGCCCCCCCCCCCTCCCAAGGAACGCCCGCGGGCGCAAACATCCACCATGCGACCTCACGCGACCTACTCGGCAATGCTCGCACCCTTCATATTACTGGCATCGGCGCCACTGGGCGTGCTGGCCGCCGACGTGCTCAAGACCAACGGCTTCAGCTCGTGTCTGGACGGCCAGGGAGACATCAAGGTCAACAAGCTCAACATCGAATTCGACCGCTCCACCAAAAAGGTCAAGTTTGACGTATCCGGCACCAACGAGGTCCAGCAAAAGGTCATGGCCACACTCACCGTAAACGCATACGGTCGCGAGCTGTACAACAAAGAGTTCGATCCTTGCGACGGCGAGTACAAGGTCGACCAGCTATGTCCAGGTATGTACATGTCTACCTTGCGCCTGCTTCTTGTGCATGCTAACATGCCGCAGTTCCCCAAGGTACCTTTGGTGCACAGGGTGAGCAGAGCATTCCCGACAGCATCATGTCGCAAATCCCCAGCATCGCCTTCAACATACCCGACATCGACAGCCAAGCCAGGTTGCGACTCAGAGCCATAGACGGCGGCAAGGATCTAGCTTGTATCACCTCACAAGTCAGCAACGGACAGTCGCTGTCAACCGTCGGAGTGCAATACATTGCCGCCGGAATTGCTGGTGCGGCCTTGGCGGTTACTGGACTGGCTTCGCTCGCTGGTGCTGGACACGCTGGTGCGGCACAGTCCAGTCCTACCTTTGGCGACGTTATCGGATGGTTCCAGGCCATGGCTTTGAACGGCATGATGAGCGCCGACGTTCCCGGAGTGTACCGCAGCTGGTCCCAGAACTTTGCCTTCAGTACCGGTCTCATCTACTGGGAGGGCATGCAGCACTCCATCGACAACTTCCGTGCGAGCACTGGCGGCAATCTTACCCAGAACAGTGTCGATTTCCTCAAGAACGCGACCCTTGTACACGTGGACCAGAACATGACCTTGACCAAGCGCAGCTTCGACCTTTTGTTTGCTCGCGACGAACTAAACACAGACATCAACGGTACTGCCGAGGAGGATGGCGACAACAAGATTATCGTCTATGCAAAGAACATGCAGGGCTTCATCCAAGAGTACACAATTCCCGACCGCAACGCCTTCATGACGGTTTTGCTCATCTTCGCCATCATCATCGCCGCCATTACCGTTGGCATTCTTCTCTTCAAGGTCATCCTGGAAACCTGGGCCCTGTTCGGCAGCTTCCCGAAGCGCCTGACCAGCTTCCGTAAGCGGTACTGGTGGACTCTGGCCAAGACCATCACCAACTTGATTCTTCTACTATACGGTATCTGGGTCCTCTACTGTGTCTACCAGTTCAAGAACGGAGACTCCTGGGCCGTCAAGACACTTGCTGGTGTAACCCTCGCGGCATTTACTGGAGTCCTGGCTTTCTTCACCTGGAAGATCTGGAGCACCGCTGACAAGTTCAAGAAGATGGAGGGCAAGCCCGATGCTCTCTACGAGGACAAGGAGATCTGGCGCAAGTACAGCATTTTCTACGAGAACTACAAGAAGAGCTACTGGTGGATCTTCGTGCCCGCCATTGTCTTCATGTTTGCTCGTGGTTGCGTCATTGCCGGAGCAGACGGCCACGGTCTCGCACAGGCTGCCGGTCAACTTATCGTCGAATCACTTCTCCTTATCATGCTTCTCTGGGCCCGGCCATACACGCTCAAGTCTAGCACCTGGATCAACATCACCATCTCCATCGTCCGTGTCTTGTCTGTCGTCTGCATCTTGGTCTTTGTCGAAGAGCTGGGTATGAGCCAGACAACCAAGACTGTCACCGGCCTCGTGCTTGTTGTTGTGCAGGCTTCCCTCACCGGTGTCCTTGCTATTCTCATCGCCGTCAACGCCATCATTATCTGCTGCAAGGAGAACCCCCACCGCAAGAAGAGAAAGGAAGCTGGTAAGTCTAATCCTCCACTCACACCCCAACATCGTCTAACATCCCTTCTAGAGAAAGCTCGCGACCTCGACAACCTCACCCCTCTCGATGCACGCAACTCGCTGCTCATGGACCCTCAAGAGTACAAGCGCACCTCGCTTCCTTCACCATTTGGTCCCCGCACTGCCGGCTACGACCGCGTTCCTCTCGCCGACCAAAACACTGCTTACAACGGTCCTGGCGGTCGCTCTTTCGGAGACGACCAAGGACACCTCCTTGCCGATGCATCTACTTTCGGCCGCACAGCAACGCACGAGCGGAACATAAGCCGCGACAGCAGTCCAGGGCCCGACCCTGAAGTTGGCTACCACCAACCGCCCGGCTACGTCTCCAATGCCCCATGGCAACCTCAACAACCACGAGGCAACAATGGCGGCTATGCATACTAAAGCCAATAGACTCCTAAAGTTTTCCGAGAGTGAAGACTGGGAGTGGTGAAATATCCCACCATCTAGGCATCATCTCCTTTTGTTTTGTTTTCCTATCTGTATCGCGGTGGTTGTATTTGACAATCCATATAGCGGTCAAGCCACATCTAAAGTCGTCTCTCTTGCATACGGGCTGGGCCATATCTGCTCACAACGCCCGTGATTTTTACGAATCTTTCTTTGTGTTTATTTTTAGTATTCGGTGTATAGAAAGATCTGATACAAGCTCTTGTAATCTCATGCAAGCGGTAAGCCTGGGGCTCGCGGACACATACACACAACTATCTTTTCTGCTATCGTCAAGTGGGGTGAAGGAGAAGGCTGGAAAGGAACTGCAAGGAATGGAGTGTGGAGTTGGAAATGGAATGTGAAATAAGATGTAGAGAAGAAGTGAATACCAAAACCAAACTGTTACATGCGCGGCTCCATCTATCTGTTTGTGACAGCTGCCCAGAGAATGCCATATCTTGAGTCGAGGTAGCGCTGGGCTCGGCAATGGTGATGCCATTGCCCAGAGCAGGGAGCACGGTACGTGCTGTTTTAGCTTTCGCCGATAAGCTCCTTGCCGCAGAAAGCTGCGAGCTGAACAGTTCTGCCGCACCGCCGCCCCAAAATGTTGGGACGACTGCGCATGTGTCACCCCTGAGCCAATACACTCTAGCAACATGTTGCATGAACAGTAACCTTTTGAACAAAGACGGACGTTTCCCACAACGAAGCCATCAACGAGCCTAGGACAGTCTTGTACCTTCAAATCGCCCGACGCTGTTCCATTTCCAACAACCATGTCCCACACAAGAGACGCGCTTTTTTTTCCGCCGAACGCCTCCGGTTAAGTCGATCTCCCGAGGACTTTGCTTTGGGGGGTTGTGCCCTTTTTGTGGCGCGCGCCCGCCAGGGCTTGGGGCCGCTTGTACCTGCGTCACGACTGCAGACTACACTATTCTGGGCGCCGCGGTAGCAATCTAGCCGGCTACCAAGAGCCGGTTTATCTCTAGGACTGCTCTTTTCGATAATGCTAACGTGCATGGTGCAGGTGTAGCGTGGGATGATGTGGATTATAGATTATTTATCGTTATCTCGGTAAACTGCGAGTTTTGCTCTATATACCTAGAGAGGGCTTGTGGTTTTGACGTTTGACGGCGTTGGAAGCTAAGCTTGCGCAGATACTATTTGGAGAGAAGGGAGACGCTCCTGGGTACCTAGGTATACACTTTCTTCTTCGTCTTCTTCATCTTCATCATCTTTCTTTTCCGAGTCCTTGGGTTGGGTGTGCGATAGACCGTTTGTTAATTCCAGTATTCGTCCTCGAGTCGCAAAGGCGTTTTGTGGCTTGCGTTACGAGTCGCTTTCGTCTCTCTCCTAGTAGCTTTGGGATTTTTTCTTGGTGACCGAGCTATCTAGAAGAGAAGGAGGTCTTGTGCGAGGTACCACTGTTGCGCCGTCTTCTCGATCACGTCCTGCCTTCTACGTCGCCCACACGCATTTGCAACGAGAGAAGAGCGACCCTGAGTGGCGACGGCCAACCGTGTTACGACAGGATATTCGACGTCAATATTGTTCGCGACCCGTTATAATATCGTTGGTAGCGAGTGCCCTGATACATACATCCGACGAACAATCGAATTTCGATATCGTTACGCTCCAAAACACTTCAACCCACCGACCTCACCGCAACCATGCGACGCACCACACTCTTTTCCGCTACAACGGCACTTCTCACTAGTACCACAACCGCACAAGTCACAGCATCAACATCGTCAAAACGCGGCCTCTGCTACGTACCCTCTGCAGACCATCCCGACGACGACAGGATATGGACAACCGGCTTATCGCCACCAACATGGTACTACAACTACCAAAAGGAGCCCTCAGCAGCCTACGCCAACAACCCAGACATGCAATTCGTCCCCATGCTCTGGGGCGCCAGTGACAGCGACACTGGAACCCCCTTCCTCGACTCCGTCAAGCAGCAAATCGCCGACGGAGCAAACATAACCTACGTCCTCGGCTTCAACGAGCCCGACGGCGGCCACAGCACCGGTGGTTCCAACCTCGCCGTCACGACCGCAGCCGCTCGCTGGAAAGCCGAAATCGAGCCTCTAAAGGAACTCGGCGTCAAGCTAGGTGCGCCAGCTGTTACCGGCGCAGAGTCTGGCTGGCAGTGGTTGGAAAACTTCTTCAACGAGTGTGATGGCGGGTGTAACCCTGATTTCATACCTGTACATTGGTACGGAAACTTTGAGGGCATGATGAGCCATGTTGGACAGGTTACGACCAAATGGCCCAATCTGACGGTTTGGGTTACCGAGTATGGATACCCGAATCAGCCGCTCGAGGCGACGCAGACGTTCTATAATCAGAGTGCTCAGAGCTTTGATAGCTGGCCGTGAGTACTGCTTCTAGTTAACTTTGTATGAGAAGAGGATACGGGCTAACGGTATGGTCAGCAACATTACACACTACTCCTACTTTGGCGCCTTCCGCTCTGATGTCAGCAACGTGGGCAGCAACGCTGCTATGCTCACCCAGGATGGCGAATTGACCGATATTGGATCTTGGTATATGGGTGGTGCGGCCACGAACAACGTCCCTGAGGCTTCCGGTGCTTCCATGATGGGATATGCACCGGACGCTGTTGCGCTAAGCTTGATGGCCGCCATATGGGTTTCCTTGGTTTAGTGCTGAGAGGGTGTGTGGGCAACTGCACTTACGAGGACATCCTCCTGCCTTTGGTCAGAGTGCGGTAACAGTGTAGCTGCTTCGCCAGGAACATCTGACAAAATGCTATGGTGCAGCTGGTTGGAGAAAGCTATTCTTAGGCTATGGAGTTGCCGAGGTGTTCAGGCGTTGTTATCGTTTAGACATTATGAATAGACTAGGTCTGTCCTGGTCATATGCTATAAAGTCATGCAAGTATGACTCTTGTTTCCCAATTCGTTCATGTCGAGTAAAGATAAGGGGCAGTGTGCTATGGGGCCTACATACTGCAGAGACCACTTGTGATGACCGGGTAATTCACGCGGTGAAGTCCAGTACCCATGCGTCCGATATGACCAGTCAAGCATTATGCATTTGATATAAGGACTGTCGCGTATGTTAGTGCTCGATTGTGCTTGTCAGTGATCCTGCAGAACAGCTCACGCTTTCCCGTCTTACGGTGTCGTATGTAAGATCAAGTGAAGCATTCATGGGACGTGTGGGGTATAGCAAAGAACAACGAAGGGGATGGGGCAAGGGTGCTAGACATCAGCCCGGTCTCTCACGTCATCACCAGGCATCACGAAACTTTGTCCAATCGTTCCAGGAAACACTCAGTCTTGCTTTTGTGTGCTGTTGCTATTCTGGCTTTCTACAACACGCTTGCATCCAGTTCCCTTTCTTGTATCTCCCATACTTTCAAGATGTTCAGGCGACACGGGCAGTGACAGGGACGACGACGTGGCCCTGGGCGGGAACCTTGCCCTGTCCGTACACGACCTGCTTGGTGGGCTTCTCGATGGTTTGTTGGATCTTCAGGGCTAAGGGAGGATATTAGTCTTGTTTCTCGTGTGCAAACGCGCGGTAGTTTAAAGGATACTTACAGCCGTCTGTTTGGGGCTCAACTGAGAATGTGTCTGGGTCGCACATGACGTCGAAGAGCATGCCCTTCTGCGACCAGCTGCACTTGGACTCGAGGCCCATTGGGTATTCCTCAGAAACGAAGACTGCGGTGAGCTTGTAGTCTACGACCTGCTGGGTGCTGTCGTGGTAGGAGCGGGTGACGTTCCAAGCGGCCTGGATGGGGTTGCTGGCGCTGACAGAAGCAGCAAGGGCGAGAAGAGGAAGTGTGAAGTGCATGGCGGCGATTGTAGTAGGTGGTTTGTGTGGTTATCGTTGGGTTGTTGTTGAGCTTGTTGAGATGAGAAGCTGGGTAGAGACTAAGGCGGAGTAGTTATATATTCCAACGTCTCGTATTCAGACGTCAGAAGTATCCACGTTACGTCGTTATCAAGCTCGGTGGTTAGTGTGTTGCATTGACCAACGCACAGTTGATACGAAGGAGTCGTGAGGCACTTGCATGGATACCATAGTCAAGAGACGGTGAGGGTTCGTGTTCTTGCTTGCCATTAAGGGATCGTCTCGTTGATCCAACTGCACGGACATTGTACTGGACGTCTCTGAAGTTGTCGCACAATTTTCGGAGTAGATGCGTGGCATATACGTCCAGCTACTCACCAACATGCTTTCTGATAAACTATGTCATGGGAGACATAAAAATAACAGGTATGTTACGTTATTATTAGTTCATTTGTGCTAACCATTGAGAGAAAAAAGGGGCCCACAAGGATGTGCAGGGAGCTCCGGTTTCCTCGTGTACACCCGGGGAAGTCGGAAAGGTGCTACCGTAGTTACGGCCGTAAAAGCTTGTCCGATGGAAGGCGAGAAACTTTGGAAGCTTCTCCTTGCGAACGTGCTGGCCCACAGCTAGACATGTGTCTCGTGTATAACGAACGTGATTTTGCGCCCAAAGATGGGACGTAGGCGATTCTGACCTAAGCCGAAGTAGAGGCGGAAACAAATAGTCTGCTGTTCCCTGGCCAGTTGGAACTGCCGAAATCCAGCCCGCGACGACATGCTACCCTCCACACGCCATATGACAATGATATGAACAGCTCCGCTGTAGCGGACTACTCAGGTGGTAGAGGACCGAAGACGTTGTTCTGCTCTGCCCGTTTCTCGCCAATTTTTTTTTACTACTATTCGAGGGGCGGTGAGGTGCAGCGGTGAAAGCATCCTCTGCTCTTCGCACCCGAGCCCTGACAAGGTTCGTTGCTGGAACATGGATAAGTTGGGTGTTCCGGAAATTTGGGGGTGCGTTGAGAACATGGGTTTATGAACAAGAAGACAGGCGGCATAACCTCGGCCCGCAGTCTGTGGCATCTCATTGGCTGCCAGATTCGTACGAAGAGTACTCCCCTAGCATACCAGTACAGCGCAACGCGCAGGACGTGGTGGATAAGGTAAGAATAGACACAAGAACTAGGGATGATGGAGGAGGCACATGTACTGAGGCACCAAAGTGAACCCATTACTCTTCCCTAACCATCCACACCTTACTGACCTTACATTACAGCGAAAGAAGCTGCTGGTATAAAACTCAACCGAGTTTAAGAGATATTGGTTATTTGAATTTATAGGTGTAGCGTCTGTAAGCGTAGGTATATACAAATTTCAAAAGACAAGATCAAACTCCCAGGTCCAAGCTGGAACCACCTCATACTCAACATCACCCATCTAGAGAGCCAATTCCCACAGGCTTTTTCCGTCCGCTCTTCTGTCTGTTGCGTCAGTATCAGCGACTATGGCAACCATAGCAGGTTCCGTAGGCGTCGAAGTAGGCGTTGGTTCAACACCAGATCGTGTAGGCCAGTTGAATCCCGAAGACCAAGCCGGTCTAGTACTAGAAGGAGTAGGCCAATTGAGCCCAGAAGACCAAGTACTATATTCAGCAACAGCTTGCGACCCACGTGCCTCAATCTTCTGTGCAGAGCCCAACGGCAACACTGGACCAGCATAATCCATCTGCAGATCCCGTTGTGTACCAACTTCATTCGCAGCCAATAGGGCCGCTGAGTAAGCCAGATACCATGTGCGACTTGCGCCTCCATCGAGTTGTTCGTTAAAGTTTTGGTTGGCGAAGAAATCGTACGAGGCTTGTGGATCGAATAATGCTTGGTTGGCTTTCAGGATGCTTTTCCAGCCGCCTTGGACTTGTTCAGCGCGTCCGTTGTCAAAATATGTGTCCCACTCTTCTTGGGCGAATTGCCGGCGACGAGTATAGGCGGACGAGGGATTTAGAGGAATCATGTGTATGCCCTCGATGTATTCAATGTTTCCTCCAAAGTACGTGGTATGATCGATCTTGTTCTCAAAGAGAATGCCCGTAGCTTTGTTCTTGACGAAGCCTGGAGGCTGGTTCACGTTGTCGGCCTCCATAAGGAAGTAGTTCTTGATACTACGCGCTTGCACGGCGAGTTGCAAGTTTCCGCGAGCCTCCATGTTTGGATCCTGGATGACCCTGCCCCACATCTTGACCGCGTAAGACGCGAAGGTATCCTCGGATGTTGACTCCTGGTCCTTTCCATCACCGGACTCAAAAAGGCCCTTGGCCCACGAGTGACCATGAAACCAATCAAATGAGCGCTGGAACGGGAAATGCTCGTCGGCTACTGGGTTAGCAAAATCGCGTACAAGGGAGTTGACCCAAGCTTTGTTGCTACCTTGACCCAGCCATGTAGAGTCAAGATGTCCGATGACGGCGGCAGTATACACAAAGTACCCGTAATGGAAGTGGTGATCATTGTATAGCGTGTTTCCGAAGTCGAGCCCGAGGTCTCCTGAGTAGCTGGCGCCTGACACGATGCCCTTCCAAACCTGATCGTAGACGAGTGGCTCAGGCTGAGTGTTGTTGACAAAGACGTTGAAGGCGTCCTTGAGGCGATTTAAACCGGCCGCAGCATATTGGCTGTTGCCTGTCATGCTGTTCATCGTGTAGATGATGGTAGCAAACTTGGCCAGAGCTTTACCGGAGTAGTACATGCTATTTAGCGATGTCTGCGATATCATGTTCTGGCTGAGCTCAGCTATGCCAGCTTGGTTAATGAGTGCAAGAGCCTGTGAGTTCACATTGATATTCTCCGAGCCCCCTGCTGCGGTCGGATTCTTAGCCCATGGGGCGAAGCCAATGTTGTTAGGAAGGTCGTTCTCCACCATGGTCATCCGATCGGCGACGATGACTCGTGCAAAGCCTTTAGTGGTCGTAACAAGTGTGATATCCTTCAAACTGGCAGCTGTCTGTTGGTCGAAAGACTCGACGTGGTGAGGTAACGCATACATAAGCAGCGGTCGGTCCACTAGGCCACCTTTGGCCCAACCTATCGTGTAACTTCCAAAAGCCCCATTGACTGTTGCAGAGATAGTCGCATTGATAGCGTAAACTCCGGCACTATAATCAAATGTCCTCTCTATTGCCTCGCCAGATGGGTTCTTGGTGACTTGGATTTTGCCCACGAAGTTGTCGGGACCAGTGATTGTAAGGCCGTCATCCAATACAAAGGGGGGCGTACCTACGGATCCGTCTGAAGTAACGTACAAGAGCCAGTGTGAGCCATCGTTGAGTACAATTCGGTACTTGTCAGTGTCTCCGTTGACCAACTCGACCCAGTCCAGAGAGAGAAAGAAGACGGTAGTTTTGATCACCGGCTTCGCCCTATCGTAAATAGCGGTGACCATGCCCATACCCTGAACAACGGGAAGAGACATCAAGATGCGAGTACCTTGGAGGTTGTTTGGTCGCAAGTTCACCCATGTCGAGAACATCCCCAAGCGCTCAAGAGAAAGGGAGGTATCGGATGTCAACTCCGCAGCGGTCAGTATGATATGATGAATACCAATTGGCGAGATGAAGAACTGCGTGTTGTTCGCATCAGGAACGAAAGCAAACTTGTCTCGCGTCGTGTGACTAATGGCAACACCTGCAACAGCAAGGGGTCCACATCAGCATAAGCTCATCCTCAGCGCGTGAAGTACGTACCATAAGAACCACCATCGCGGCGATTGTCCCATGACAAGGAGTAAGGGTGTGTCCAGGTCGAGAAAGACTGGCTACCCAGGAAGAAGTTTGCGTAAAATTTATTCGTCTGAATTGGTACGTCCTTGTCGTCAATGTGTTGCTTCTGGACAGGATGATTTGCTCTCGAAGGTATGGCTGGCGGAGGCGCCCCGGTCGCAATGGGTTGGAAGATGTTGGACGAAGCTGGGTTGAATGGTGCTTTGGGGCCGGGGCTCAGAGGCGTTGAGTTAGGGCACAGTGGCTTGGTGGCGGTTGTAGTGCCCGGACCGTCGGCTGGATCTTGTGTGAAACCACCCGAGGGAAGGCCTGTCAGAAAGCTCTGTTGGCAGTTAGTTTCTGCATCTTCAGGAAGGTCTTGCAAGGATCTATGCAGATTGTCACGTACCCCAGAATTTAATGATTCGCCAGTGGGAGAGGCCGACTGCAACGTTGTAATCGCCGTGCTATAGCTTGTAGTAATTGAGACATCCGTCAGGGTTATTTCACGGGCTATGATTCCATCTGCGTCTCTTTTCGCTCCTCCACGTGCGGGCAGACTGCGAACGAAGGAGAGATGGGCTAGCGCCAGCAGCAAGGATGCCAGGTGCATTATGCTGGCAGCCGGATGTGTTCAAACGAACGACAAATGGAGAAACGGGTGCTGTCCTGAAACTCAAGTATAGTACGCGTATATGTTTTGAATAGGAGTTTGATGAAGGAGTGTGTTGAATGATGGATGGCGACTCAGTGAAGAATGCCCGGTTGCAGAGGGAGACGAAATATATAAGCTGGGAAGGTGAGCCATAAGATCCTTAGCCCATGGGGTGTTTTACAGAGTAGTCATCGTTCGTGATCACTATAGGAAGGTCGGTATGTACACTAAGACATCAAGCCCAGGTGTGAAGAGTGGACAGTCTAAGCGTGGCTAGATTGCTTCAGTAAGTTCCCCACAAGAGACATACCTCGCCCCGCATTACACAAGACTCTTGGGTACCTGAAGCCTCATCATACGCAGTCTCCCAGAGCCAACCCCTCGGATGCTTTAGCTAACAAAATTACTGTGGCGTCTGGTCGTCCCGTAAAATCTTCACTAGTAACGATTAACACTCGTTGAGATAAGTCCTTTGACCCAGACAATGGTGTCATAAAATTCTGGGTACGGATTAGATGTTCATACAGCGAGGTATGTGGCGCAAAAATAGTGGCCGTAGGCACATACAGAACTTAATTGGTTAGTAGATACACGGAGTATGGTCTCCATATATGTGGGATCATGGCTGGCTCGCATGATCGAAAAACTGGTTCGAGTCCTCAAAGGCTTACCCAAGGGGATATTGGGAGCGGTGAAGGTTCGCGCAGTGCTCACAAAGCGTTCGTGAGTAGTCGCCAATGATTTCGATTGTGCTCAAGGCGCATCGGTTCGCAAGGAGAGGTAAGACCAAATGTTTCCGAAAGAGACGAGGATGATGAAATTCGACAGGTGACCAACGTTTTTGATGCAGTCCTAAACCAGGTTGGTTTTCTCGGCGTTTTCGTGGTCCTCGAGGAGCATGGAAAGTCCGAGTTGAAATTTGCGAACCCAAGCCCGTGATTCGAAATTCACGCTGGTCAAATGACACAACAATGCTGCTGTTGTCTTTTCGGTATGTTAATACAAGGATACTCACGTATGGTTATTGTGGTTCAAAACCTAGAAATAATGTTCAGTAACCCTACAAGGACCCCGTGATACTACCCCCTGTCGGGCTTGACGAATCCAAGAAGTAATGATACCGGAAATGCAACCAGCAAATACCCAAGCGCAAGAAGCGTTGGACACAAGATCTCAGACTACCGAAGCCAAGGCCGGGGTCTCGGATATCGGTCTCGAGACTGCGGTGAGACACGCGCCTTCTGTTCCTGTGGGGATATCTGCAGTGTGACAAGCGCACATGGTGGAGAGACCAGGCTGGTATGCACCCCAAACGGGTCCAGATGGCTCTCGTAGCTGCGCACTGTTTCTTGGCTTTTGACGCGATTTATGCTTGAGTCATAATAGTTGGCGGTGTGGATCATGGTAGCAAAGGAGTGTGGCGAGCATCACATGCATGAATTACATCGGAGAAGCTTCGCTCATAGCTCCGTCAAGGCGCACAGCCACAGATCCCTTGACGTCATCATGAATCGACGCCACTCTCTTTACCAAACAATGCTACCGCATTCACATATAACGCAATAACCTACAATCTGTCCTCCCACAATAATCCCCTTTTCCCATTGGAACCTACCGTCTCAGGTGTACTACCAAGAGCGTCTTCCAACACACCTCACCGCTTTCTACTACCTACCAATTCCACAATGGCAACATCACATCCACCCAACGAGCCGCCGCCCAGCTACGAAGCTGCCATTTTCGACGCCGACCCTTCACCTGGCTTACATCGTGTTTCCACCGATGGTCCTGCAGCACGTACCGAGCGTAATGGCATTCCACCCGACCGACGGCGCTCTATGGAGGACGAGATGCGCGAGCTACCTCCTGGCTGGGTACGTAGCTTTGACCCAGAGACTTCCCACCAGTTCTTCGTCGACACAAAGGCAAATCCTCCCCGTAGCATCTGGACACATCCCTACGACGACGAAGAGTTCCTTAACACGCTGAGCCCCGAAGAGCGTAAGAAGCACACTCGGATGCACAGGACCATGACACTGGAGGACCTCACAGCTGAGGATTCCGACGCCGAAGACCAACTCCCTCCGCGACCTACTTCCAAGGGCAAGGACGCTGCAGCTCCTGGTGAACTTACAGGCATACACAAGTTCTCCCGCAAGCTCAAGGACAAAATCACTGGTCAAACCCACCAAGAACGCGAACAAGCTCGGGTCCGCCGCGCAGAGCAAGAACGTCAAGCCTACCTCCAGCATCTCCGCACACGGCAAGCAATTATACGCGCCATGGAAACAGGCCAGCCGCAGTTACTAGGCAAGGACCGTCAGGGCAGGGACGTGTACATTGAGCCACCTCATGGTCCTTTTGCTCCGAGGGGAGCTTACGGGTACAACCCGTACGGCAGCCGCCAGTTCGGAAATCCAGGCGTACGGTATATGCGTCCGGCTGGACCGTACGGTAGGCCGTACGGATACGGCTATGGAGGTGGAGCTGGGCTACCCATCGCAGCTGGTTTCCTAGGTGGCGCCATGCTTGGTGGTGCACTATTTTAAGGGACTGGTAGCAACGATACCCTGTGCCAGGTGTCATTGGTCGAGCACGTGGCCATCGATATGACGACGAGCTTAGGCCATAGATGGAAAGACTTCTTCTAATGTCCTTGTCAGTGCCTGAGATATCCTTAGTAATGACTTACGAACTAAACATGATTACACCATGAACTCTGCCTTTACGTGCCTGCTGTTGTGTGAACTTACACCATGACATTCTCTCAACACTATACATCTCAGAAAAGGCCATGTTCACCAAATACGTGTCGATATTCCAACACAGGCACCCTCTTCACGCTATAACTCCAAAGCCATGCAGCGAACAGTATCAAGCTTTGAGGCAAAAACATGGGGTATCTTATTGTAACTCCTAGCCCAAGTGCAAACCACAGTCACAACCCTTCTGGACCATCATCGCAGACCAGATATGTCTCTCGACATGGAGGTAACACGGTCTTCAAGTTCCTTCTTCTTTTTCTCAAGTTGACGCGTCTCCTCTTCCTCCCGTCTTAGGTCTTCTTCCGTCAACGGCGCCGCAACAGGCCCCAGCTCCTCTTCGACCTCGTCGACATCCTCGTCCATGTAGTCTCCTCGTGACCGGCTCAGCTTGCCAAGCTGAGCTTGTTGTTCGGCGAGACGCGCTTCGTAGTATTCTACCGAGGCTGCGAGTTGTGCGTGTCGTTGGCGCATGGCTGCGATTCTGTCGTGGATTCCTGGTATGGGGCTGTGCTTGGTTAGCTACGAGTAATGTCTTGTGGTATTTCGAGACGCACTAGACTCGGAGCAACTTCTCGGCGCCTTCCAGCAGAGACTCAACGTCGACTTCGTTCTTGTTGCTGCCATTGTACATTCTATAGCCTAGGCCAGAGCCTGCTCCGCCGCCGCCGCCTCGTCGTATCCTCTCTACCAGCTCATTTCCGAGGACCGCAGCTACGGCCGTGTTCCGCCTGGGTGCTCTTACGGCATTTGCACCGCCTCCAGATGTGCTAGTGCCGCCGCCTCCGTTGGGATTGAAGATGGTGTTGCGCCTGTTGGTAGACGGAGCTGGTTCGGCATGCTTAGGTGCTGCGGGTGGTGGGGGGACGGAGAACAGAGCGCGTTCGTGGACCTCAGTGTCTCGGATCAAGCTCGTGATATCGTGGTTTTGGAGCAAGGCGTTGGTGAAGATCTTGGGCGGGGCGAACCTGGGGGTCTGTTCAGTCGAGTGCTATAGCGGGTGAATGGACGGTGGGACCAACGGCAACTCTGCGATTGACGCGGCGCAAAGCGAAATCTGCTCTAGATGCGCATCTAACAGCGTCATGATAGGCGTAAGCTGTATACAAAAAGGGCACGCCAGGCGGGAACGTGGGGTGTAAACAATGGCCGGTCGGTGCTCGACAACTATTCCCCGATGTTCCGCCGCGCTGGCGTCAGTGAAGCTGGGAGCTCAACATCACCAAAGCATCAACACCAACCCACACCCACCACCACCACTCCCTCCACATCGCCCGCACCTTCCGTCTCCTCCGCATACACACCTCAAGAGCGACCATCATGGCGGACAGCATGGAAGGCGTCGTCGTCGAGGGCGAGCAGCCCAAAACCGAGAACGTGGAGCAAAAGGCCATTGCTGGTAAGTAGACGACTCGCGCCGCGCAGCATGCCTTTTACCTCAAAGTGCCCCTGTACCAACTGCACCACGTCGTGGCCGGTCCGCAAGATGTGTCCGAACCATATCATCGCCACCGAGATTGCGGCCTGCAAGTATCTCTACCACCGTGCTGACCCGACGACGACAGACATCCGGGCCAACTTTGTCCTCCTCGAGCGAGCCGTCGCCCAGTTTGATGCCCGCTTCACCCTGCGCGCCCTCCGCTCCATATCCTCGCTCCGCAAGAGGCTCACCGACCGCGTGCTTTGCTCTGTCATCATCCTGACATACTCGCCCAACAACGCCACGGCGCGCAACTTCATCGAATACATTGGCATGGATGGCGAGGCGATACAGAGCGTCGTGTCCCAGTACAAGGAGGAGGTTCAACTTAACAAGAACAACACCAAGGAGCCCCTGCCCGAGGTGGATATCTACATAGCCATCCTGATACAGGTATGTTTGTAGACGGCATGACTGGTGGATTCGCTAACACCCGCAGGTCTATCTCTACGACCAGAAGGAGTTTGAAGAGGGCGCCGAGTTCGCCGAGACGCTGGTAGACAAGATCCGGGAGCTGAACAGGCGGACATTGGACTCGTTAGCCGCCAAGGCCTACTTCTACTTCTCCCTGTTCCACGAAGAGATGGATCCCAAGCCCCCGTCGAAGCAGTCGCCCGTCATCCAGATCCGCGGAAAGCTGCTCGCTGCGCTACGAAGCGCAGTGCTCAGGAAAGATCCCGATACGCAGGCAGCTGTCACCACACTGCTGCTCCGAAACTACCTCTCGACCGCCGACATCACACAAGCCGATCTCCTTGTTGCGCAGACGCAATTCCCACCACAAGCCCCGAACAACCAGGTTGCGAGATACCTGTACTACCTTGGCCGCATACGGGCTATTCAGCTGTCCTACACCGAGGCACACGAGCACCTGGTCAGCGCTACGCGCAAGTCGCCCTCGGCTCACTGTGCAACGGGCTTCTACCAGGCTTCGATGAAGCTCCTGGTAGTCGTTGAGCTGCTGATGGGTGACATTCCCGAGCGCGAGGTCTTCAGCCAGCCCCGTCTGGAGCGTGCCATGGAGCCCTACTTCCGCCTCGTCCAGGCAGTCCGCGTTGGCGATCTACAGGGTTTCCTCAAGGTGGTGCAGACATCGTCGTCCGTCTTCCAGCGCGATGGCACCTACACGCTCATCCTCCGTCTGCGACAAAATGTCATCAAGACTGGCATCCGTATGCTATCGCTTTCGTACTCGCGCATCTCGCTCCGCGACATCTGCATTCGTCTTGGCCTTGAGAGCGAGGAGTCGGCCGAGTACATTGTTGCCAAGGCTATTCGCGATGGCGTCATAGAGGCGTCGATTGATCACGAGAAGGGCTTCATGCAGACCAAGGTTGCTGGCGACATCTACGCCACCCGTGAGCCTGGCGAGGCATTCCACGAGCGTATCCGGGCGTGCTTGACTCTTCACGACGAGTGTGTCAAGGCAATGCGATACCCCATGAACCAACATCGTCTGGAGCTCAAGAACGCTCAAGAGGCGCGGGAGCGCGAGCGCGAACTGGCCAAGGAGATTCAAGATGGTGATATTGACGAGGACGACGCTGGTGGAGACTTTGAGGGCTTGTAGAGGCGTCGTACAGCTTGGACGATTCATTCCGTGAGCGTGTAATATAGCCGCAAAAGGGCTGGCATTGATAGAGGTTCCAGACAGCGTGGGACAGTCATGTTAATGATGCATGAATAGAAGACATCCGAGACGTCAGCACATATGTTCGAGCACACGTGTGACATGTGATAGACGGTATAAGAGTCGCTAATCTGACAGATGCATCCATGCAGCGCATCGGCGCGAGAACTAGGAACTAGCCAGTTGCAGCAAGATTCCGTGAAGGGTCCCCGCAGCTTGTCCCAGGCCCGACGCTCCTGCCCCACACCAGCTCTCTCCCTCTCCCGAACGTCACTTTGCGATTGCCATCATCTCCGTGCCGTTTGACCATTCAATCATGATTCACTGCCGCAGCCATGTAAGTCGTGTCCCACAGAGTAACTCGGCCCGCCGCACACTGCCCGTCTGAATCCATTTCCTAATGTCCATCAACAGGATTGACGTACCCCGGCGACTGCGGCGCGCCATCCTCCTCAACGACCTCACACTCGTCCAACGCATCATCCGCAACAACCACACATACCTGCGCAACCCCGACTTTGAAGACCGCTCCAACACGTCGCTGCACCTCGCCGCGAAACATGGCTTCACCACCATTGCCGAGTACCTCGTCGACGCGGGCCACGAAGACGGAATGATCAGCCGCAACAACGACTGGGAAACGCCTCTGATGCTGGCCGCGAGCGCTGGAAAAGAAGAGTGCGGCGTCTACCTCGCCAAGCGCTTTCCCGAATCCATCGACTGGAAGAACAAAGCCGGTCTCGACGCGTTGATGCTGGCGTGTAAATCTGGTTCGGGGACGCTGCATCTCATCCCCACGTTGATTCTCCACGGACCCAGCATACTTTCTGCGAGCGACGCGCAGGGCAACACGGCGCTGCATCATGCTTCTGCGGCGGGAGAACTAAAGGCGCTGAGGATGTTGTTGCAGTATGGTGCGAATCCGCTGGCGAGTAATAGCTACAGCTGGACGCCTGTCCACTACTCGGCCACGACTGCGGCAGAGGCGTATTTCAAGACGCTCATCATCGAGTTTGAGAAGAAGAAGGCCGAGGGGAAACGCGCGGTCAAGGAGAGGGAACGGCAGCGTACTGCTGGTGTCAGGCTGGTTACTGATGCCGAGGGTTTGGGAGGCGCGAATGCAGGCGTGCCAGAGGGGAGGGCTTCTGTTGAAAGTAATAGACAGAGGGCGAGGGATGATGCGGCTATTGCAGGACTTCCGGCGCCCGGTATGATGGAGTGGAGTCCTATAGGGAGGAGGGCTATGACGCCCACTGAAGGGAGGGGCTGGACGTTTACGCCTGATGGAATGAGGCCGAGGGCTGAGACGGGCGAGTCTATATGAGCGTACATTGGGTCTTACAAGGTGTTGGCATCAAACAAGGAGCACTGAGGAGCGGAGCTTTGGTGTTGTGGGGTCACGGTTTGTATTCTGGTACGTTTGGCACCACTCATACTCTCTCATGTTCTTTTCACTAAGAAACAAATGTTTCTTGGGTTTGTCCTTGATATCTCATATACCACAAATACACTTCTTCCGCGATACAATACAGTATAACTCAACAGCGCTGTGCCTGCGTCTTGTCACCAGGACATCCATCAAATCAAGTCCATACGCCACGCCATTAGACTTCTCGACCCAATTCACAACTACGCTTTTCGCCAAACTCTGCACTGAACCAAAAATACCCCCCTGTTCTAAAAGCCATACATCTAGCACCCCACAACACCCTAGCAAACAGACCCCCTTACATTTTTTCTTCCCCGCCACCTCCTCACATCCACGCAGCCATCTCCCTTGTCGCAGACACAGGACACGCCGGCCAATGGTATCTGCTGAGCTGCCGAGGCCACAGTATCTCATGCACACATCCAGGACACCCGTGCTGGCTATCGCGGTAGTACCAAGCTTCGTGGACCTGTACTGGATATTGACCGCGTTGAGTGTTGATGCCCGGAGGCGGGTATCGACCTCGTGCAGAGAAGTAGATGATTTGAGGCGAGGCGTGACATGGAGGAGCGCAAGGAGTCGGTGGTGGGTTCTGGGCGCGTGGGATGGAGAGACCTGGGGGTGGGGGGATACCTCGTTGTGTGGAGAGAGTTTGGGGTGGTGGGCGGTAGGGGGTTGAGATGAGTTGGGTGGGATGGGTTAGGGTGTTGTGGCTTGGGTGGATGGGACTTTGGTTGCTGAAGCTTTGGTTGCTGGGGCTCCGGTCGTCGTAGCGTGGTATGATGATGTTCTTGGAGACGTTCGTAGAAGCACTATTGTCCAGGCCGTATCTGTGATGGGTAGAAGATTGACGGCTTGCGGTAATAGGAAATGGGGCGTTACGTATATTGTCGTATGCGTCGCTAGAAGTGCGCTTATAAGGATCTCGTGTATATAAGGACTGGTTCGCGGTTGTGTTGGCTATTGTAGTAGCCAAGTCGTTTTCGGAAGCGGAAGATAAGTCGTTGTAGATGCTGTTGGAAATAATTTGCGTATGAGGTAGCTTTCCATTCTCAAGCAGGCTGTGGATACGCCCGAAGCTGTAAGAAGACATTCTATAGCATGTAGTGTGTGCTGTACAATATCGGTGTCAAATGTGTGTTGTAGAAGAGCGTGTTCGATAAGCCTCGAGGGAAGAATTCTGATTTTCAAGTAGACCGAGCACGAAATATATTCAAGACGATGATGTGATGTTTGAGTTTTGAATGGTCATGATATGGTTTTTATACGAACTTTCTTTGGAGGTGCGAGTGCCAGTGATGAAGCCTCCTCATACAAACATGGCTCAAGTCGCCGGTTCCATGGTAAAAAAAAAAGTTGAACAAGTGGATTGGAAGAATTGTTACCGTGGAACGCCTGCCTCATGGTACGCTACTGGGAATGAGATGATTAGCGGGGGAGCTCTTTCTTGAAGAATCGCGTGGGCAGAGTATGAAAAGAAAGAGCCATAGGTCGAGTGGAGTGAACCTAAACAGCACGCGAAGGCGCATAGTTCCAAGGGTTTGTATCAGGTATAGTGTTAGATTCACGCATTCGCTACCACGGCGCATTCGTTACGCGTTCCACGTCTCTAAGCCGAAATCTCTTGTGGGCATATCACAATACCAGGGATGTTATGAGTCTTTGATCTGCATGACGAGGTTTCCTCCTCCATTAGAACGGATAAGATACCTAGTCTCGTATTCCAGTCAACAAGATTAAGTCTAGACACCATGGCGGATAATGCCACGTTTCCCGTGACCACCTACGCAGATACAACGCAGTTTGGGCAAACACTCACGCTAAATGATCATAAAGCACAGGAATGTCAAATGAAGTGGTTTAATATTTGATTTGCATTTCATATTAAACATAAACTCGTCTGGAGTCTGCGAAATGAGCAAGTTAAAATTCGAGATTGTACCAAAACGCCACCCAAAAAGTGAAAAAGGCCAATTGCTGCCTCACTCCCCCACTGCCAAGATGGGCTGGTGATTTCCGGACCGCCCTTGATGTATACCCCAAGATGCCACATGATTATTGTAAAAGAAACGCCGCCTGATCACGCGCCCAGTTCCAATGCTCATTGTAAAAGGCCGATGAAGTCGTGATTGCGATACGTGGTGTGATTTTAGATGTGGTGACATGGAAATGTGATGAGAGAATCGTGTAAATGTCTTTGATGTTCAAAGGTAGCGGAAGTCTGGTGCGCGAGATCTGCGGTTGCGACCTCGAGGGTTAACTGGCTGCCTGTCGTACGCATCGTTAGGGTCCTGCTGTCCTTGTGCCTGCCCTTGCCCGTTGCCCCATTGTCCTTGTGCCTGTCCACCCCATCCGTACTGCTGCTGATTGTACTGCTGACCAAACTGTTGTTGTTGCCCGTAGCCAAAGTTTTGCTGAGGAAACCACTGTTGTTGTGGCATCTGTTGCTGTTGCTGCGGCTGGAAGTTCATCTGAAAGCCGTTCTGGAAGCCCATTTGCTGAGGCATCTGTATTGGCATAGGCATACCCATCGGCATTCCCATAGGCCCCATCGGTGTATTCTTGAGCATCTCCATCTGTTGTATAAAGTCCTGCTCCATCTTTGAGGCGGGATCCGCCGCTTGACGCATCGCTTTCGGTGCGGTGGGAGGTTTGATGTCTGTAGGAGGCTGCTTCCGCTTCTTTGAAGAGGTTGAGTCAGTATCGGAGACTTCATCAGCCGCAGCAGTCGCCGCCGCCGCCGGAGTAGCAGTAGTGGTGGCATTTGTATCGTCATTTGCGACAGAAGAAGATGCGTTGTCAGTAGCAAGTGATTGATTAACAGATTCATTTGTTGAAGCAACTGCTGCCTTTGCTGCCTTTTCCCTCTCTGCTGCCTTCTCTGCGTCGTATGCCTTGAGTGACTTGACCATATCGTCATCAGTAACGAGATCATCCATTAGAACATCCTCCTTTGCGCAGTTTGGACAAATCAGATCACCGTCTGCCAGCGCATTGTCGATGCACTCGCGGCAGTATGTCTTACCACAACAGGGTGTCTTGACTGGGTCGACAAATCTTTGATTGTCGATGGGGCATTCGAATCCGCGCTCGCGAAGTTCTTTGCTTGCTGCGTCAGCGCTTGCTGCGCGCGCTCGTGATGCATTTGTCTTCTCTTGAAATTTGTCCCATGTCTTCTGATCCGTCATGACTTGCACGTATTCGCCGTCGGCGTTGAGCATGACGCCCTTTGCAGCCTCTTCGTCGACAGGCTTCTCGACCTTCTTGAGGAAGGACTGCGGTATGCCGGTCGTGCGCTTCGCTTGGAAAACGGGTTTGAAGTCGGGATCGTCGTTCGTAGGGCAGGCTTGAATCCAGTGGCCTTTGATGTTGCAGCGGCGGCATACGTAGCCTGGCGGAGGAGGATGTGAAGGGACGACGACGTTCTTGGTGTTGTTCTTGCGATAGACGGGCTTTGCATGTGAAAGTGCCTCCTTCTGCGCATCCCAGGCCATTGCGGATTCGGCCAAAAACGCGGCTTCAGCATCTTCTGGTGTCGCATTGCTTGTGGGGGGTGCAGGCGCGACAGGCTTGCTTTGTGTTGTAAAGGCACGAACAGGGGGCTTGCCGGTGACATATCTGGCCGCCCGGCCTTGCCCGCGAGGCGCTGGACGGCGAATCGCTATGACAGTGGAGGATCGCGGTATCAACGTAGTGTCGTCTTTGTATTCGGAAGCGGGGTCATCTTGGGGGTATATATGTAGGTTGAAATCGGTTCCGTCGCCGAGGCCGCTTGCGCTGATTATCTCCTTCTTGAGCTCGAAAACACTCAAATCGGTGCCGTTGAATACTATACGCTCGCTATCTTTCGAGTTCTTGAATTTGTAGAAGATTGACGAAGTCATGGTTGCGGTTTGTGGCGTGGCTCCAAATGTGGTGGTGTGGTGAGAGTGTAGAGCTGACAGAGGAGGAAGGGCGTTGGCCGATGAGTTATGGCCCGTGTGCACGGGCCCCATCAAGTCGGAACCTGCGAGCCACCGATCCATTGAATTCTACCGGACTATCTAGGTAGATTCACCTCTACAAACCGGAGGCTAAAGGGCTTCACACAATGTTACAAACGTGTCTCTGCCTGAAAAATACTTCGAATACACCTATGCATTATGTTTAAAATATCTCATCAGCGTGTTTGTTCCACGGTATTTGTCATGCGACGAGCAGTTTCCAAGGTATTCTGGTACCTGCTATTTCCATGAGTACCTCCAAATATATTTGGATGAAAATAGACTGTTTTTGCATGTTTGATCCCCAAGGTTGGCCATGTATTGAGTCATGTATGCACTATCTGAACTCTACTCATCCGCACCATCCGCCTCCAGCTCATCCGGCCCCATCTCTTCTCTCGCACCACTAGCATCACACTCATGTATGATTTTTTTCCAACCCAGTGGCACAGAGGCATCCTTGATATGTTCGATGGTTGGGAAGTAGTGCTCGTTCTTCTTCATGGTCGCCACCCATGGTACGTTGTCGAAGGTCATGACCTTCATGCGGAAATATTCATTGTCCTTGATCTTTTTAATCTCGGTGAGGAAGGCCGATAAGTCGGATGTAGGGACGTTGTTCACGTGCGTGACGAAGTTGGTGGGTGCGAGCTGTTGACATGGTTAGTAAAACATTCTTACTATCACTGATGGGTAGCGGATTGCCAAAAGCAAGGCCTGAAGACATTCACTGTTGAAATTCCACGGTCCCATCATAGAAGGAAAAGAAGGACAAAAGACTTAGCACTTACCCCGTACATGTATGCCGGTGAACCACGGGCCCGCGACGAGATGTAAACATCCGAGTGGATTTTGCTGATCTGCTGGCGTACAGCCTGGTGAGGGCGATGGAAAGTGGCGCCACAGAAGCTGACTAGGCGGTCTGTCTCAAGATCCTCTGTTGCGACAGTCGATACTTTGATAGTCTTCTCCTCGCGCTTGCGCACAACAACAGCATCCAGGAACTCGTTGTTATACATGACGTCGAGGTCAGGTGAACGTGTGACCAGCTTGCCGTTGAGCGTGAGGAGGATATCGCCTTCGTTGAGACCATCGCCGTGACCTGAATCGACCTTACGGACCATGAAGAGTTGGTGGCGTTCTGGATCAGCCGTCTCAGTCTTCTCGATCCATTCTTCCGAGACACCCATGACGCGGGCTTGGCTCATCTGCACGGTTTGGAACTCGACGTTCAGGATACGTAGCTTGGGTGTCTTTCCGCCTCGGATCTCGTTGAGCACTGGCAGAAGATTGGGTGTTGCAAGACCAAGATGGTATTCAACGTCCTTTCCACTGTGTGATGTCCGCTCGCCCAGGTACGAGAGCCAGAGAGCCTGAACGGTGCCATCCTCAGCAATCAGCACGCCGGAACCACTGTGCGAGGCTTGGTTTGTGTCTACGGTGATGGCGTCGAAGTTGGTCGCGCGGTATCTAGGTGTGATCGCGCTAGCTGGAATCGCGACTGTGGTGATATCAGTGACGACAGTCTTTGCTACGACAGGTCGGAAGTTTTGGTTGATGCCGAAGAAGATGGTCTCTGCTCCCTTCTTAATGAAGTCGGTGGCGAACTTGGGTGTCTTTACAGGAGCGTTGACGAGAGAGGCATCGTACTTGACGATGGCGTAGTTCTGCAATGGGTGCATGAAAACAACCCTGGCATCAACAAAGATGCTATCAGCGATGATCAACGAGATGTCGCAAAGGTCATATGGCAGAATCGCTCTCGAGACGAGGACAAGACCCTGCTCGGCATCGACGACGAGTCCATAGCCCTGTTTGTTCATCTTGGGGAAGCCATCTAGCTTGATAGGCATAGAGACATGCACTCGTACGAAGCTACGAACAATGTCTACAGCCTCAGGATAGCTTGAGCTCATCTTGACAAAGTTCGCACGGCGAGGAACAGGAGGCACAGATGGAATGGCATCGGCGAGTGGTTTGAAGTCCCACAGGCCTGTCGTGTCATTGCGTGTTGCTATCCGAATCTTTGCATGCCAATGTCTGTCCACGGCAGTGATACTAGTATTCGTACTATGCAAATCACGCAGATGCTTGTACGATATAACCACTCGCTTACGATCCGGGATCTTCTTCATGACTTCGATAAAGGTGTCAAGGTCAGGTGTCGGTTGGTTGTCAACTTCTTGAACCAACCACCCTGATGTGTAGCCGTCGGCGAACCTGAAAGAACCAGCTGCCTCGCAAACGTACACGCCTGCGCCTTTCAGCGAGATGGCATAGAGGCGAGCTTGTTGGTACGAGAGGTCGTGGAAAGATGCGCCTGCGACAGAAACAAACTTGTCAGGGGTGATGGCATGGAGATCGCCAACGTCTAGCTCAAAATCCATGTTCTCCCCAGCACGCTGTATGGTCATAGAGATGGTCTTGCCAACGTTGTCGTCAAGGATGGCGTCAAGTCGGACGAACTGTGTAAGCAACTCTCCGTTGACGCGCAAAAGAAGATCACCTTCTTCGACCTTGGCAGACGCGGGCCCTTGGGGTAAAACCACCTCGGCGACCAGCATGCCTGTCTCCTTGGGGAATTGCGTGCGGATCTCCTTCTCCAAGGCAGGAGAGAGACCCAATCTGCGGCACTCGTCGAAGGGCTTCAGTATCCACTGGGTTTGGATGGTGCCTCTGGAGACATGCTGGCCTTGGCGGACAAGCTCGAGAGCACGTAGCGGTCGGTCCAGAGGCAGGAAGTAGTCGGTCGCGGCACCATCAGCACGTCCACCGGCCTGCAATGCAACAGCATAGCCGTCGCGGTCTACTACGGGACTGCCCGAGGATCCTCCACTCGCTGCAGCTGCGGCCTGAATGTAGTTGGTGTTGAAGTCGGAGTAGCCCTCGCCGTATTCGGGCGCATTGCGATCCAATCGGCTGATGACACCCGACAAAATACTGAGCTTCTCTCCAGCATCGTTGCCTACGACGCGAATCTCGACGCCGACCTTGGCGTTGTCCGGGCGGAGCTTGAGGGCGGTGACGGGCATGTACTTGATCTTGCTGGGGTCGAAGCGAAGGATACCAAAGTCGTGGACGGGGTCGCGGTAGACGGGATGGACGTCGCATTCCTCGTGGTTGTCGAAGATGCAGTAGCCGATGAAAGGACCCGCGCCGACAACATGCCTGTTGGTGAGGATGTAGCCCTTCTCAGCATCCACGACAAAGCCAGTCGCCTCGGAGCTAACGGCCGCATCTGTGTCAAACGAACACGTCTGGCAGAAGTGTATCGACACGACGCTCTTGACCACGTTCTCGATGGTCCGCTGCCACTCTGCCGTGTCCTGTCCCGTGACGGCGGTGATGTGGGCCGACGACGGGACGTCTTCGTGGGAGCTGTAATCGCTGCGCGCATCGTCCATGGCGTCGTCATGGTCGGGCAGGTGCGACATGACTCCGTTGGAGCTGCGTGCGTCTGTTTCGGGCTTGATCTGCTTCACCGGACGGTCTGTGGCTGGTGAAGTTGGTGGTTGCTTGCGCTTCGTTGTGCCATTTTGTTCCATTGGCGGCGGATTATTTATAGATGGGGACGTGTGTAGGGAGCGCTTGCCGAGGGCAAGTGCGCTAAGACTACTATGAAGTCTTGTAGAGTATCGCGTGTGAATGGGGGAGAGCGGTCGAGAGACGGTCAACGACAGGGAGCGTGAAGGTGTTGCAAGGAAACTTCGTTTGCAGGCGGCGGCGAGCGACACTCGGCCAAGCAGCATGCCAACCCTGGGTGGTGGTGTGGAAAGGAAGGAAGCAGCGCAAATGCAGCTGCCGTGGATTAAAAGTAGTAGGCACAAAGAAGAAAGACAAAGACGCCCGTCGATGAGTACGCGATGGCGATGGCTTCGCGGCCAAGGAGGAAAGTGCCTGAAGAGCCCTGCAGCCGCATGCGCTACGGTCCCCCGGTCAAGCTTCGCCGCATCTCGCGAACCATCGTCATTCGTCTCCACTCGCATCCACTCCATGGCAGCAGTGAATGCATGCTTCGGTTGGACCTCGAGCATGCCACACTGCGCGCGCTGTTCCTAACCTCACAGGATCAACTTTCATGTCGCGTCAAATACGGGAAGCTGAGCAAGAGGACATGGGGTCATTTTCATGTCTGTGTACATGTGGTTCTCAGGCCGCTGCTCAACGGCAGTATCCATGCCCGACCACACGAACAAAGCAAAGAAACCTCGGGAGAGACGGAGTTGAGCAGCCGATGGTCACGTTGGAGTTCCGAGCCATTCCAGTATCCGCCACATGTACCACGACGCGACAGCACAAGCAGCCAATGCAGGGCAAAGAGACTGATCCTTAGACCATCTCTTCATCCTCAATCCACTCGTTCTTGACCTCGACAGCCTCGTTCTTCTTCTTCCGTGAACGAGGCGTGGCTTTCTTCTTCGGCGAACCCTCCGCACCCTCGGCCTCGCCGTCAGCATCCGCACCCTCGACAATCTTGCTCTTGCGCTTCTTGGGCGTCGTCTTGGGTTTCTCCCGAGTGGCGCCAACTCCCTCACCAGCAGCAGGGCCTAGAGGTACACCGTTCTTGATCCTTTCCATATCTTCTTTGTGCTTCTCCTTCATACGGAGTATGAATTTGCGGCAAGAGAGCGGGGTGCGGCCAGCGGGAACAGGACAGGTCTGACAATATATGTAAGCGTGGTGAACCATCGTCGGGCAGAAAGCACCTGCATTGGTCTTGGCTTCAAACTTGTCCGTGCCAGCTGCATGCTCGCAAAGAACCATGAGGTACGCGATCTGTACTACAGTCAGTGGCGGGAAGTGAGCCCACTTTCATACACCTCACCTTTTCTTGTTCAGACCAGGCGCCGCCGCTTGATGCTGCCTTGCTAGGATTCTTCTGTTCTTCGTCTGACATTCTGACTGGGTATGCTGATGACGGTGACGACGATGCTGATATCAGGAGTACAGTCCTGAGATTGTGTAACGACAGAGATGGTCGAGCGAAGTAGGGCAGGCAGAGCTGCTGATCAGGCTGGTGACTTTGAACTCAGCTTCACGTCGGGTTGTCGCTTGTGAGCTGGCCCTGTTTCCTCAGGAAGGTGAGTGGTGAAGCGACGGCATTTACTCTTGAGCACTATACTCACCATAGTGAGCCTCACCTTGCATGCACTACCTGGAAGGGATCAGGGAGAAACATAGTCTGTTCTATGGCGAGATCGTGTCGTATTATCATCTCGAAGAGTGTGCATCACACAGTAAGAAATGGAAGCATCGATTGTCATTTTCATATAGGCCTACACCCCTGTCAGTCTTGATTGGGCTCATTGGGAGAATAGCAGCCGGCAGTCCCACTATCATCTTCCCTGATACAAGTAGACCGCCTCAATAGTCACCCAATCTTGCAATATCTACTACCCACAATGAGTTTCCCGCTCCAGGGACATGGGAAGACAGTGTCCGACGTGGAGCGTAGTCATGTCGTCAGCCAATCCACTTTTAGCACTAGCCAGCCTCAAGCTTAGTCCCGCAGTCCACCTACTGCTCTTCTCTCAATCTTCCGAGCCATTTCAGCTTCCACCTCACACAGGTAACAAAAAACACTATGCTCGAGATAGCCTGTTTCAACGCCCGTTCCGCTGCCGCCGCCGCTCAAGCAGGCGCTGATCGAATCGAACTATGTGCCAACTACTCCGCTGGCGGGGTCACACCTTCTCTCTCCACACTACAGCACGTACACAAAGAAACCACGATCCCGATTAATGTTATGATAAGACCGCGGCCTGGCAATTTCAACTATTCTGATGAAGAGTTTACTCTCATGAAAAAAGACATTGCGATACTCAAGCCTCTAGCCAGCGGATTCGTCTTTGGCATTCTAGACGGCAGTCGTCGTGTAGACGGCACTCGCAATCGCGAATTAGTTGAGGTCGCAGCCCCACTTCCATGTACATTCCATCGTGCAATCGACGAAGCGGAAGAGTTGGAAGAAGCTGTTGAAACAGTGGTACTCTGCGGGTTCAAGAGCATGTTAACTAGCGGTGGCGCAACGAGCGCCCTCCAAGGTGCCGATAAGCTCTGTCAGTTACAGTCGAGGTTTGGAGCAGACTTGTCGCTTATCGCCGGCGGTGGGGTCAGAAGCACAAACATCGAGGAGCTCGAAAGGAGGACCCGCATAACATGGCTCCACTCAGCAGCCATCACAGCACCTGGAGAAGATGTGGACGGCCAGGAGGTAAGCAAGATGCAGAAAGCGTTATCGAAAGTGGCACAAGACAGAGCAAAGAGTTCAATATGAAGGGTAGGATATTATTCATTAATCGTGGCACTGCAGTATTGAACTGCCACAGTACGTGTAAACATGCACATGCTAAGCTCCAGCGGGTATCATCCATTCAAGAATGCCTCGGGGACAATTCCCGAGGCCAATCCATCCACCTAGTGCATTGCGCCGAGCATAGCTTCCGAGATATCAGCTGCTTACAAGAGCGCATATAGCAAGACACCGACAACCGACATCCCGAAGGACCTTGTTGTATCAACAGACATCTGTCCAGCCGCTCCAGTGCTTTGAGGTGCGCCTGCAGCCGAGGCAGTGTTTGTTTGAGTCACAACATTGGTCTCTGCGGCGATCGTTGTGGCTTGGGTGATGGTGGTAGCGGGGACGGTGGTAGAGATCCTTATTCCGCTCACAGTGGCTACCTCGACGGTCTCCGCGACGGTGGTGGGTGCAGAATACGTTACGGCTGGGATAGTGGTGGTAAAGACGATTATGGATCCGAGTTCTGTGACTGGGACCGCTCCTCCAACACCAGTACCGGTGAATACGGGGGGTATTGAAAGGGTCGACGTATTTGGCCTCTCGGCCTCGTTGTTGGCGTAAATGTTGGCACTCTGGCCATCTCTGGTGTAGTCTCCACTGACAAGGTTGACTTCAGTACCTCCGGAGTTGTAGGTTCCAGCGGCAACGTTTCCGTAAGAGCCGTCTGGGAACTGGAAGTTTGTCGTGAACTTGTCGTAGCACATGGGGATGTTGATGTTCTGAACATTGACACAGTCCAGGCTTTGGCGGCAACCGAAACCATCCGCACGGCCATGAACAGATCGCTTTTCGAAAGTGATACCCTGGATAGAAGAGAGAATATCGGTATAGAGCGAACTGAGCTCTGTGCCGACTGCTGGTGGGGATGCGCCGGTCGCTCCTTGTGGTTGGCATGCCTCGTAAGGGTCGTCGTTCGTGGCCTGTGCCATGGACTCAAAAGGCGACGCAGTTGCGACAGCCGCAAGAGCGAGGGACAAGAACTTCAAAGACATTTCGAAGTAGAGTATTGTGTGGTATGGTGTGGGTGTCGATGGCGGTAGTAGATTATGGATACCAAACGGTGATTAGAGGTATTACACGGTGTAGTACTGAACGACCGACGATTATCAAGACTGGTAACGAACGGCAAACGCAAGCGAGCGAATGTTAAAGTGAGTGACGGGCGGATACGACGGACTACTTGCCGAGGGGCAGAGGAGTAGCCCCGAGTCTATATACTGACTGTACAGATAGCCCATATCGCTGATGCTGACAGGGTTTAATCAGGCTCGTTCTTACCATGCCGAACTAGTCAACCGGTACCATGCGCTTTACTGACGGCGCGCCACGATACGATAGGGCCTTTACCAACTGACTGGGATCCGTTATCCGTTGGGCGATCATGTGTTCATCCCCAACATCTTGCCCGGGGACGGCCCTCGTATGGAAACTCGCAAAGGATTGGTTATTGGCTGTCAGGCACACGCAACTCAAACATTTGGCCTCCGCCAACAACCACACCACTGCGTTTAGCAGTTCTGGGCAGGTCCGACGCGAAGCCGGAATCTCTGCTCATGCGACCAGCCAAATTCCTTGGGCCTATATTCACCGCTAGCCAGTAAACGAGGTCAAAGTCGCGTGATTCACCGGGGGACGAATCGGCAGGCTCCAACCGAAGCGCTGTGACCGGACGCTTTTTCAACCTTCAGGCAAGACACGAACCGGCCTTTGATTCGAGCATCACGAGAATTTTTCATCGCGGACACCTTTCCGTTTCTCCAAGTTTGGCCAAGTCTACCACGCCTACCCATCAACAAATAAAAGAATGTAGGCCCAACGTCATACCGGCCGCCCCGAGTCCACCTCGACAGACACTAGCAGACAGGCCCTGGTTGGTCCCTGACAGGCACACCCACAGAACTTGCGGCCACGCGCACGCTGCCGTCCCAAATTTCCCTGCAGCGCTAACACGCAACTGGTGTTGTGCTACGATGATCATTCCTGTGAGTAGCGATAGCCCGGACGACAAGACTTCGCGGACAGCTGGGCATTCGCTCGAGCCTTACCTTATTTCATCTCGCCCAGGTAAACCACCAAGCCTTTATATCGTCATCCCAAGATAACTGTCCGGCTAACGAGAAACAGGATAAGAATAGCCGTTTTTCTTTACCATCAAGGTTGTGCATTATTGCTGACACCCAAGTCAATGAAGCCCAATGCACAAACATCGTCAGTTAACAATTCGCGCAATAGCAGTGCAATAGTTCGCGGTTATTCGGCACTGGATTGGGTTTCTGGCCGAGCCTTGTGAGCCGCCAGTCGCCAGTCACACCAACCGCGATGGCTATCATGAGCGCAGCGTGATACTATCCCGGACTAAGCAAAAAAGAATACCTTTATCATCGATTCATTCCCGGGCCGCTCCTAACTAGACAAAATCTCGCGTGCGTTGTTCCTTCCAACAGCTTTACCCCACCACACTGCCAAGTTGTGAGCAAGGCTAGCTAATAATAGAGTTTTCCAATGATCGACGCAGGAACAAGGCCTGCATCTGCACGCAAGACACAACGTTGTGGTTGCATAAAACGTGCCGCCACAATCATGTTTTTTTCTCACTCTCTTGTGTCTGGGGTCCGCAGTGCAACCAACTCGGCAGATTCTGGGCATCGGGAGTTCTGCTGTGGATGCTGCGGATAGGCGCGCGCCGACATAACTCCAGAGGAATTTTCTAATGAAATTCGATACGAGGTAGGACCGATAGCGTAGGATCCGCTCTTGTGCGGCGCGACCGGAGGCGCAACCTGCATGCGGTGCGGTGTACGTGCAGTAGCCGAACCACATCTTGAATGACATCTAGAGCTTGAAGGCCATTTTCTACATTACTGGGTCGACGACTTCCTTCCTGTCGTGTGCTCAAACTTAAATTTCTTCTTTTACTTCGCGTACATCGAGGCGATGATGTGATGCTTGTGAGATTGCGTCAGAAACAGCTGGCGTATGCGAGGATCACGGCAAGATGGAAGACGACGTTGTTACTGCAAGAGATCGATCGGACTTATTCGTCTTTTTTCTTTTGGAATGCATAAGAATCCGCCCAGATGACAGGCCTTTTTAGGACAAATTATCCTTTACTATGTTCTAAACTAGATAAAGGCGATGGGTGAGATAAGCTGACTACCAAGAAATGCCCTGAAAGTGTATATTAGGCTCAACATTTATGAGACGCTCCGAATAGGAGGACGCTTTCGGCATATGGCCGGCATATCTAAGGAAACCAAGGACAAAATAGGGAGTTGAACCTGTGGACAGGGCATGGCGAACGAAGCGCAACGAAGAATCATTCTCGAAAGTCTAAAAACGATATGTTAATATCAAATTTCCAAGTCTGCTATTCCCCTTCTTGTCTTCTTCTCACTAGTTGACGTGCATACTCAAGAGTCTTTCCTCGGAGGTATAGGTGCACTAGTATGTGCTACGAAAGGTCAGTGTAGTTGCTGAGAGGCATTGAGTCAGTGTACTTCGAGTTCGAAAGCAGATGATTCTCTCTTCGAGGTTCAGTAATCTACCACCAGCGGGACACATACGCACCGATGCGCCGGAAATCCTTTGATTACTACGACCAACAAACGACTCTGTCAAACGAAAGTGTCCAGTGTGTCGATACGCTGTTCCGCTTTTCGAAGTTCATCAACACCGTGGGCATATTTTCAAATGTTCAGAAAGTAAAAGACTGTTATGGTTGCTTTTATCTGGCCAGAACGCATGTATAACGTATTGCACCAGTGCTTCGAGCTCACGTTGCTTGGCCATCAAGCACACCACAAAACACTTCAAGTCCTGAATCCCTCAGCCTGTCTTCGTAAGCTTACGTACCCAGCTTGTCTTGGACTTGTCCATGCCCATCCTAGGAAACACATGTGCCCCAGTATTGAGAACAACATCCGTGAATAGAGGTACATCGTCTGGCGAGAACAACGGGCATAGGTAAGCGAGTGTTTAATCCCAGAGATGCCCATCGGTATACACACTACCACTAAATGTCGAACCTCACGTACCTGCCAGAAGCTCTCGGGCCCATCCCTTCGGGGAGGTGAGATGGCGTTCACATTGTTCATAGATGTGATTCTTTGTAAAGAACCATACCAAGAATGGGCTCTCGACCGTCTCCACCCGTTCCAGACTGTGTGATTCAAGGGGTTTGATCTTGAAGACTTTCTTCCATACCTTCTTGGAGTTTGAGCTACGCGCCAAAGGTATGTTCCTTCACGACTACAGCACCTCGTCGCTCGCACGAAGTCATACAGCCTCCAGTGCAACTCCAGTGCCTGTTCCTCTGTACATGCTCCAGCATTTTACTGTGATCTTCCTTGGTAGTCGCATTTGTCGCGGCTTCTATGTGTTCTGCTTGGGTAAGCAATAGGCTTTAGTTTCGATGAGCCCATTTATCGCTCCAAATGCAATGCAGCCTGATAGAAAACAGACAAGATATTACATTTTCGGTGAAAGAGGGTTGCCGATTCCACCAGATAGCTCGGCGGCTATGCGAAGCCTTGCGTGCTTCGTAGGGATCATCAGGTACTTCTGCATTCCTGTTAGAGGCTCTTCCTTCATCTCGAGGTAGATTGGCTCGGAGGTTTGTAGGTTCAGTTGCCTTGACTGCCGAGACGATTTTCTCTCGTCGTGAACTGACCTAAGCGTAGCGAAATGATTAAGCCTTTTTTTAGAGATGGATGGAAACTTATTATGATCTACAACGTGGACACACGTTCTTCTGGGTCTCGACTGAGATTTGTCAAAGACAGGCGTGTTTCGAGTACATACCCAACTACTGACGAATGCATCCTCGATCTTCTGACGTTGACTCCCCGATCCGGTGGGCCATGTAGGATACAGGCTGCGTATTATGCTTGACATGTTCATTTGGGGGTAAATCCAGAGAACAATGAGGATGAGAAAAGCAATAGCAGCGGCAACATGTAGCTGTCTATTGAGAAGATAAGATACTGTCAGCGGAAACGTCGAGTTGATCGTGCTTGTCTTCCAAGGTTGCAAGTAAATGATCGCAAGCCTGCCACGGCAGATGGCGCAGAAGTCAAGTCGAAGTACATTCTGAAACATGTACATTTTCGCGTTGGTACCAGTCGAAGACGTGTAAACAGGTTCGCCGTATAGTTGCGTTGAATACAGTGCTGATCATAGAAGCATCCCCAATGTACCTTCACTCTGGCCTATTATTAGGTACCAGGAAGGCGCCTACCGGCAATTTTGAGCCAGTACAATGAACTTGTCTCTCCGAAGAGGAAGCACAGATCTTACGTGATTCCGTCTAAGGTCTCATCTCAAATCTCATCCAACATTCTTGATTCCGGTTCATGCTTTTGTGAGGGAGATCGATGGGCTCGCAACGCGAGTTTGCAACGCGAGTCTTGCTCAGGGGCTTCGAACGATGATGTAAATCCTCAGCAGAATGCGTTACGAGCACCATGAAGATTCAAGGACCTGAATCTTCCGCGGTGCATAAGGAGCTGATGCACCAACTTGGTCCCTGGCCGGGTATATGCGACAATGGTATTCACTTGAGAAGTCAACGTGCTGCTCGGCTGGCTAAAAAGGGACGGCGCTTTACGAATCTTCCTCTGAAGACGGAGAACCCTCGCTGCGCCGCAAGTAGATCCCTCAATGGCGTTGGAAATAAATCTTGCATGAACATCATTGTTAGACCGTGATTTGAGTGGCTGGGTGACTGGGTGACTGCGGTTGGTGTTGCGTCTCGATACCTAGGTGTTCCAGCGTCCGACCGATTCTAACGCGTGCGTCTCCGTCTGAGCCTTCCAAGGTTATTTTGCGCTCTCGATCCTCGTAATTATTAGATGGCGTAGATTCTCAGTGTTTATTTTCCGGTAGCCAGCTGTAATGGCGGGCCCTGCTCTTCTCACAGTGCATGCCCAAGTACGCTGCGCCATCCACGCCCTCCATCCCTCACCAGTCTCTTTACATCATCGCATCATTAAATGACATCACCCACCGTGATTAAGAGAAGAAGACACGTTGTGAAGAGGGCGCAATCGCTGGCGTGCCGCTGATACCGCAAGCGCGGAGAAGTCGGCGATTCCCATCAGAATTGCACAATCCCGAAAGAGATCGAAATGCGACATGCGTAAGCAGTTGCGTCAGTGCCTGAGGTGCCTGCATAGAAGACGCCAGGCAACAACGTTTGAATACGCCGCAGAACGTGTTTCTCGTGTTTCGTCGCTTAGCTGGTAATATCAGGAACGGTCGAAAACATGCTGCGCCACTTCTGTGGGCGCAGCCCTAAACCCAATCTGGTGTTGCTTGCGAGAAAAGTCAGCCACTACGGTGACCCTTTTCTGCAATGCGCATTTCGGTGAGCTATGACAACCGACTCGGACTGCCATGCCATCCTCCGTCCGGTTTCAGAATGCAGTTCACAACCCCGTCATTCTCTTCCTGCTCTTCCTATAGGTCGATTCCTATACGCTACGTATACGTTGGGTGGTCCGATCGCGAATTCCTTCCTTAGCGAGTGTTGTTTGCACTATCGGCCGCACGCGCTGTCCGCCCTACGTCAACGTCAATTTTCTTGTGCTTGCCATCGCGTACCTCGGTTTGCGGCAGCTCACGTTTCCGTCGATATACAGGGCTTGTCAGACATTGGCGAGCTGAAGCTTGTTGCTGGAATTAAGCGGTAACGTAGGCTTGATGGTAGTCGTAGGCTTCCGAGGCGGAGTTGCCTGAGATCCGATTAGGAACATCGTTGTTGACTGGCAGGATTTTATCATTATAAGCTAAAGGGCTGGAGTTTGAAGATAGGTGTTGTCTTTGGAGTTGGAGCTTCAAAACATCACCTTATCGTCTTTCTTCGTTCCTTGCATTGCATTTATATCACAATGGTTTATACCGGAAAGCCGAGCAGGGGATGCGGCATGTGTAAAAGCCGCAGAATCAAGGTATGTATTCGGATCTCGCGACAATTACCCTTTTCTCTTGACTGGCGATGTCGCCTCCATGCATATACGGATACGCTTACTGACCATGTATAGTGCGACGAGAAGCGACCAACATGTGGCAATTGCAAGAAGTCGGCTCGAGTATGTCCCGGTTATCCCGACGACTTCGATTTGGTCTTTCGAGATGAAAACAAAGCTATGGCCAAGAAGGCACGGAAATCTTCTGGAACGACAGCATCAAGTAACAGTACCGGGGCGTCAAGCTCGAACCCTTCTCCACATCTGTATGTACTACGCTATTTTACTTGTCTTGCCACGCTGCACACCTTCCATGTATACCAACAAGCTTTGCCGAGCTGTTGGGTACACTAGTCCTCGCGGTATATGGTCTGTGGGTATTTGCATGTGATAGACCCACGCCGCAGATCCACTTTGCCCTGTAAACCTCTACTAACGTTCTAGGTCACCTTCCTCGACGTTTGATGTATCGCCGGGAGAAGATGCAGTACCAGGAGAAAAGGCCTTTCAGATAATAACCTCACGATCACATTCACCATCAGACCTGAGCCAATCACAACAACTACTGGCCTTGCCCAACTACACAACACCACCACTACCTCTCAATCAGTCGTTTGACTTCGAAGCTTTCGTGTGGAACCTCGAAAATGCAGTACCTCCAACTATCTCGCTTGCGCCAGAAGCCGAAGCTGTACCCTTCTTCTTCAAGAACTTCATCACCCTACCACAACAAGCCGAAAGCACTAGAGGCTACCTGGAGTATCTAGTACCTCTCTATAACCGTGCTCGCCCATCTTCGGTTCTTCACCTAGCCACTACCGCTGTTGCAATGGCAACATGCGGTCAGTATCCTGGCCGGCAAGAACTTCTCCGCAAAGCAGTATCTACCTACGGCAAAGCGATCAAGAAACTGAACGACGATCTGAAAGATCCTGTGATGGCGAAGAGCGACGAGACTGTGCTTGCCATTCTCATGTTCTCACTGTATGAGGTCAGTGGAGTAGTCACCTCTCGCAGGTCTTCGACCAGTTGTGCGACATATTTTTGAAGCTAACAAACGCCAGACAATAATGAGTACAGACGATACTATTACCGCGTGGGGAAATCATGTTGACGGTGCTGTCGCGTTGACGAAGCTAAGAGGTGTGGATCAGTTCAACGACCCCATTTCTCATGCCATGTTCCGCGCTGTACGGACGATGATGGTAATGATGACTATGCTACCTACTGCATCTTAAACGCTAATAAAGTGCAGATCACAAGCTGCGTTCAACGCTCGAAGCCCATCGACTCGTTCCCTGGCACAGGAGGCTGGATTGGTAATGGTGATATATCCGAGGAAAATGCTGCCAACCGCCTGACGCTCATCTGTATCGACCTTCCAAACCTCCGTGCCCGCGCAAACACTCTCACCACGACACCATACGATCCCGCCTACGAATCTGAAGCGAAGCAAATTCTCGAATTCGCGCAACTAGTTGACGGCAACCTCGAAGAGTGGTACCGCACACTACCTCCCGAATGGAAACATCGCATCATTGGTGTAGTTAGCGAAAGACTTGCACCCGAGGATATCGCGCTGGCGGAAAGATGGCCAGGAGAACAGCATGTATATCATGACGTGCCATTGGCAAGTATAATGAACGACTACCGTGTATGCCGGATATTCTGTCGGAGAGTAATCATGGCATGTGTGACGTGGCTGAGTTTTAGTGGCAATTTTGCAGACGGTGACGAGACATGGAAGAAGAGCGTGTTTGTCATCCAGTTGATGGTGGATGAGATTAGTGCATGTGTGCCGTTTCACATGAGCTACGAACTACAACCAGTGGCCAAGGAGATGGGCCAAGAGCAGAACGGTGAGCCATGGTTATCTGAACAGAAGGCTGGGATGTGTGCTAACTGTTGTATAGCTGCGGAGGCTTTTGGTGGGTACTCATTAGTGTGGCCGCTGTATGTTGCAGCAAACGCCGAGACTGTACCGCAACAACAGCGCGACTGGCTGTTAGGTCGACTGTCAGTCATTGGTACCAAGTTTGGGCTCAGTAGTGCTCAGGTGCTGGTATTAGCACGGAGACATGTTCTGACATGCGGGCCCATGTTTCCTTGACGCGCACCGAGCCGCGGGACTTGATGTATAATAACATTGGAGGAAGAATATGTTCCGAGTTCGCGGTAGGCAAAACCGCACGTGTATTATGTAGATATAACTTTGGCGGTAGCAGGAAGTGTGATGTCAATGAGATCCAGTACGAAGCAAATGTGGCGTTCGGGGGGATCATGCACATGGAGTGGGTGCTCTTGCGACCCACCGGTTCGAAGCGGATGATCAATGCGGAGAACCCCGTCTTGTCACGCGTCAGGCATCCCAAGCAAGATCCTCGTGGTAACAACTTGCTTACAAGGCATCATCAGCACCTTTCACATGGCGATATTCAGCATCGTTTCTCACGTGTCGCGATCATGGATCGAGAAATCGCCCGCGACGATCAGCTGCGGCCCGTTTCCGTGCCAAGACTGATCCTTCAATTCGTGTTCGGGGTTTCAGCTGTCCAGCCACGGCATCTCGAACGGCGGCCAACTGTGGGCCCTCAGCCCTTCAACAATTTGCGACGCTTGTAAAAGATTTCTTTTTTCTACGTCTACTTGTATCGCGCCATCCTCTGCCTCACTCACAGATACACTCAGCCTCCGCAAGGTTTACCCCGCCACTACGAACGTCAGCACAACACCAGCCTCATTACGTCACCACCATCACAGCCATGGGCGCATTGAACCTCATTCCGCTTGTGATCCTCTTTGCAGTCGTTGGAGGCTTGGGATGGATCGGCTACCAGGTAACCCATGCCCTCCACAATTTGCGCATTGTGTCGCTAACTGATGTGTCTCCCAGATCTTTCTGTACTCCAACGAGCTCGCTGAACGCGGCGTCAAGAAGATGGAAAAGAAGAACGTCGTCTTCACTAAAGACGGCGCAAAGGTCGGAGTCAAGGAAGTCAGCAACGAGACGTATGCAGACAAGACACAACGCGCTTTTGTTAAGACGTGGAACGCTGCGCACGACGGGTGGGGTGTCCTTGATGGAATAAAATGCGCAAAGTGCACCGCTGACAATGTCAAAGGGGATCCCCAGTTACACGCAAACCTACGAAATAGTCACAACTCTATGTTTGACTCGAGTTTAATCCGACATTGCTTTTCGACGATACCTTTTTCCTTTGAACATGCGCCAGCCCGAATTACAGCTTGTTTCGCATCAAGTGTCGGTAGGCGTGAGGGTGATTAGCAGGTCATTTTGGCAGGCGTTGGGACGACTTATATCACAATTTGATTTACAAGAGTTGGTGCGCGTGGCAACGCTTACTGCACTCAGTTCTCATCTGCCGTCTCTCTAGGCAAGAGAATGAAGAGACGATTCTTGATTGGATTCCATGATTCGGTATGCATGTGTTGTATTGCTAATTGATCGCATGACAGCCTTTGCTATGGCTAGACGCCAACGCACCTCCTACTCCACTTCTGCATGAGATGTCACACACAATCAAAAGGAACAAGGTTTAAACCTTGCGAGCGAACAGAATGATATAACTTCGCAGGGCGGTAGTGTATCACGACGTGTCCGTTGAACCCCACTTACGTACTCCGTGGGTGTTACCATCTGTGTTGTGTGAAGGACACTCACTCAGTACCCGAGCTCGAGTTGAGCCTGTGAGCGAAGTTTGAAAGCAATAGAAGGAATGGAGCAGAGAAATGCGATTGATACAGGGACGAGCTTTGGAGGCAATCGAGAGAACAAAGCGACAGAGCGAAGAGATGGAACTACGTGGAGAGTCGACTCCTCCTCGGCCGATGCTTGCGCAACGTATGAGGGGCCGATGGAGTCTAAAGTTGCTGATCCAACATCGATTCGTGCTAGCCTGTCCCTGGGACAAGGAACGTATGGAGATCATTAGCGCGCACCATCCGATGCTCCGTCATACCGCGTACTGATTCAACGTCTGCGTTACATCGACCATAACCATATTCAACGGATGCGGTGATGTTTTGGCGATTTCCAGTTTGGCGGGTCGACTGATTCTGTTGTTATATTAGGCCTTCATGTCGTCCCTACTCATGATGAACACACCAGTCTGACACAATCCATCGCAAGTTGTGGTCGTTCTTCTACCTAGCCATGACGTTCTTGACGATTATATCTCCCACAGACTCGGGGATTTTCAGTTTCAAAGGTGCCGTCTTTTGGTTTGCAGCGTTTTCGGCATTGGTAAGTACATGCTCCACGTTTCTTATGCTGCTGTCACTTCCGGTCTGTCCTTTGAGTCTCCTCGATGCTTCGGCGTTGACGGATCAACTGGTGCTCAAAGCAAAACATTAGTTGTGCCAAATGATGGGTATCAGCTGACATTGGTCAGGCCGCCATCTGTGCTGTGTGTTCGGTCATATACAATGTCTTCTTCCACCCTCTCAAGCATATCCCCGGACCCTTCTTCGCACGCGCTTGCGGTATCCCTTATGCCCTGCATATGTATGATGGCAGCATGGCCAGATGGGTCAAAGAGTCACACGAGAAATTCGGCGATGCAGTTCGTTTGACGCCAAATGAAGTCAGCTTCATCTCAGGAGAAACTGCTTGGCAAGGCATCTACGGCTTCCGTGTAGGCAAGAACAAGAGCGCTGGACATTACGCCAAGGACAAAACTTGGTAGTGAGTCAAGTCTCCTTGAAGACGTAAGTAAAACATGCTGATCAGAGAACAGCTTACAACCTGCCAACCGCGCTGCTTCGATCGTCTTAGCAGATGAAGCGGGACATTCGCGAATGCGACGTAACCTCTCACATGCCTTTAGCGAAAAAGCCCTGCGAGAACAGGAAAGCCTGATTCAGTATTACGTCGATCTTCTCGTCCAGCGTATGAGTGAACACGCCGCTGGAGGCAAAGACATGGACATTATGTCGTGGTACAGTCAGTAATCTATATGCCAACATGCATTTTCCACTTGGACTGATCATATGTGTGATAGACTTTGCAACCTTCGATATCATAGCGGATCTCACCTTTGGCGAACCGCTCTACTGCCTGCGCGACTCCATCAAACACAGCTGGGTTTCCATCACCTTCAAAGCCATAACAGCCACCGGGTTTCACGCTGCTCGAAACAAACATTTTATCTTCAGATACGCCAACACCCTGCGCGGACTTTTCCAAGACAACTCAAGCGCTATGCGTGCACGGCTCGAATTCACCCAGCGCGCCCACGACCAGGTCAGCAAGCGACTCGCGAAGATTGATAGCGAGAAAGAAGGGGAAAGAGCAGACTTCTTCACCCACATTGTGAACAACCAAGAGAAAGAGGCAGCAAAATTGACCAGAGATGAGATGAACAGCAATGCAGTCACCTTCCTCTTTGCAGGCAGTGAAACTACTGCTACAACATTATCAGGCGCTACCCATTTACTCCTCCGCAACCCGTCTGCTTATTCTAAACTCGCTGCCGAGATCCGCTCTCACTTCTCTTCCGCTGATCAGATCACCATGGCCGAAGTCAACAAACTCGAATACCTCATCGCCGTATTCCAAGAGACTCTACGATACTATCCACCCGCTCCCACAGGCTTTCCTCGCGTTGTGCCAACGGGTGGCGATACTATCTCAGGTCACTTTATTCCTGGCGGCACCTCGGTATACTGTTCCCAGCACGCAATGTATCATTCTGAGCGTAATTACAAGGACCCAGAGCTCTTTGTTCCGGAACGATGGTTGGGCGAGGAACGGTACAAGGATGATAATAGGTCGACGTGGAATCCGTTCAGCTTTGGACCAAGGAACTGTTTGGGCAAGAAGTACGTATATTCTTTCTTTGTGTTATTCCCCCTCTCCTTCCTGTCTGGTAACAGAATCAAGACTAACATTATGGTTCTAATAGTCTGGCATACGCGGAAATGCGCCTCATCCTCGCTAAAGTGATCTTCGCTTTCGACCTCGAGCTCGTAGAGAAAGAGAGGGATTGGATGGGTGAGCAGAAGGTTTTCACGCTCTGGGATAAGGGCGCGTTGATGGTCAAAGTGAAGCCCGTACAGCGACCGTGAAGTGTGGGGTTCTAGTGCCACCGACTAGCTTATACGAATAGCAGGAATTATGGATTGTGTAATGGCGTGAGAGTAGGATACAACGAATATTACCTTTTCATCCATGTTGAAATAACATCAGAGGCTACATTCTACTACAAAGCACAGTGTTAACTCTGCGACCGCAAGAGCAGTGATGAAGGGTATCACATATCATTCGCAATCTAACTTCCTTACTAACTATGCTCCTATCTCTCACTCGAATGTTAAACTTTTGCTCATCTCTGTTCTAAACGCTATGAAAATGCATACACAACACCCACTATAACCCGTCATCTCCAGACAATTAGAACCAGCCTACCAACCCCTACGCTTTCCCCTCTCCTCAGCACTCCTCTCCTTCCGCTTCACTCGCTTAACATCATGTCTCCGCCTCTTCTCCTTGCCAACCTTCTCTGGATCCAGCACAGCGTCGACCTTCCTCTTTCTCCTCCTCTCCTCGCGCCTCTCGCGGATGCCTCTTTGCACTTCAGCCATGACGTTCAGATATTCCTGCGTACCAAGGCGTTTCTGTAATGAGTTCATGACCTCGTTTGCTTTGTCGGCGAGAGATTTGTACGGGTCGTTGGGCGCGTTGTTGGAGACGAGGGTAGCGGAGGACTTGGGGAAAGTTGCAGTGGCGGCGGTGAGCGTGGACAGAGTAGTAAGGAGGTGTGGGAGAGATGTGGATAGAGGCTCGAGCGGGAACTTGGCAGCGATAGTGTCGAAAAGGCTCATGATAGCCGTCTTCACCTTCATGGTGCTCTTGTCTTTGCGGACAATACCCGAGAGTCGGATCATCAGACGGTGGATGGCTGCTGGTGTGGCGTCTTCCGTCTTCTTCAGTTTTGCGGTCTCGGGTGGAGGTGAGAAGCCACCAAAATCTTCCTCATCGTCTGTGTCCGCTGTATCACCGTTCGTTGGAGCCACAGTCTCTCTTCCTTCTTCTTCGTCGTCATCTGTCTTCTGCCAATGCCACTTGGCGCCGTTGACAGCGAGGCATCGAGCTAGGAAAGCAATGTTTTTCACGCTCTGCATACAGAGCTGTTCCGAGACTTCCGGGTTGAGCAGATTTCTTAGGAAGGCATTGCAGAGCTGCGTCATGCTCTGTTCTGCGAGCTGCAAACCGCCTGATCCTTCAAGGGGCAGGGCTCCGAGACCGACATCCTTGTTCGACACTCCCAGATGCGCGAAGTATGTACCCAAGAGCTCTGCAGCCTTGAGCTTAACCCACAGGTGCGGATAAGTTGCGCTGGCCTGCACCGCCGTCCAGAGGCTGTCTTTGTTCGATGAAAACATGGTGTCTGGGTACTTCTTGCAAATTTTGGAAAGCAGAGTGAGAGAGTAGTATAGTAACTCCCAGTCGTCTTCGTCGCGTCGTGTCAAACACTCGTCGATTGTTGAGTCGAGCCGGTCAAGAACGTATGTAAGTTCTTTCGGCTCTTGATCCTCCTCCATCGCCTCGAAGTAGAACCCGAAACATTGTATACCAAGACGTTTCAGGCCAACATTGTCATCCTGTTCCAACCAGCTCTTGAGGTCAGCCGTGAAACTTTGTAGTCGCTTGTCGCTGGCGTGTTGGAATAGTCTCTTAATGAGCAAGCTGGCCATTTCACGGCATTTGCTGGAGTCATCATTGGCCACAGTGTTGATCAGCGGCAGGAACATGATACCATGATACTCGTCCTGTGCCTTTTCCGGGAAGCGAGGCAGTGCCTTCCCAATCATAAGGTCGAGTGCCTCCATGACTGACTGCCTGCCTTCTACATGCTCGTACCGGAGATTCTTGAGGAGAAATTCGATCTGCTTCTTGAAGCGCTTCTCACTCTGCGTGTATGATGTGAGGAATTGGAAGAAGTGTGAACGGGCAACATCGCGTGCGGATTTCGTCTGGTTGGTGACCATCATCTCGGCCACCTTGTCCATAGCCTCATACATCTCAGGAACATCGATGTGCCGGTTCATGACAGCCTTGAGGAAACCAAAGCTGACACCCGAGCGATCTGGCTCATCCAAATCGGGAATCATACGCTTGAGTAGGTGTCCGATATCTCGTTCTTTGATTTGCACATTTGGTCGCTCACGTAGGACAGCTGAGACTAGCTTGAGAGAAGCCTGCGCAAGTTCCGTGTTGGACGACAGTGCGCCCTTAATGGCGCGCATCGCTTCGTCAATGTACACGGGGCAATTCGTATCCAGCTCTGTCATGGGTACCTTGATTATGGTCGTGAGAAGACGAACAGCCGAAACTTGCACTTCTTCTTGTCCTTGTACCATGGCGTCGCCGATTATCGGAAGAAAGCCAGCCAGATTCTGGGGTGTTTGGAGGTCTTCGTGCTTGCGGAGGACAGTTCGGAGAATATCCATACCGAAGCGTATCATTTTGTACAGGTACGAGGATGTGCTGAGTCTCGCGCCGGACTTGGCTGCTCCACGGTTGTTGACTAGATACCGCTTGTTCTTGGGATCGATCTTAGCCTTCTTCTCGGTGGACGTGTTCGCTGCATAAACCTCCTGGATGAGTTCATAGCAAAAGACCAGTATGTCCCTGTTGTTGACGGTTGGGTTCTGTAGAACACCGAGTCCGATGCGTCGCAGAAGTTCATCAATCTTTTGTACCATTCTGGCGTTGAGCTTCTCGATCAGTAGCGATCTAATTGGGAGTACAAGCTTGATGATGTGCGCGGGTGTAGCTGATCGTGCTATGATGTCCATGGAATCGAAAGATTTGCTGCTCTTGACCTCCTTCATCTTGGAGATGTACTCTTCCGCATCCTTCTCTTGACCTGCAGCGCCAAACGTGTCGTCCATAACCTAGAATCGGTGTCAGTTTATTTCCTGAGGTGCGACTTGATCCGTCGAGGTACTTACTACGTCAACCAGCTCCGCTAAACAGTAATCGAGATCACCAGGCTTCGTCTGATCGGCAAGCTTGACCAGAATAGAGTGCAAAGTGAACGATAGAACATGTAGCTGGTATCCTCGCTGGAGCGCGGTTCGCAAAGCTTTCAAGATGAACCCTAGGTAGCTCGGACCCATTAGCGTAGCGATATCGCTTAGTGTGTTTCGCGACATATCACGAGCTTCTTGCGCCCGGCTCTTGAGAATATAGCAGATGTCCAAAAGAACTCCCGGTAAGCGTGTCTCAATTTCATATGGCGGGAGCACCAAAAGAACCTTTGCAATTGCGACTGCAATCGGCACTCGTAGACTGACAGTGGCTTCGTCCTTCTTATGCAGGAAGTTTGTGAGATCCGGCAAGAAGTTGTTGATGAGATCGATGCTCAGCTTGTCCTGCTGTGAGAGGGTCTTGGCTAAGGTTGATAGAGGCTTGTCGACATCCATCATGTCCGGAGCTTCCTCGTTCTCTGAAGCAACCTGATCATCTTGCCCAGATGAGGCCTTCGCAATGTATCCCTTGGCGCGTGCTGCGTGATTCAATCCATCCATCAAACCAGCGATTAGTCGGATGATAGACTTTTGCAGGTCTTCCTTGGTCGTCAGGTAGCCGATATAACGCTTGAGCAAAGAGCGGAATTGCGGCCACTCTAGACCTTCGGTCAACGCCGTGAGTGTTTTGATTGTCTCTCCTAGAAGACCATCCGCAGCCTCATCATCTCCTTTATTGAAGACGAAATGCTCAAGAAGTGGGATGAGGACGTGATAGATGTTCGTACCACGCAAATGAGACGCACTTGTGGCTAAGCGGCGCAAGGCTCTTAGCCGTCGATGGCCCTGGATGTGAAGAATGTTGCCGAAGAACGATGCATCATCATCCTCCGAAAGGAGCACATGCAGATCCGCTACAGGAGCCCAGTCAGGATGTGTCTTGACCAGATGCTCGAGGACAGCAAGAAATTCAACCCGCACAAGCTCCGAGGTTTCCCGCATACCAGCATGGATGCCAGGTAGGACGGCTGCCGACACGAAAGCTCTGAACGGTTCGCTTGACGATACCTCGCTGAAGCGACGCAGAGACAAAGACGCGTTCACCCGAATACTGAGCTCGTCGTTGTCCTTGATCAGGTACAGCATGTTGTAGACCAGAGGCTTCCACTGTACGAGCGTGTAAGACCGATAGCTTTGTTCGTTGATGGCACTAAAAGCTTGGGAACGGCGTTCGAAATCCGGCTCGTCGAGGCGTCCAGCGGCAAAAGAATTGAGATCATGGCACAATTTTGCAATTACCACGAGATCGCTGTTGGTGTCTGAAAGGTCTTGGAGGACATCGCAAAGCAAGGTTCGTGCTGTGCGATCCTGAACGAAACTAAACATAGGACAGACTGCATCGTAGATCGTGTCGAAGAGCTCAGCCAGACTCTGACTGTCACAACGCTGAATGAATTCATGAAGAATCTTGAGTAATCCCAGCTTGGTTCGCGGGTTGACGCGCTTTGAAGGCTGGCGAAGCAGGAAAGTTGCGATCTCGATCATGCTACGCGACTCCGTGGCACCGACCACATGAGGGGCTATGTCTGCAATTGTTTGTACGCCCGCTTCGAGCAGTTCTTTACTAGGACTTTGGCGAAGTAGTTGACCAACTCGGGAAAGTATCGGAGTTGAGTAGGGCTGAATGATGTCCGTGTGGATACGGTTCCGTAGGAGCTTTGAGTCTGTCGTCGGCACTTCGTCCTCAACAGCGACAAGGGAAACGATGTTTCGGATGATGTCGTTCAGAACAAAGCACTTGACATCATCCTTGGCTGAGGGTACCTCGAGGCAGTCGATAACCTTGTGCAAGATGGCAGGATTGAACTCTACTAGGAATGGAGCCGTAGCGCTCGATTTTGACCATGCTGCAAACAACCGCAGAAGTCCAGAGACGGATTGAGCCGTTTCAATCGGCAAATGTTCGAGCCTGGGTTCGACCATCTCTTTGACGAGAGCACCGGTGTACGGCTTCCATTTAAAGTCTGGGCAATTCTCGAACAGCCTCCCCAGAATCTGCAACGCGCGCTGCCTTATAGTCTTCAGCAAGGACGTGTTCGTTGCACGACCTTCATCGTCTTCACTATCGTTCGGTTTCGATAGCTCTCGTGATGCCTTGATGGCGGAGTACAGAATAGGATCCACAACGGTTCCAGCGAATGGCGCGAATGTGGTTGCAAAAGTACTCAGCAAATCATCCAGTAGGTTCAGCATACCGACCTGCTTTCGTGCATCGACTAGATCTTTTTGCAGCAGCTCTTCATCAACCGCGGAGTCTTTCAAGATCGATATATGGCCAAGAGGCCCGAAAGCGATCTGTAAGAACTGATGTATGGCGTCATCTCCGAATCTACTCTTGAGACCGACAAAAACTGCTTTCCTTTTCGACTCAAGTCCTCGTTTTCCAGCTATGACCTTGCCATACAATAGTCGTAACACGATTGGGAGCACTTGACCCACGTCGCTATCCTGAAGCTTTCCTTCGCTGAGGAATATTGGCAGCTCGTCACGAAAACGCTCATCGTCGAGTAAGTTGAGTAGCTGTTCTTGGTATGCCACGATAGCAGGGTCTTTCCAGGTGAGAAGCGCCTTCAGTGCAGCCTTTTGAATCTCAATGTCTCCGTTGCCTAGCAAAGTAAGCAGGGCTTCCCGGACTTCATCAGTCCGATACAGAACCCTGGGGTTTTTGAACTTTGCAAAGATTGAGAGCATTGCCTTTTGGTCTTTTCTTGCCCAGCGATGCTGAGCGGCAGCACCAACGTCTTCTTCCGTAGCGGGGACATCATCGAGTTCCGGCGTGGCTTGATTCAGCGCCCAGTTCAAGAGTACAGGTACGAGAAGGCGCGACCGCTTCTCCGCAATGTGTGGCAAAGAAGTCAAGACTCTAAGGGCCTGTGTCCTACTGAATGGGTTGTGGAAAGGCACTTCGACATGGTTATCCTTGAATAGAATCTCCAGCTGCTCTTCAGTGCTGTCGGTCTGAGCCTGTATGTTGGAGACATGGTCCTGTAGTTGCATGAGGTTGGTACACTCGAAGTCGGTGGCATAGGGTCGTTGTGAAGAGGCGGTTTGGGGTTCTTGAGTAGCACTGTCGCTGGCGTCGGCAGCAGTCAACCAGTCGAAGACCATTTGAGTGACGAAGCCCTCCCCCTCTTTTGTCTCGCACATTGCCTTTAGAGCCGTGCAACTGTCGTCCCAGACCGAAGCTAATCGAACATGTAGCAGTCCTAGACAGAACGCGGGTATCGCCTCCCCTACCCAATGGTCGGAGCATACACTCGGGTACAACTTTGCGATTTGTCCTATCCGCATCGAAATGGACCTCTGAGTCTCAAGATTCAGTGGTGTCTGCTCGACTAGCATTGCGATGTGCAGGATGTTCTGGTGCTCCTCGCTCTGTCCTGCGATAATCTGCAGAACGTATATGGCTGTGAGTCTCAGATCATGTGATGGAGAGCCCAAGCAACGCATAAGCGTTTGCTTGAGAGGCTCCATATGCGATCCAGTAATGTCAAGTGTAGTCTTCTCTCGCTGTAACAAGCCTAGGAGCGCACGCCAAAAGGCTACAGAATGGCCATATACAGTGGATGCCTGGCACAACGCGGGCCACAAACTTGCTGTCAGGCCGTCACTGTCACCTTTTCCGATAAGAAACTGGAAACCATTCCCAGTAGCAAAGATGTTCGTAGTTCGTTGGGGTGATGCACTGTCGATGTTTATGGCGTTCTTGAGCAGTTCTGCAAGATCGGTCCATATTCCACGTGTCTTGTCGTCGCCTATGCGCAGTGTTTCTATGGCGCCCAACAAAGCATTACAGTAGTAAGTCTCGTAGTCTGAGTCAGAACCACCGCGTGCAGACGCCACGAGCTTGTCGAACGGCTCATGTAAGCTCGTTTGCCAGCGCTCAGACGGCTGTAGACTGCCATTTGCAAGCGCACCATTGTCATAGAGTCGAGGAAGGATAGCGCAAAATTGTGACCCATGCTCATGTGCTTTTTGCGCAACGAATCTCTTGAAGTATGGAAGTAACAACGTCCGAAATCTCTCCACTCCTAGGTCCGCAAATAGGTTGCAGAAAGGTAAGAAGTAGGGCTCCCACGGGCCACGACTGAGCTCTTCGAGTAATTTTTCATGGGGAATCGCTGCATCCAAAGCACAGTATTGAAACACGACGGAGACAACAGGCAAAAGCTCCCATGCATCAACAGGATCCAGAGCCGTGGATGGCTTTGTTGAGTCGAGCAAATGACTGACTAGGACCAAGACAGGCTGCCAATTGTCAATGCGGTCGCCTTGTCGTACACCACAGGCGACAAGTAGCAGACGAGACGAAAGACCCAGAAATCGTGTATCGGAAGATTTCTTATCGATTTGGGCGAGAATCACCTCAAGCAGAGGCCCGAAGTTTTCAGCATCCGTGTGGTGGATCGCGGCGGTAACGACGCCGACTAGGACAGGCTCGAGAGGCGGTGTTCGGAGATGGGCGTGCTCTTGGTTGTATGTCTCCGCCAGGAGCTCCTGCAATATTGCCGTCGCGCTCGAGTGGAATCCTCGCTGTACGCCTTTTAGCGCATCGGTCAAGAGGTACATGAGACCCTGTTGAAAAGCGTAGTCCTTGCCCGACTCCTGCTGATCCTTGAGCTGGTCTGATATGTGCTTTATGATGTTTCTGAGCGGCATCTTGTCTCTGTGGTAGCCAGCACCGGCTTTGCGGACAAGGAAGCTGAGCGACTCGGCGGCGAAACGAGACACGAAGGCCTTCTGGCGCTCCTTGCCTAGCAGAGGCGACATGAGGTCGAACACGGGGCGTAGGTTGGGCACCAAGAGTCGCGAGAGGTATTTGAACAGCCATGCGAGACAGCCAAAAGCCCACTCTATGACCTCAACGTCGGCGTGTGTAGCTGCCAGATGCGACACCGTCTTGACTGCCTTTTCAAAGTGCTTCTCAAATCTTTCGCCCAGATCGTGTGCCAGATGCGCCGTGAGACTGAGCAGCGGTTCCTGGCTGAATTTCTCGCCCTTTTCAATGTATTCTACGAGGAGCTCGAATATGCGGTCGCTGTGGTGGAGGACCTGCGGAAGGCTGTCGCATAGTGGCGCGACTTTGCGGGCGAAGGCTGTGAAGCCCTCGGACATGTTGAGCTCTCTCCACTCCATGAAAGAGTCGCGAAAGTAGGAGAAGGTGGATTCGAGTTCGGCATCGTCGAGAATGGTGCTGCGACCGCGGCGAATGGGTTCGATCTTGAGCTGGGCAATGCGCTGGCTGAAGCCCTTGAAGACATGGTTGCGCGTCGATTCGGTGCCGCCCTTGACTCTTTTCTGCGGGCGCGTCGGCTTTGTTATCTTGGATTTGGGCTTTGCAGCCGGCTTGGTGGTGGTAGCGCCCCGTGACATGGCGGCCATAATGTGGTGGTGTGGTGTTGAAGGCCGCGGCCATGGCTGTATCTTCACTCGATGATGCTCCACTAGAATTTCCTCGCGCTAACAAAAAAGCTGGACCCTGGCACCACCGACGCCTCCGACGCGCCAATCACCCATTCTCAACACCACGCGTCTGCAGTCCGGCCTCCGCCACACTGTGTGTTGGAACAATACCAGCAGATTGCAGGAGCACTCCAAGACAATACCTTCGTAGCAGGCTTCAAGAGTCGCGACACGATCCCTCTGATCGCGTGTGCCACCACATCAAACGCCAGCTGATTGACCGCCTACGTCATTCGGAATGGCCTCCAAAATGTAAGTGCAGTGCACTGTCACCACACTGTATCTTTCTGACGCGTGCAGTGTCGTCGTTGGCGGCGTCAACGGCCAATTCAAGACCGTCTTCCAGAAGCTGGGCGCGTTGCACGCCAAGAACAACTTCGCTTTCGCCATTGTTGCAGGTGATCTGTTTGCAGGCTCACTCGAGGCTGAAGGCGCGGATGCAGCCGATGTGCAGGCGCTCGTCGATGGCAACATCGACATACCACTACCCACATATTTCGCTCTTGGCAGCCATCCGCTCCCGCCAACTGTAGTCCAAAAACTAGAATCATCAAGCGACGAACTATGCCACAATCTCTTCTTCCTGGGCAAGCGGACGACTATGAAGACGTCTGAAGGAATCCGCATCGTTGCCCTCGGCGGGCAACTTGATCAGAACATCGTTGCCGGTCAATCCAAAGACAAGTACCCGCCATTCTACAGCGAGACGGATGCGAAGATCTTACGAGGAGCAACCACAGCGGACATTCTCATTACCAACGAGTGGCCAGAAGGCATCCGAAAGCGCTCCAAGGTCGACTTCAACCCCGAGGCACAGCCACCCATGCGACAGTGCATCGCAGACCTGGACGTGGTACTGAAGCCCAGATATCACTTCTCAACGTCAGGAAACACGTTTTACGAACGGGAGCCATTCTTCCATCAACCCAGTGACGAAACTGATAACCTCTACCCAGTCACCCGATTCATCAGTCTCGCTTCCTTTGGCAATCCCAACAAGCAGAAATGGATATATGCCTTTTCTCTTGAGCCTTCAGCAAGCCATCCTGTCTCACCACCAGCTGGCTCGACTGCTTGCCCTGTGACCCTCTCGGAAAAGAAGCGAGGAGCAACGGAGCACCGTGAACAGCACCTTGTCTACGACGACGGGAACCGTGGCCGGAGAGGCAACAAAAGACGCAAGGGCGAGTCTCGCGGACCGATTACAGCATCAGAGTGTTTCTTCTGCCTAGCAAACGAAAACATTGCGACACATCTGGTGGCTTCGATTGGCGAAAACTCCTACCTGACCACGGCAAAAGGTCCCTTGCCGACATCACAGACATACCCCAAACTTGGCTTCCCAAGCCACATGCTCATCATCCCCTTCTCACACCAATCAACGCTCGGGTCCATGGAAGAGGAGGAACGTCACGCGACCTACGCAGAGATGCAGCGGTATAGACGCGCGATGAACAGCATGCTCAAATCCGTTGCCGACACCGAATATGGCTCCGTCACTTGGGAAGCCAGCAAGTCCAGCTTGCCGCACACGCATTGGCAGTATCTCCCAGTAAGTGCGGATCTTATCAACAAGGGACTCGTCGAAGCCGCTTTCAAGGCGTTAGCTGAAAATCTGCACTGGCCGAAGTTTGAAAAAGAAGATGTTGGAGATGGATTCGAGGAAACGAGCGACTTCTTCAGGATCTTGGTGTGGAACCCGAAAGACGACCCTGAGAAGCAGACAAGCTACGTTATGCGTTTTGACGAGAAGATTCGTTTTCACAACCAATTCGGACGTGAAGTATTGGCGAAGCTCTTGAGACTCGACAACCGCGTCGATTGGAAGAATTGCGGACAAACCCAGGCCCAGGAAGAGCAAGATGTCGCAAAGTTCAAAGAAGCGTTCAAGAACTTCGACTTTGCTGCATGATACCCGTCATCGCCAATTTGCACCCACAAGTCTACGCCACACAATGATGGTCGGCGTAGACTCGGGGGTATTCTGCATTGTGCGTCTCACGAGCGTTGTGTGGCAGCAGTATGGTCCTAATCTTGCCTCCAACTCGAGATCGACTCATTAGCCAAGTCTTTAAGCTCCGAGGTCGCTGCCAACATACTGAAAACGGCAGTTCTCGCAAGAAAGTGTGCGACACAGCACTAGAGGGTTGGCATACCAAGCCCCGGTCTCGCCCGACTTGTTTCCGAGCTGCCGAGATATCTCACCTTCATTGACGCTTGTCGCGCGGTTTTCAAAGCAATAAAAGTCTTTACGTTGCAGCATCAGCTCAAGACTCAAAACTTGTGTATATTAGGGCGCTGCGCCATCCGGACAACGCTTCACCAATTATGGCTTGGCATTTCCTGTTGGGGCTAACAGCTTTCTTCTTCCAGCCAAGACCGACGCTTGGCCTCACGTGTAGCATGAAGCGGGGACAACCACCAATCAATGCATCCCAGCTACCTGCTTACCTCCTAGATCGTTTTAAGTACTCCTGTCCCTCTTTCTCACATTCATTATCCCTTATCTTTCATTCGCTCTACTTGATATCGCAAATGGATAGCGTCCCGAACCGCAGGAGGCGCCGGTACGGTCTCGGAGTTTTCATTTAGAGCGCCAATCAAGATGACGATCTACACACAAGCTCATGCACCCCGCGCCCTATCACACGTCGCGATAAGAGCACCTGCGATCATCCGCAACTTTGTTTGTTACAATAGCAATCTTCCTCCTGCCACTCATGTCTGCGCTACTATGTAAGCATGCAAGTAGGTCGGCTCCGGGCCCCACGAAAGGAAGGCAAACCACTCATGGTGTGTAGCGGACATGTAAACACGGCCGATCAGGTACACATCCCCAATGGGTAGATGATAGACATAGTGCCGGTGACTTGGCTCTCAAGTTCACCTGCCTCTTCCGGGTCGCAAGAGTGGTAGCGCATGTTTCCAGTAGCCTTGGTGGTGCGAAGACCGGATTTGCGGTACAGAAGCAAGGGCAAAGGGGTATACGAAGCGCGTGGTGCTTATCATTGGATTTGACGATGTAGTGGGAACCGCCGAACACGGCTTTGAAGAGAGGGAGTATATAAGCACCTACAAGGTCGTGTTGTAACAAGAAGACAGGTCACAGACAACACAAAGCCTTTCTACTTCATAACGCAGCCTCCTCCCACTTACGACCTCAGTCGCTTCTCTTCCAATATTTCACCATGAAGGCTTCCATCTTCGTCGCTGTGGCTTCAGCCGCTCTCGTATCAGCAGCCCCAGCACCAGCTGTCCTTGACGCTCGTGCTCCTCCCAACATTCCCAGCAAAGCGGCCGCGACCACACAACTCGCTGGTCTTACTGTAGCCGCTCAAGGTCCTCAGACTGGTTACTCCCGTGATCTGTTCCCTCACTGGATCACCCAGACCGGATCCTGCAACACACGCGAGCAAGTCCTCAAGCGTGACGGCACCAATGTCGTTACCGATTCTTCTTGTGCATCAACCTCTGGATCCTGGTTCAGCCCTTTCGACGGCGCTACCTGGACGGCAGCCAGCGATGTCGACATCGACCACATGGTGCCCTTGAGCAACGCCTGGAAGGTCCGTTTTCCCTACTCTTACTCTCCGAGGTCTCTATACTAATCATTCTACAGTCCGGCGCTGCTTCTTGGACCACTGCCCAACGTCAGGCCTTTGCCAATGACCTCACCAACCCCCAGCTTATCGCAGTGACTGACAACGTCAATCAAGCAAAGAGTGACCAGGGACCTGAGGCGTGGAAGCCACCGCTAACCAGCTACTACTGCACTTACAGCAAGATGTGGATCAAGGTCAAGAGCGTATATAGGCTTACCATTACAAGTGCTGAGAAGAGTGCTCTGACCAGCATGTTGGCTACCTGCTCATCGTGAAGATGAGGAGGTTTGAATGACTTACTCATATTCAATATACATATTCACGTCTTTATCAAATTTCGCAACATCCTTTCCTGTGATCTATTGTCTGAAGTCAGAATAACTTGCTTTTCATTGGACTACAGATGACTAAATCAGCCCGCGTTGCTCCTGTACCACACACTGTCAAGCTGCTGCTTATACAATGGCTACAATGTCTTCTGGTTGACGATAACTATATTCTCAAACATCCATTCCGATATGAGATTCTGAGACCAATCTATCACGGATACTAAAGCCTCAGGTTACGTACTACGTGGTACCGATCCCAGAAGCAAAGGTTATGATGTGATGATGTTACAAGAATGTTACATTCTTTCGTTTGTTTTTTGTTTTTGAAATTGAACTAAGGGGCCCAGGCAAGGCAGAGGCCTATTCATCTTGGCCTGCAATCGACAGCTTGTTGTGACTGCCTGCCTCTTGGAGCTGTTATGTCGAACATGTAGCTTAGATAGTCTTGTGAGAAAGCACACGTGTACTGAAGCCGGTGAATTCATTGCCTCTCAAATGTGGTTGCCATGATCAAGCCTACCCTCGTGTGGTATATTGGCCCTCCTCCGTCTACAGGCACCAACTCCTCATCTCCGTTTGCCACAAGCGCCTCGGCCAACGTACATTTCCCAGCATGCTTGAACCCCAATCCCTCGTAAAGCTTGACCGTTACAGTATTCTCAGGTTTAATCATGATCCGCACTCGTATTTGTTTAGGTCTCGGCTTACCATCAGCTCCTTTGTTCTCCCTTAACCATCGAAAGACCTCGGAACACAGCAATTTCGCAATGCCCTTGCCCCGATGCGTTGGTAGCGTGAACAAGCTTAGCATTTGCCACTTTTCCTCCTCGTCGTCTGGAAGCACAGGAGGCTGTTGTGCGTCTTCGGGCAGAAGGTATGTTTGCGCAGCCACAGGGCCGAGCAGAGTAACTTGTCCAACCCACTCGCCTACCTCGTCGCCTGCCGGGCTGGAAGGCGCCTTGGCAGCGCAGATGAATGTCTCGCGACCAGGCAGCTGCAGACGAGACTGCCACCATTCATCTGTGAAACCGGATTCGATCTCGTAGGTTGAAGAAAATGAGCTGGGCGATTGGACTAGGGCTGAGAGACGAAGGGCCTTGTAGTTTTCTGCTAGAGCTGCAACAGACTCAGGCTGGGGATCGACGCGAAAGCATGAGTACTCCATGGTGATGGGTGGTTGAGAATTCCAAGTAAGTTGATGAGAAGGGGTCTGTAGAGACCTGACAGAGGGATTGATATGTATTTAGTGCTAGGTAGGTCCGATTTTCGGGCAGTTTCGGCATAAAGACGCAATACGAGCCAGCTGAACATTCTAAACCGTCCTAACTTGAACGCGTTACGACTACGCTACCAGAAATCTAATTTGAGAAGCAACTGAATTCATCGTGTTGCCTAAAGATAGCACGTGTTTGTCCTACTGCAAAGTTAGAAAAACACTTAACCGCCGGATGAATTAGTCAAACATATAGGTCACCAAATCGATAACTCTACTAGAGAAGATTGATCATCCGAAGCATGATAAACTACTCGATAGATGTAGATACAACACCGAGTACCCGTTCACATTCCAACACCAATGTTGTGTTTGATGTCATATGTGCCGAGCTTTCTTGTCTTACACAGAGCGCTCACATGTATTTTTTGCAAATCATTCACGGAAGTCTGACCAATCGTGTTGAGATGATTTATTCGTCTTCTCATCTTTTCACCAATAGGTATACAAGTAATGTATTACTCGACCGACTACATCGATCCCGAACAATAAACAATGAGCGCTTGCTGATGCGTTGCACTCGTGTGTGTTCCAATCTCGCCGTGATAGGCGCACCTCCATCTACGAGTCGTCCTCGATGTCGACGACAGTCTGTGTCCATTTGCGGGCTGGGACCTTGCGCTTGAACAGAATGTCAATCTCACGGTAGGATCGGTTCTTCATCTCAGGAAGGTAGAAGAATGCAACGACGAAGCAGAAGAAACCAGTTCCAGCCCAGACGTAACCGCACTTGCCACCGAGGTTTGCCTCCTACATGTTGTTAGTAAAAAGTTTATCGTAATATTTGGAGTGGGGTGGTTTCTTACATCAGGGTTGAGCATGTAACTGGAGAGGAAAATGCAAGGGATGTTGACAACGTAGTAGGCACCACGTCCAATACCGGTGGTCAAAGGCCTGAGACGAATCGAAGATGTCTCTCCAATAATGACCCAGGAAGCGGGCGCCGGTCCCAAGGTGAACAGAACAGACACAATCAGACCCAGGGAAGCCTGAGCCAGTGATGCCGCTGTGGAAACACCTACGGATGCTGCGATACCGAGAGCGACAAGGAATCCGACGTTGATGAGCGATCCCCAAACGTAGATGGTTCGTCGGCCGAGGTACGTGGTAAGAATCCAGGACAGCATGACGAAGACCATCTGGAGAGCGGATGTGATCAGACCCAGGGCAAAGGCGGTGTTTACTGAAATACCGGCCTGACGGAAGAAGTAGACGGCTTGGTTGGCAATGAGGTTACCAGTCAAGTTCTGGGCCGCGTAGACACCGCAAACAATCAGAGTTCGGTATCGGTCAGTTCCCTTCCAGAGTTCCAAAAGGTTAGGCTCCTTGACGGACTTCTCAAGGTCGATGGTACGGCGCATCATAGCAACAGCCTCGCTAAGGTTCAGCTGGCCCTTGCGTCCAAGACGTCCGACAGCCTTTTCAGCCTCTGCAAGACGTCCCTTGCGTACTAGCCACCAGGGAGACTCTGGAGCCAAAAAGATAAGGATCGCGAGAGGGGTTGGGAACATCCATTGGAGCGCAATAGGGACCCTAGTTTTTTTGTTAGCAAATTCACGGTTGACACAGGAAGAGATTACGTACCTGTACGCGCTCGAGTCCATCTTGGGGTTGTAGTAGTAAGCAACACCGTTGACGATGATAGCGCCAATGGCCCAGAACATTTGCAACATCTGGGTAGCAGGGGCTCGCAGCTGGATTGGCGTAATTTCACTGCAGTACGCGGGTGCGTTGGCAATGAAGATACCCCATGGAATTCCCTCGAGCAATTGGGAGACGAACATGATGGGGAGCGAGTTGGCGAAGTAGAAGACGAAGATGAAAGCGTTCAGGAGCATGAGACCGGTGATGGTCGCCCAGCGGTATCCGATGCGGCTGGTAAGGGGACCAGCCAGGCAAACACCGATGATGGCACCAAGAGGACCTCCCATCTGAAGCGCTGACTGCCAGCTAGCTGCGATGACCTTGCCCCATGGACGAGCCGGGTCCTCGTGAGTGAGTGCGACACCGTACTCCATTTCGAAGGCGGGAAGGGCGATGAAGTTGCCCATCAGGAAAACACAGTAGGCTTCCATAATCTGTAGATGTTGTTAGCAAGAATTCTTTGGTTGCGAGCTTCCAAAGCGCGGAGACTTACGATAGTGCAAGACATGATGAATGCCCAGAGAGCAGCCATGGGGTAAGCCTTGACAGCTTGCAGCACACCCATATCATGCTCCGCGGTCTCGGCATCCATAGCCTGTGTCTTGTAGAGAGCGGCCTGCGCCTTTTCGTCGAGGGCAGCGGAGTCATCGACGTGCGAGATGGCCTTCTCGACGTGGACGTCGCCGCCATAGTCCTTGTTGGGGCCGACAGCGTCACCCATATTTGCAGATGTGGACCGGGGTAGCAAAAGTGTGGGGTATTAGGAGAGAGAACGATGGCAGGGCAAAGAAAAGAAGAGCAAGAGTTATAGCTCGAGGAAAGGTCCCCACCTTATAAACAGCAGAGTGAAATAGACGCGGGGCTCAAATGTGACCAGGTAGAACGGCATTTAGGCAGGTTGGGATCTGTGTAGTCGCGCTTCAAGCACCCCATCCGCCATCTGTTTTCCCCAAGATAGAACGAGCACGCACCCAGGCAGTGGGCCCTTGTCAGCGCTATGTGCACATGGAACGAAGTCGTGACGCAAATTCCATCAATCACAGCAACTAGCTATCAACATGTTCCTTGCGCGGCCTTGCAAGGGCCCAAGCCGTGCGATTCGGTTGTCACGTCCTCGTCTTCAGAGCGCTGCTACACGGCGAGGGCTCATCCTAGCAGCGGAACGCTCACCAGAAGTGACCGTAGCGTGAAGGGGCGTTTTGGGCCGGCTTGCAGGTGGCTGTTTCTTGTTCGCTCTAGACTTCGTATCGCAGAGGCTGTGGCCTATCAGGTTGCGGTGTGCAAAGCTTTGTTCCGGTGCTAAAATACGCGCGCTATATCCCCGCACCGCTTCAGGCATGTTAACTGGAGAAGACCCGTAATTTATCCGAGTCATCACTAACGCGCCCCAGAGTGCCCTACTCCGGATTTCTCACTCCACCCGACTTCTCCACGCTGGAGGCGGGTCTGATAACACGGCTCTTCTCCACGTTCCGTTGTCGTGAATTGGCGGCCGTCTTGCCACCGGCTACGCACATCTACCAAGAAACTCAATATAAACATGTCTATGGCGTCAGCTCCTTCTTGCATCCCGACGTTGCTATCCCGATACTTCCTTCCTTCCGCCCCATGGGGAGCTAGGTATGGTCCCCGGTATTGAAACATTCGCGGTAGTGATACCCCGAGCAGCACGCCTTCATTTTGCCTCGAAAACGGAAATGTACCGGTGCAGGCGGGCGGAATGCAAAGTTGAGCTTGGTTTCTTCCTTTACAAGCTAGCCGTGGCTTGTCACTATAAGTCTTGGAAACGTCCGCCGACGCGGAGCCGCCGCCGCCTCGCACCACACTGCGAGATGCCGTCCATGTTTGACACGTGCGATCTAGTCAAACTGCAGTAACGTACCATGATTTATCAGATGATTGATCCTGGGGGAGCCTTGCACATTCCAAATGCACCACCAGCAATGTGCGGAGGGGGTTCGCAAATGCGGGGACCATGTTCGGGGCTGCCGTTTGATTTGTGATGGTATGGTACGAGACCTGCAGCCAGGAATTTGGGATTTGGCAGGCGCGGTAGATGGCTCCGAAGCAGCGGTATTGTTCTTTGGGTATTCTGCGTTGTCCCCACATTGCGATGCGGTAACCGAGATTGTTTTCGCACTGGGAGCCTGGAAGGAGCACGTTCTACGACAGGTTTCTCATCTTCACCTCGGTATCGCGTACTGTTTGCCAGCGGTACATCACATTCGCCATGTGATCGATTATATGTGCCGCTCGCTATAGGCGCGTCGCCTGGTACCGCTGAGCACGGGAACACGCAGAGCGCACGAAGGAGAGCTTTGGGGGACACCAGAAAGGTACATGAGTGAGTTTGTGGGCGATATCCAGGATTCTGGGTCGTACTTACCTAGATGGAGTCGAGCGTACTTGGTGACTGCATTCCCAGGCGACTTTTAACGCGTGACCTAATTCTGACTGATTCAGCGCCCTTGTCACAAGCGTGAATCATGAATCGATTTTGATTCGAAAAACAAAACCACACTCAACGCCACTTGCAAAACCCACCACACTTGGTAGCACGAAAAAGCAATCTGACCTTTGTTTCTCTGCTGGTGTCTTGGAGATTCACTAGCTAGCTGTAGAATCTCGTCATGTACGGCACATCACCATGTCAGCTGACTGTCATAGTTTCAACACATCGTGCAGACGCTGAAACCAACCAGAGTTTGCGCTCGTACCTCGAACTGCTCCAGGCGCTCTGCATGATGTCGGACGGGAGAGCGCGACGGGTTGTTGGTGGCGTCTAATATCCGACGTGAAAGATTCGACGACCCCGTGTGCAATCAGATTTCGATTACATCATAGCGACTCTCGCAGCACGACAAAAGCCAGGCCGAACTCAATTGCGCGAGAAATATACCACAGGCGGCATCGTGTTAGTACCATGATGATGAAGTAAGCTTCTGCACATACGGATGCGGCGCAAACAAGATGGACCTGAGTACTCGTCTCACACATCTCAGCATCTGGGCAGCTAGCCAAATTTGGAAGTTTGAAAAGCTGACACTAGACACTCAACATTCAACCTTCAACTCTTTTCGGTTACTTATGCCAGAGGGATTTGATATTGTTCCTGCAGTTGTCTTGGTTGCAATCAACACAACCAATAACGCTCGGATCAATTACATGCAGCCAGATATTCAAAGTACTTGCGACCGCTATCGCCTAGGTACCTGTGGGCGAGACTGTACCTTGAGCAGGAAAGCACATCTTTGCCACTGCGAAAACCGTATCAAATACATATATTTCACCGTTCCAATCGTTAGGACGAGACGCACGATCCAAAGGTTCAACTATACTGCACTTCATCGGCATCGTAACCAGCCAAGCAGCTTCTTTCAGTGTTACAGTTATCGCTGCCGCTATTGAAGCTGCTCGTCTTCAATGCCAGTAGCTACCGCATTGCACTATCAGTCTTTTGTCGTGGCGCCGTGGGCTCTAGTCTCGGGAATATTGAAGATGTTTTCTCGAGCCGTACAGCCAAACACTACAACAAGGACCATCGATGACACTGCAGTAGTACAGCAATTTGGCATTAATCTGGTAGATCTTTGAACGATCCTTCATCATCCCTGAATACATCAAAGTCACCCACTCTCATTTCCCACCAACGCCACAAGATACTCGTTTATAGTGGCTGGTCTTGCCAACATGTCCACACCGAATTCAGGTTCTCTCGTCCATTTGAACGATGTCTGGATTCAGGGTGATAGAGAGCGAGTATATTGATTCCAAAGGAGCAGAAAAAGTCGCTGCACAGAGTCCCATTGTGACATCTACAGACCAAGAAAGGACGCCTGTTGCTCAAATTTCAACGAGAGGGAGTAATGCCCCCAAGCATAGCTTGCTGCATGTTGGGCCTTGTCTGTGGTAAGACTTAAGAGAGATACAAGTATATTCGGGGGCACATATATGAGACGAAAGAAGTAGAGGGGGTAGTGGTGGGTTCGTGACATAACGTCTGTAGTGGAGTTGTCTTCCACAGTGAATGTTTTTGTTGATACAGGTACATATGCATGTACACGAGACATGACTACGTGTACAATTTACTATCATCTCCTCATGCTACCTCTTCTCGGCAACTGAGAACAATAAAGTGAAACTTTTTCAGAGCACCCAAACCTTGTTCAGCACATCCTAAAAGAATTTCATAGAAGTCATATACTGCCTAGAGCCTTCAAGATATCTTCCTCCTTAAAACATTAGATGCAAGAAATATATCGCCTGAAAACTACTTAACTAGGTGATGATATATCGAAGTGCCGATTGCTTGGGATATTTGTGCAGCTTAGGACCCAATCGTCTTAATTCATCTGTTTTTGAGTGTGCCGAGTTGTTTTTTATGTGCCTTGAAAGAGCTTCGCTGACAATCACGCATCGCGTTTGATGGCCATAAATCGCATTTTAAGATTGGGGTACATTCTAGAGAAGGACTGAGGTTCACCAATGTCGAACAAACACCCAGCATACTGCATCGACATGACCAAGAAAGAGGAATGCTCATTTGAAGTAGCATCACGCACCTCCAGGGCTGCATCATTCTGGCGGCTGAACAGAAATTGTACGAGACAAGATTTCCTGCCACGAACTGTGCTACGACAAGACCTGAGAAATGCCGGATTACTATCGATTATTTGCGAGTATCGAAATCATGGTTCTGGGGTTGTAACGCCATCATATTCAGATATACAGATACCGCGTTCGTGACTCCACCATGTCAACTGAATCGATATGCATATTTTCTTCTTCTGGCTCAATAGCACATCGGATAGCCCAGTGGTCAGTGCATGTGCGGTGATCCATTCACAACTCCCAAGGGCTTTACACGACATTGCAAAGCGAATGGCGCCTTAGTAGCGTAGTGACAAGGTATTTTCAACAGATTCAATGCTCTCTTCGTGCTCGCCGTGTCAGAAGGCTGGGCGCGAAACCCTTCTTCGACCCCCAACCGTTGACATCTGTGCAAGAGAGTTGAAAAAGAAGCACACTGTTTCCGTCTCACCTTATACTGGTATGGGGACACAATGCAGCGTGTCCAGCCTACAGTTCCACTATGGTTACGTTCCCAACAGTCCCTCCGACGTTGAAGATTTTTGTTTCGCTATAAGTACTACGTTCGCGGTCTGGCCGCTACTACTGAAACCAACGGTGCTTTTGATACCAAAACTGTACTACTTTTTATGAAGTAGCGTTTCAACCACCACTTTCTCAGGTATATCAAAGCTAAATGTCAATTCTGCGTGTGTTTGCGAGTGCGCTCCACAGACTTGGGATCTGCAGCATCCAGCTTTGTTCCGGTTCGATTCGTGTGAGCAGTTTTGCGGCTATTGGAAGTCTGACTAAGATTATATGTGACATAAGAATCGTTGTCTTTTGACAGCGAACCCCTGATTCTAGACTCTTCGTAATCCTCCGTAGAATAGGGATTCGTTTGAGCTGTCCGGGATCATTGACATGAAAGCACAGCTGTTTTACTACATTTGAAAACAGCTTTCCTCGCTCGCACATCAATAGACATGTAAGTCCGCGCCGGCGAAAATTTCGACCGGTACTTCCTAGGGCCTCGGCTACTAGGAATCGAGAAGCATCGATGTCTGACGAAAATGATGAATAGGAGATGACAGTCAATATGATATGGAGAGGGCTACGAAGACGCGCAAACTTCATCTAATAACTCGACAGTGGATGCCGGCGCATCAGGGAAGGGAAAAATCGAACGATTCCTCCCTTGGCTGGCTGCATAGATTGTTCGACTCTTGCTTTCTCCGACGCGCCGGCGTGTACTCGTATGTTGATCAGCATCCGGGTCTCACTCCACGCCACTAAACCCCTGGCCAAGCCCGCAGGGTGCAACGCCACGGATCCTTAGGCTGCGATCCTTCATGCCAATGCAGAGAATTCGGGACTATCAGACGTGGTTCGTGGATGATCTCCTTCAATACGCTGCGTCCAGTCAAACACGTTTGGTTTCAGGGTGCTTGTTGGAGCGGAGATTCAATGGCGGAGAGCCATTATCCGGGACATGTTTACACCGAAGGCCTCCGAATTGCGCCTAAGGATAATTTTACCTAGGCACCAGAGACAGCTGCCTGTGTCGATACTGCGCGTAAGCTCCAAGGAAAGATGGCGTGGTACTGTGATGACCGGCGTCATATAATATGACTTTTCAAAGTAGCGGCTTATGGTAGGCAGGGTTGTTGTTGATCGAACCGCAAACCTTATGTGCGTGAGATGAGGTATGCAGGATGTCATAGTGCAAAAATGTACCGTGTGGAAGCGACGCTATTGCTTACAACCTTTGCACGACGATCAACAAGGCTGGAGTGATGCGCAAAGCGCTCGTGCGTCCCTTGGGTGCGGAAATAGCCAGAGATTGCTTCTAGAAAAGCAGTACCACCAGCCTGCGCCGCGGGCGAATATCGATACACTCTATACACCTTGGCGCGCTGGAAGCTTGGTATGGCACAGTGGTACAGATGTAGCGAATCGACAGCCAACAATAGATTGAGTGATTCTCGTATTGGCCGCAAAACCAGGTTGGCGGTCGCGCACCGATTCCCATCTATCAAGGGGAAGTGGACGCGGGCTGATGAAGCGCTCAGAGGCTTGCCGGCCCTAGACGGATGAATTCGAGCCGTCAGAGCGCCGGTCGTCGAGGAAAGGTTTGGGAACTTTGGGGAAAGATCGGGCGCTATCGGACGCTTGGCCTACCTTAATTTTCGACCGGTTCCGGACGACCCCTCAAATCGCGTGCTAGGCAGCTGCCAGTTTATGGTGCGACGCTCCGATGGCGCAGTTCTGGACTTGCGGCTCAGAGCACGTGGGCCTGCTATCGCTTCATCGCTTCGCATTCGGCAGGTGGCGGGCTGAAAGCGACCAGATGGTTGCAGCGAAGGGCAAAGATTGCGAGTGGACACGTTGCGCATGTGAAGCTGATCTGAGCGGATTCATAATATGAGCAAATCATCGCTGACGGGGCAGTGCGACTCATGCTTGGGAGGGGGTGTGCCTTTGGCGAGGGCCGAGCCCCAGGGATAGCAGCGGAAAGGAAATTATGCTTAAGTCTGCGCCAACCTTATCTGCTACCTTGCAGATGTAAGCGAAACATGCGATTACTGAGCGCGCAGATCACCGTCTATTCACGCACATGGCAATTTGGAGCAGTAAAGCTTGCTCGCGAGGAAACAGACGGGTTCTCTTCGAACTTGCGGTTGGCTTGAAGAGAAGGATGGATGAGCAACTCCGACTCCAAGATGACTTCATCCGGCATGTGGAGAAGCCAACGCTGGGCGGGCTTGACAAGTCGGATGACGCGGCTTTTGGATGAGTGTGCTGATAAGACAAGCAGCGGGCGTTGTCGTGAACGTGGTGAAGTGCGGCCTTGGCCACTCATAGAAACAACAATCCTGACCACTACTTGGCAGGCTTGAGCGTGACTGCGCCAATGGATCGGATTCGGGCCTTTAGCTTTCTCAGGCAGCTGAGACGCTAGGTTCCATGGCGTCTCGCACGAGTACTCGGTTCACACTCTATCGTCTTGGGCAAGTCTTGACGATGAGGAGAAGGTCCGCTGCCAACGTGGTAGACCATGTTGCGGAGTCTCGCGGGAAGTTAGATATCGTCATTGACAAAGCACTGCCACACAGTGACTGTACCCAAGTGACGAATCTCGACAGCTTGGTTATACAAGTATTCCTTGTGGATACGTATATGCGATGGGCCGGTGATACCGCCAGCGTGGGTAAGTCGGATGCTCATGGGACGGCAGTACTGTAAGCTCAAACCGCAGGCACCAAGCTTAATCAAAGTGGTGGCCGAGCACTTAAGCGAATGAGCTGAGAAGCAGCAAGCGCTGGATTACGTTATGGTGGATCGGAGCGGATGTCTGGTCCAAGAGCGGAGTGAAGCCTGTGAAGCTGAGGCCTGGTTGGCGGGTGCAGTCTCCACGCGACGCAGCAAGTTTTTGCGGCCAGTTGTTTGCTTGCATGTGCCAAAGACAAACATAGTGCACTTTGGAGGGGCAGGCGGCACAAGATGGCTATACGTTAGCCGGGCCGTGAACGTGATCCTTCGCTACACCAAGGAAGCTCCTTTCTCCTGGGGGCGCAGAAGTGTGTCCGCTTCCAAGGGCGCCGCCGAGCGCACGACAGGTGGGGATTTCTTAGAGGACCGAAGCCAAGCATGCCATGGCCTGCCACAATCTGAAGCCGACGCAAAAGTGAGTTGGTTTTGGGACGACACGGACGTTTGGAACGCCTTGGCTGTGCTTGGTGTATTGCAGCTAGCGGGGCCAAGGACGACAAGTCGGATTGACGGACTGATGGGCCACACCGCGAAGTCTTGGGAGGTGTCAGCACCGGGATGGTTGTGGATCCGCCAAGGGATCGAAGGCTTGTCGAAAATAAAGATTCGTTTAGAGTTATCCAGGTGCTAAAGCTTGGCTGATCGAGGCCAACGCCGCCAGGCGCTGGGTCGGACTGGGCGCGCCGTGGCTTGGGCATGTGCGAGCCGCTAGCATATGGCAGCGCGCAGCAGACGCCGGAGCGTGTCTGTGGACGGAGACGGACTTGTTTGGTGGCACAGGGCAGCATGGTCGATATTGGGGGGCTGTGTGCGCGGGTGGGCTCTTCTCTTGGGTCGACGCTCCTGGGCTGGCTCCGCTCGCTGCTGGAACGGAGGGCCAGTGAGCAGCTAACGAGGGTCCAAATAAAGCTTGTCGCGCGCCTTATTTCGCTATCAGACGCCACTCCACGTCTCGGCGGGCGATCAGGAAGACGACCTCAGCGCCCAGAAAGGGCCAGAGACGCCAAAGGAGCATTGCTGGGTCCCAAGGCCGCGCTGCTGCTGCGAGTACATGAGGGCCCACGACTGCTGCTGCCTTTCCAAAAGTTTCGCCCTCCGACCCATCTTCCCCAGCTTCCGTCACCCAACGCCGCCTCCCCTACCAAGTGGACCACTGCCGCGCAACGCCTGTCCATACGCTGACTCTGTTTCATTGCCGGCCCGTTTCACGTCACTGGGCCTCGACACGCTTCATCTCATCCCACTGCCCCATATAGACGCTGCGCGCCGCGGCTTTGTAGACACTGCTCGTCACAGTCACACACGCCCTACTGTAAGTCTCTATTTATGTCTCTCTTGTATCCGCCTGCGGGCCTCTGTCTGCGCCCGTCTTCGCTTCGCTGTTTCTTGGTTTGCTACATTCCGACTTTTATGCGTGCCCACTGCCACATTTTCCGACTTTGCCGGACACCCTGCACCCCAAGGCCACTAAAGCCGTCGCATTGCCTTGAATTCAAGCAACCCACTGCGCACTCTGGACTAACGCAAGTCGATTAGCATCGATGAGGTCTTGACGCCTCGACACTATCACCATCACATTCCCTCTACAAACACACCACAATGGAGACCTACCACGGACATGTGCGCACGCCAAACGATGCCATCATATTGTTTGAGGCCTGCCGCATCGGCATACTACCGCGAGTGCAGCGCCGCCTATCCGAGAAGGAACGCCAGCAGATCAAGTCTGGCTCAGTATTTGTATGGGACGAGCGCGAGGCTGGCATGAGACGGTGGACCGACGGAAAGTCGTGGAGTGCGAGTCGCGTGTCTGGCAGCTTCCTGACCTACCGCGAGATGGAGGGCAAGCGAGGAGGCAGCGCAGTGCCCACAGCCCCCGTGGCTAAGAGAGCAAGTGGAAAGTCGCCAGACGGTTCCGGCTCTGGCGACTCAGAGGGCGAGGGACCCGACGGCTACCGGTACAAGCCCGATGGCCTGATGAAGCAGTCCTTCAGCATAACCACCCAGAGCGGACAGCACCTCCACCTCATCAGCTACTACTCGCGATCAAACTCCAACAACCTCCCACAGCCCACCAACGACGCGCAACTGCGACACATCCGCCCCCCAAAGAACATGTACCCGGAATCGGCCGTGAACGAAACCCAGACTGTGCCGGCTGTCACTCGCGGCCCCATGCCTGGCTCACCATACAGCGCACCTGGGCATAGCATGGCACCTTCCTCGCCGTACACTCGCGGCGGTCCTGTCGCACCCATGTACGCAGTCCCGGTCTATCCTCCCACGCCGCCAAATGGCACGCCTCCGCTATACTATTCCCAGCATCCCTACTTCTACCCCGGTGTTATCTATGCCCAGCCCCAATACCACCCGCAACACGTCTTCGATCGTCCACCCCCGCCAATGCCACATCCTCACGCTCCTCAAGGCCACCATCCTATGCTCATGCAGCACCCCGCCTACGCCGCGCATGCCGCACACGCTGCTCAGCAATACATGGCGACACCACCGATCCGCCATCCCTCCACATCTGAGCAGGCTCAACACCTACACCTTCAGCGCTCCAGTGCACCCGCGCCTCCTCCAGCGCCCGCACCAGTGATTCCCGAGCAAGGCCCCCAGCTTCCTGCCATCAACGGTGCCGCTGCCGCTGCCGCCGCCGCAAATGCGAACAAGCCACCAACTCCAGAGCCTTCGGACAAGTCAGAATCACGAGCACCCGAGTCAACTAGCGCAGCCCCAGCAGCATCCAGACCACTTCCTACTCTGGGATCGCTCCTCAACGGCGAGAACCAGGATAAGGACAACCAAAACAACAGCCGTTCAGGCAGTCGCAGCCCTAACACCGCAACGAGGTTTCCCCGAGACTTGGCGCCAGAAAGACTTGCCAAGAACAGCACTGCCGCAGATAGCAGCGCGCTGAACAAACTCAACAGCGTGTTCGTGCGATCATAGCAACGTGTCGCGGTCTATGTCTTATTCTTCATCTCCTGCTGCAAAGTGGCATTCACTTCTTCTTCTTCTTCTTCTTCTTTCTGACATTTCTTTCCTGTACTCTTTATTCTTTCCGAGTACGGGAGGTTGTCCAAAGCATTTACGAATTGCATATGGGCGGCGTTCGGGTATCACGGCTACATGCACAATCATGATAAGCCTGGGGCTGGGGACAAATGGGATGCGCGATATTTAGTATCGGCCGATATTCGGACCTGGAGTTATATGGTGTTCTGTGTTGCTGTCACAACTTTGTTTGTCACGAAGTTTATGGTTTAACGGTAGCTACAAGGTGCTTGCTCTGCAAATTCAAACTTCAAGCTTTAAGCAACCATTATATGTTCTTCGCAAATTAGTGCTTTCCTCGTGCTCAGACGTCTGCTCTGGTAGTTCAACGTTGCTTTATGCTTAACATGTCTAATCGCGGCTAGCGATAAGCTTTCAGCACTGACACCACCACCATTACTCGCCCGCTCCTTCACACGACCAGCACGCAGCCAAGCTCACTATCATACCAAGCCCAACTCTTGCAGTACCTTGTCTTGCGCCTCTGCTGAGCTTCATCGCGCCAATTACCCAATATCTCCGATCTTTCGGAGTAGCCTCCCGACGCAGCTTCCTGTTGTGGAAGGTCACTTGTCTATCATGTAGCGCTTTCGCTGATGGCTGGCCTATCTTAAATAGCCCGCGGATCAACGCTCTTGATACCCCGCAGTGGTACGGCCATAGCATACACAGATGCGAGCGTATCGCGCTTGGGCAGGGGTAGCTTATCAACAAGGATGGACGTCAACGGCGCATTGAGCCATCAGTTATCGTTCTGTCGGCCTGCTTGCCTCTGTTGACATCTTTTATGCGACGGCCGGTATATGAGCTTATGAAAGAAGACATTTCCCGAGTGTAACTTCGCGCCTCTGTTCCCTTTGGTTGGATTTACTTCCAGCCTGTTTTGCTATTCGAACAACGACGCGGAGACAATACGCCATGGCGTCTGCCGCAGACCATCCACCTTCACACACAATGTCGCCACCGCATCCCGCGCCGACAGATGTTGAGAAAGAAGCAATTGTTGAAAACAAAAGCACAGTCATCAAACAGGTTCTCGATGAGAAACTGTTGAAACATTCGCATGATGCCGACGCGGCGATGAAGGCGTACGAGGGAATGGAGGGCCAGGTTGTGGAGTTGACAGAGGAGAAGAGCAAGGCGCTATTGAGCAAAATTGATATGCACATGATGCCTGTAAGTTTCCTGTTCTTCTGTGGTATCTTTGTAAATCATCAACGCTGACTACCGAACTCTGCAGATTATGTGTATTGTGTATGGCTTGAACTACCTTGACAAGACGACATTAAGTTATGCAAGTATCATGGGCCTGAAACTCCCTCCTTCGGACAACAAGCTAGCTTCTGGTATCGGTCTAGTTGGGGACCAGTACTCGTGGCTAGGTAGCATGTTCTACTTTGGATATATCGCTTGGGAATATCCTACTACACGTTTACTCCAAGTTCTGCCGCTGGGAAAATACTGTATGTCACTTTCATCTCTTCTGTCTTGATATTCGTGAGGTCGAAAGTCGGACTTGACTAACATGGTATCAAAGCTGCATTCAACATCATCATGTGGGGCCTTGTCCTAGCCTGCTTCGCCGCAGTCGAAAACTACGCCGGGGCGATCGCCATTAGGTTTTTCCTCGGCGTCTTCGAATCAGCAGTAACGCCTGGTTTCGCCCTCTTCACGTCGCAATGGTACACCAAGAAGGAACAGGGTTCACGTACGGGTATCTGGTTCAGTTTCAATGGCTTTGCGCAGATATTCGGCGGGTGTCTTGCGTACGGCATTGCTGTCGGCTGTCGGAAGTCGGGTACTACCTTGGAGCCGTGGAAGATTGTCTTCCTAGTCACCGGACTACTCACAATGTGTCTGGGCATCGCGTTCCTGTGGATCGTACCCGATAACCAACTGAACTGTAGGTGGTTGAGCAAGGAAGATCGAATTTTGGCGATCGAGCGGATTAGGATTAATGCGCAAGGTGTGGGTAACAAGCACTTCAAGTGGTACCAGTTGAAAGAGGCGCTGCTTGACCCGTTGAGCTGGGCATTCTTCTTCTATGCTTTGATTGCTGATATACCTAACGGTAAGATACTGTGCTCACGTCCTTGCGAGCATCAACGCTAATAGATTTTCAAGGTGGGTTATCAAACTTCTTTTCCCAGCTTATTGTCGGCTTCGGATACACGGCCGAAGAGTCTCTTCTCTACGGAACACCGGGTGGGGCAGTCGAAGTCGTCTTTCTTATCGCCTGCGGCTGGGCCGGCGATAAATACGGCTACCGTATCCTCATATCCATGATCGGTCTGTGTACCGCTATGCTTGGCATGATCCTCATCGTTGCACTTCCGCTGTCCAACAACTCCGGTCGTCTCGCTGGCTACTACTTGACGCAAGCTAGCCCTACCGCTTTTGTTGCTTTGCTCAGTCTCATCTCGAGTAACGTAGCAGGATACACAAAGAAGACGACCGTGGCGGCTATGTACCTGATTGGTTACTGCGTTGGAAATATCATTGGTATGTACCACAAATATACTTCCTTGAGACCGAGGGAGCACAGACTGATATGATCATCGTGTATAGGTCCACAGACATTCCGTCCCCAAGATGCGCCTCGTTTCGTCTCCGCCGAGATCACCATCATCGTCTGCTGGGGTGTTTGTTTGGGCATCTTGACTTTCATTCACTTCTACTGCGTGTGGCAGAATAAGAAGAAGGCACAGATTCGCGCGGCACCTGAATACGTGAAGCTCGACAACCAAGAGTAAGTTCAAACGTGAGATGTTGCGGATCGGATCAGTAAAGCTAATCATGCACATAGGTGGCTTGATCTTACGGATCGGGAGAATCCAGAATTCATTTACACGTTGTAGCAACATATTCGATAGGGAATGAAACTGGTTCGAGATGAAGAATTGACCAAAGTCATACACTTGGCATACCCTGGCAGTCTTGATGTAAGCAAGGATGACTGCTACATACTACACCAGACGTAGGAAACCAATAGATTCTGCCCAGCAACAAATGGAAGTCTGTCTTATCGATCGCCATCTCCGCCCAACCTATTTGTAGTCTTTATGCCACCGTCAATATCCTCCCCCTCGAGTCCAACGCCCAGTTGACCTCCAAGCCAGACTCGTCAATGCTCCGCGTCTTCATTTGTGTCCACATTCCCTCTTTCACCTCAATCCCCCCTTCTCTCTCTCTACCCAACTCTTCCAACAACTTACCAAGCCTGCTATCAACCATTCCCAACCAAATTCTCACAGCCTCGCCTTCCACTCTTGCCCGCCTAGTCATCCACCAAAGCGTGCCATCCTGACACATTTGATACCACCAACCCAACAAAAACACTGCCTTTGAATCCTTCTGCTCCAGCAACTCCAAAAACTCCGGCGTGCTAAACGCCGTGAAATACAAAAAATCCAGCACATTACCATGCGTCAGTCGCAAATGCCGGATCCGCGAGAGAATCAAAACAGGAAGGCGATACACATTCCACTCCTTGCTAGACACCGGTGTAATCTCAAAGACAATCCTCACCCTCTCCGGAACAAGACTGACGTCGTTGCTCTGCATCCAGTCCGGCGGCGTAGCACACGGTCCCTGTTTCCGCGCTAGAACGCGTCTGAATACACTATCGTCCCTCGTAGGATCAGCGATGCGCCAGAGATGTCGCTTCCCTTCTCCAATCTTCATCCAGGAAAGATCGCCAGGCTCGGACGGCTTCAGGGGCCAGACGGCGTAGGGGTCGTCGGACTCGAGGTACCAGAAGGATGCGGCGCCGAGGTGCACGCCAGTGGCCCAGATAGCGTCGCGGTGGGAAGGAGGTATGGGGCCGGCCAGTAGGCGATGGTAGAGGGTGGTTGCTTGGTCCCAGTGGTAGAGAGATGTGTGTTGGAGCGTTGCGGCTTGGGAAGGGGAGTGAGGAAGAGAAAGCGAGGAGTCGTGCATTAATGTCAGGCCAAGAATCATGTGCATCAGGAACGGGTGCTGGAGATGGTTAGCATTGCTTGGTGGCTGTGTTGAAGGAGGCGGGAGGTACTTTGAATGCGAGTTGGCATACTATGTCCCTATATGCTGGAGCCATTCTCTCATCTGGGCAGGGTCAGTTAGCCGAAGAGTACTTGATACCAGAGTATGATTTGTACCTCCAACAGTCAGAGATGTCCTGCTTTGAAACCTTGTAAGAATCTCAAGATGAGCCTCTGAGAACCCCCAAAACGAACTGGTAGTCCGTGGGGTGGCACTAGGACCCGAACACACGTCTGAAGCCGAATACCCGGATAGTAGAGAGTTCTCAATCATAGAAGCCAAGGTATGGTTGATCGATACAGAACACCATGGCGTACCGAGATTGCTGCTCGTCCGGCTATATGATAGCGCATTTGACGGCATGTTGTTGATCGCCCTTGGCTCCACAACTATCTCTTCAAAATCAACCTTTCCTACTCCCATCATGCGTACATCCAAATCGCCCTTTTCGCCACTAAAGTCACAAACTACACCATAACTCTTGCATTTTTCGCACCGTGGTCTCGTTTCATCGCACTATTCCCATGCCACATTTCATTAGCCCAATCTGATCCAGTCAAGGCAACCGCGAAAGAATCATCATAGCTCAAAACTAACCTTGACTCGTCTCAATTTGCAATTCTCACACCCTTTCCTTGACTTTACATGAGTCCGTCTCTTCCGTTCTACTAGGGTCCCACGTCTGAATGCGATAGCTGGCATGGTCAACGGCTAGGAATGGACTGGCAACACTTGCAGGGCAGGGGTAAGGTGAACGAATCTAACCCGTATTCGTGTTTCGCAGAGGCGATGTCATGGCGCCCGTGTCGCTTCGCATGTTATATACAACGGGCCTCGGAGTTTAGCTTTCTTCATCACCGGTGGCAGCAGGGCGTAAGCGATGAGGGCGTGGCGCGTATAGCGACTTGGGGAGGGCCCACAAGATTCTGCGCTAAGGGTTTGGTCTAACCTGCGTTCGTATAACAGTAGTCCTCGTCGTTCTGATTGGCTGTACTGGGAGTCAGAACGACGATGATATACCTATGTATCTATTTGCATGTTGCATCGTAAACTCCATATCCTGCATTAAAGCCTCTGAAGTACCTGAGATTTGTAAACTCCGAGAGAAGTTGGCGTGTCACTCAGCAGGAAAGAGATCGGTAGGCTGGAACGGGACGGGGTGGATGGCCATCGTAGAATGACTACGAGTAGTGACGAAGGAGTATAAGTATAGTTGCGCGCGACCAGAAAGAATGGAGGAACTGCAGAAAAGATCTCACACTCAAACCACGTTCTCCAAAGCTCTCAAAACATCAGAAGCTCCACTATTACCCATATCCCAGCATGTCTTCGACTCCCATTCCCCGGACCATGAAGGCCCTCCTCCAAGAGACAAAGAACGGCCCCCTCGTCCTCAAAGAGGTCCCAACCCCTCGCCCTGAACCCGGTTCCGTCATCGTCAAGATCCTCGCCAACCTCCTCCAACACCAGACTCCAGGTATCCTGGCCGGAGAAGCCGGCTTCACCTACCCCGTGCCCATGACACCCGGTGGCCGAGCCGTGGGCCGAGTCGTCACTACAGGACCAGACACAACATCGCTGCCCATCGGCCAACTCGTCTTGCTCGAGCCATTCATCCGCGCCCGCGACGATCCAGATACATGGATCTTCTGGGGCGCAATGCAAGGCACAAGTGAGGGGTCAAAGAAGCTGTTTGCTGACAACTGGCGCTATGCCACGTTTTCAGAGTATGCAAAAGCGCCGTTGGAAGTTACTTGGGCGCTGAATGAGAATCGGCTCTGCAAAGAGTTGGGGTATACGATTCCCGAGTTGGTGCAGTTGTGCGTGGATGTTGTTGCGTACAGTGGACTCAAGGGGATTGGGCTGAGGGCTGGGGAGAGAATCGTTGTCACGCCTGCTACGGGTATCTTCTCGGGGGCGGCTGTGGGAGTGGCAGTTGCGATGGGCGCTACTGTTCTGGCGACAGGACGAAACGAGCGTGCGCTTGAACGCTTGGTGTCTGCGCATCCTCAGTTCGTCTCGAGGATTCCACGGACGAACGACGTCGATACTGATATCAAGAATCTGCAGCAGTATGGCCCTGTGGATGCTTTCCTCGAGATGACGCCCACGGGAGCCGAGGGATGCACGCATGTTCGTGCAGCTTTCGGTGCACTCAAGCAGTATGGACGAGCATGCATCATGGGCTTTGGTGGCGGCGCCATGACGCATGTTGAGATTCCGATGATGGAACTGACGTTCAAGAGTATTACAGTCCATGGCCATGCCATGTACTGGGGACAGGACGTGAAGGAAATTATCAAGATGGCTGAAGCAGGAGTACTGAAACTTGGAAAAGACAGAGGTCACGACGCCGTGACTGAGTTCGAATTTGAGGATTTCGGAAAGGGATTCGACTGGGTTGGCGCAAACCATGAGCTCGGCCAGATGGCAGTATTAGTTCCGTAGCAGTGGCTGTGTAAATGCCAGCCGAAAGCGGAAGGTGCGACGAACTTCAGTGTCATCTTCACATATTCAACATGTTAGCAGAATCACTGTATGTAATGCATGTGCTGGAACAAGAATTCCTTGATTCCCAGTCGGACTCGTACCGACTGTCCGGTGTAGAAGGAGCCGGGCCTGTTGCAGTCTGATATAGCCCTATGCTTTACCGGCTATCCTAAGTAAAGACCCCACTCCAAGAAAATGCAGCAATCCGTCATGGTTCGTGAACTTGTCATGACCTCTTAACGCCGTGTGCCGACTTGAATAAACCCTTCAGCGATTGCTTGACAGTACGCCAGTCGCAGCTGCGACATGAGGTAGGTGCAGTCGTCGGGGAAGGAGCGCCGGTCTTTTCCGCTAAAATCGAATTGGTCGTCGAGGTGCGCGTATCGCCGCCGCGGCTCGAAGAGCGTCGAGAGATTACGCTATCGGTCTTGAGGCCCACAGGAGTCTTGTCTTTACTTCGCTCGCGCGATGTCACCTGTTCCTGAGGCCTCTCGCACCCCTAATCAATGCCATGTTGTTTTTTGAGCTTTTCTAAATTCTCTTGGCGCTCGGCGAGATCATTGGCGGCCTTGAGCATTTTATCTGGCTGGTGATATAATACTGCGCCTGTCAGTGACTGCTGTCTCAAGGACGCGCATGCTGCTGCTGCTTACCGACAAGGTATCTGTTCTGGAAGTTGAAGCCATTCAGCTTGTCGCAAGCCGACTTTGCATCCATTACGTCTTCATAGACGACGAAGGCTGTGCCCTTGGTGTTGTTGGCGATACCCTGGCGGATCTGGCTGTGCTGGAGTTAGTGACCTGGGGCGACTGTAGGGGCCAAGATGCGCCAGCGCACAGGGAAGACGACGTACCGTACAGGGCCGAACTTGCCAAAGAGGTCGAAGAGTTCCTCTGGGGTGACGTTGAAGCTGCAGGGGGGTCAGCGCATGGCAGAAGCAGTAGCTCCGGCTCCGACTAACCTCAGGTTCTTTACGAAGAGAGCTCTGTAGGAATGACATGTTAGCGCGAATGTCGTGTGAGTTGGTCGCACCAGGCTTGCGATTGGCACGCGATGCAGAGAAGGCGGACATACCGGTTGACTTCCGGTGCCAATTTTCCTCCTCGACTCATACTTTGGCGACTGAGATGGACGGTAAAGGACGGGCTGCTGGGTGGGTAGTCGAGGGCGGGTGGTGGGGAGGTTGCAGTGGGAAGTTGAGTTGGGTGAACATGCGGGATTGATCATGGATGGCGTGCACGTCCGAGCGTTGGCAAGGCCGCATCACGTGGCAAACGCATATGATCGGGAAGAAGGAGCAACCCATGCAACGCCGAGATGGTGCTGAGTATGCAGAGCAGGGGACACGCCGTCTACTACACATGAAAGGGCCGTATGGTGGTAGGGGGAGGACATGCAGCCGATGCACAGCTGTCTTGAAGCAACGCAGCTGCGCATCCGTGGCAGCTGGTACCAAATTATTGAGCGCTCGAATCGGAGACGCGGACTTGCAGCGAATGAGTGAAGCGGCCTGTCGACCTCGTAGAGCTCCCCCCAGCCATCCAACCACTCGCATGCTGCAGACACATGCGCTTGGAGCTGCGTGTCGAACCGCCGCATCTTGCTCTAGATATTGCACCCCGAGAGTGTTGTGGGCGCGGGCGTGGCCGAGTCTGGCTCAGCGATTGTCTGGGTGTCCGGTCGCAACATTCCCAATACAATCCCCGCCGACTTCTCCACCACCATCGTTCTATTGCCAAACCACACGCTCCCCCCCTACACTCGCTCACCCCCGATCGCGCCCACTGTCGCCTCTCAGCAGGACATGCCCATGCCCATGCCCGACTGCTCCTTTGCCCGTCTCCCAGCTTCTAGTGGCGCTGCTCCATAGCCGCGCATCGGTCTGAGACGCCAAACCGACGAGTACCTCGCACCCCCGAGGCCCTAGCCCACCCACCTCCGCACACACACAACCACCATGAGGCGAATCTCATCCTTCAAGGAGCAGTACAGGCGAGCTTCGGCGCGTGCCCCTACTCCTCCGCCGCCCGTCTACGAGCCGCTGTCGCCCGTCCTGCCGCCCATCGAGCCCTCGACAGCGCACCCCGCCGGCAATGCGAACAACCCATCCGCGTCGCTATCAGGCACAAGGCACATCAATGACGCTCTGAAAAATGCATCTGCCCTCGGCGAAGGCGCGCGCGCGTCTGGGGAGCAGTCGTCGCCGGCGGTGACGTGTGGGCACTCGGCGCGCTCCGCACCTCCTCCGTCGCAGTATTCTCTGGCGCAGGCATCGCCCATTGAGGCTCTCGCGGACGTCGCTGTGACACGCCAGCATGCCCACCCGCAATACCTTGGCTATTCGCGCCATGCCTCCTACTCGGCGGCGTCGCCCACGGCCGTCCCTTACCCGACCGGCGAACGCGCCCCAGCACACGCTCTGCCCCGAGACGCTTCATATCCCTTTGACGAGCGGCCTGCGAAGAGAGCGCGCTCCGAGGTCTACGGGTCTCCGCAGTATGGCCAGTCTCAGTCGAGACCCGCTACCAGTCATAACCCAGGCTGGTCCTACAACGTCGAGCAGATGACACACGGCGGCAGCCGCATGCACCAGAACAATAGCGTACCAGACGACCGCCTTGTTGAAGCTCAGCTGCTGCTGGATTTCTTCAAAGTTTCCACACAAACCGCGCATTCCCCGCCCTCGACAGCAAAGCGGTTGGCCGTTTCACAATCAGCGCCGGCTGAGCAACCTCCACACCAAATAAAACACAAATCAGAGCCTACAAATCCTTACGTAGTGCCACTGCCGCCTCCGTCCGACCACTACAGCCAGCCTGCGCAGGCACCCGTTGACATGAAACACCCTTTAGACGCACCCTCTGATGTGGCTCAGACCACCTCGGCTGCGCAAACACACACACCGCCTGAGGAAGCTCCCATCATGGTTACACAGCCTGATATTGAGATGCAGGATGCCGTGCCTGCAGAAGAGCCAAAGTCAAAAAAGGGCCAGGGCTTGCCAAAAGGGAAAGGGCGCGCGTCTCGTAGCACACCATCAGCGAGTAGCAAACGGAAGAAGTCGACACCCAAGCCCAAGAACCCGACGTCTACAAGTACTTCTGGAGCCCCAGATCAACTCCAGTCGCCACTGAGTCTGCCTGCCGATCAGTCTGCTACTGTCGCAGCGGACGGCTCTGTTCCTACTGCATCGCAGGCTGAGCCAGCACAAACCTCGCCCTCACACGCCCGTCGCCATTCCTTCTCGACGTCGGCGCCACCGCTACCAGACGGCCAGCCTCTATCGAACTACTCGCGAGCGCAATCGCTACCTCTCGGTACCCAGACAGCCGCCCCTACTCCTGTCGGTGCAGTCGCTCAGCCCGCACCCGCTCCGGTCGAACCAGAACTCATCTGCGCCCACTGCAAATCGTCCGAATCACACATCAAAATCGGCGACGGCGAGCAATGGATCGGCTGCGATGGCTGCAAAGAGTGGTATCACTACCCTTGCGCTGGTTTCAACAGCGAACGGGAGGTACGGGAGGTAAACAAATTCTACTGCGAACCGTGTAGACCCAAGTTTGGTGAAACAACGAGTAGGTCTACCGACGCACATTGGGCTTATAGTTCTAACATGGTCCAGAGGTTCGTAAATCCGTCAGAGCCCACACAACTGTTGACTACGCCGGTCTAAACGAGGGTGTTCTCAAAACATCCGACGACAATCCCGAACATCACTACATCGCAGCTTTCAAGAATGGCGACATTGAGTTCACCCCGGAGATGTTTGCGCGCATGCCGGCGCAGCTCATCACTGGCGACTTTCTCGAGAAGATGAATGGATTCAAGGAGCCCATTGTCATCCCTGGCGATATGAACACTCCGGCAGCGACAACAGAGGAGGACGTTGCCATGGAAGACGTAGATGGGCAGGCAGATGGGCCAAAACTGCAATTTGAATACGAGACAGTCGCCGACGACGGCCAGGACGGTCTGGACATGGTCATACCCAAGGGTCTGACGGTTCGCCGTGTAGCAGAACTGTACGGTCCAAACGAGCCTGTCCCTGTGATCGACGTCAAAGCACAAGAAGGCGAAGGCAAGAAGTGGACCATGGGAAAGTGGGCAGACTACTATGAGCAGCAAGGTGAAAAGCCTGTGCGAAACGTCATCAGCCTGGAGGTATCTCGAAGTAAGCTCGGCAAGCTGATCAGACGACCCAAGGCTGTTCGAGATATAGATCTGCAGGACGCTGTATGGCGAGAGGACGACAAGCTTGCGCCGCCACCAGTGCAGTTCTACTGTCTGATGTCTGTCGCAGACTGCTTTACCGATTTCCACATTGACTTTGGTGGCTCATCCGTGTACTACCACATCGTGAAGGGCAAGAAGGTCTTCTTCTTCATTCCACCAACAAAGCAAAACCTGAAAAAGTACGAAGAATGGTGTCTCTCCCCGAACCAAGGGCACGACTGGCTTGGCAAACAAGTCAAGGAATGTTACCGAGTGGACCTTTATCCTGGAGATACCATGTTGATTCCTTCCGGTTGGATCCACGCCGTCTGGACTCCTGAGGACAGCCTCGTCATTGGAGGAAACTTCCTCACCCGTATACACTACGGTATGCAGATCAAGATCTTGGAAATCGAGAAGAATACCAAGGTGGCTACGCAGTTCCGGTATCCCTTTTTCCAGAAGATTATGTGGTTGACTGCCATTAAGTATCTGGAAGAGGATCCTGTTCCTGGTCCAGTTCAAGAGCTCCTGCAGAGCGGCGAGCAGTTCAAACGGTCGACGCCAATCTACTGCGAGCCGGACAGGTTCAGTCACAACTCACACCTCGGCGCACAGAACTACAACAAACGATACTACTCCAAGCACGAACTGGAAGGGCTGACCGATTTGCTGAACTACATTTGGAGAACAGTCCTCATCACCGAAGGAAAGATTGATGTTCCCCAAAAGACCCGAAGTGCTGTCAACAAGTCGATCCCAAAGGGCCATGGCGAGCCACTCGTGTTAGCGCGACGCCTTGCGATATGGATTGCATGGAAGCGTGGGAACGAAACTATACCATCTTGGGCTTTCTCAGATGCCGTTCTGCCCGAAGTAATGGAGACTACTGAAAAGAAGCTGAGTGCTGCTCAGGTGAAGAGGATGGAGCGCGAGTCGCTTCATGAAGCCTTACGGGCAACAGCAGAGAGGTCTTCGGCCCGTATAAAAGCCTCTGACGTCATCCCCGAGCCTTCACCTCCAGTAGAGGTGGACAGTTACAACCACTTCGATATGGTGTCTGTCACCTCCGGTCCACTGACTGGTTTTCTGCGACCGTCGGCAAGTAACCCGCACATCACGACACCTAAAACATCGCAACTAGGTCCGAAACGAGTTGCTTGCGATGCGTGCAGAAAACGCCGAATCCGATGCAAACACAAGGACGAGCTGATCGACACATCGAAGCCAGGCATGCACACCATTGACCTGTCTGGTTCGTATGGCATATCTGTCAAACGTCGGCTTAGCGATCACTCCGTGGCGGATAGTCTATCGAATGTCGCCAATGGACCAGTGAACGGCGGTCCAATCATGGCTGACGTGAATGGCGATCCTTATGCCCTCAAATCTGGCAGAGTCAAGGCGTGTGCCGATTGTAGGAAGAGCAAGCGTCGCTGTATACATGATGAATATGGCAACGTTGATCCAGTCAAGGCCAACGAGATTCCCATTCCACGTGGCTCTGCGTCCAAGAAACGAAGGGTCAGCGACGAAGACACGGAATCAAGAACGAAGCGGATGAGACACGAGTCCTCGTACGATGACGAATATCTGCATGGAGACATACACGGGCGACATTCACTGCCAAATCAGTTTAGCAGTGGTTCGTCTTTTCTTCAGGAGATGGCCTACTCCGCCCAGCAAGCGCTGGACCACAGCCCCGAAAATGATGATCTCGCGCCTGTCGACCCTGCCCTTCAAGCGTATACTAACGGCGACTACAATCATGTAGACATGACGAACTCTTATCACACGAACGGCGATACTGTAATGTCATCAGTCGAGTACCAACCGATCGATCCAATGCTTATGGACGGAATGGAGCTCACAGGACAAAATGGAGAAGTACACGGCCCCAGCGTAGAGCCGCTCACACCTGGTCCGCCGCCCCACGATGATACCTCCTCGCAGGCGCATACAAACGGCTTCGCCTCGAAGTCCGGACCAGAACATCACGCCGTCCGCCACCCGTCATCACCCGTCTCACCCAGACACGTCTCTGCAGCATCTCCTCCAATGAATGCCAACAACAGCAACCACCACCAGGCCTACAGCCCCTACATAACCTCCCCCGCTACAAACAACTACAACAACTTTACCACGAACTCTGATTTCCCTCCCCCACCCATCACACCCACGCTCAATGGCTCGTACAAAGGTCGTACACAACGCCCGTCAAGTCGCAAACCTAGCCACACGCCGTCGCGCGCTGGCCGCAACAGCAAGACGCCAAAATCAACGCCTAGCAAGCGACGAGACAATGGCACTGGCGGCATCAAGCTCGAACATGGTATAAGCATGGGGACAGGCATGGGCATCGGTGTGGGCATGAATGGAGGCATGGACATGGGCAACATGCTCAACATGATTGACCCGAATCTCGATCAGGCGAGTTTCGATCTTATCAAGCAACTGCAACAAGAGGATCTGGGGCTGAGAAGACGGAGTCGTTGATGCCCTTTTATCTCTTTGTCCTGCATGCCACCATCACTGGGGATTACTCTCTTTCTTTCTTTTCTTTTTTGGTTTTGCTTGCCGTTCTTTGAATTTCTCACAATGTCAACTATTTCCTTGTTCTGCATTGGTTCGGGGCACAGGCGTTTTACAACATATCTCTGCAACGGGATGGAGTGGACTTGCGCGGCGTCTTTGCTTATACCCAAACTACTTGACACTGGGGATAGTGTATATTGCAATCTTTTCCATTTCTTTTCTTTTTTTTTCCAGTCACAGGGAGGGGTGGGGGAAGGAGGCGTTTGTCAGCCAGCATGGACTGTGCTCTTTCATTGTTAGCGGCAGGCGGATTGCATGTATGTATGGTATCATAGATGATTGGAACTAATCGACCTATCATGGAAATGGAAACATGTCTGAACGAAACATGACTCGAAGAAGTTGAATTTTAGTGAGCTGCACACTCATGTGTCAAAATGTATCCTGGAGATGATGCGTGAATCTGCGCTGCCACTCTACTAGAAAAGTCACAGTGTACACGTTTCGGGTATAGTCTCCTTGTGTTCCGTCATTTCATTGGACATGTCTAGTCGTGATGTTATTTCAATGCTACACTGCAGCAGTCATAAGCTGCCATCTGCCTTGATCCGCCCAGCGCTACTATGGGGTAACTCTCAGACCTTGCAGTGACTTTGGAATCGCCTACTCCAACGCACTAGTAACGTTTGAAAACTCGCCCTTCTTGAGCTTCGTCTCCCAGAAGATGGGATTCGTGTCGTTGAAGCCATGCTTGACCCAGCCATCCTCCTTGACGTGGTACAAGTTGATGAAACCACCAGAGTACGCATCCCTGTGGGTAGCAGCGAGAATACTCCTTCGGCCCAGCTCGAGCGCCTCGTCGTCCTCAAGGTCGTACTTGTACTGTGCGTCAAGTACACCGTATGCGAATGTCTGACCGGAGCCGACACAGAAGAGGTTGCCGGCTAGGCGGGTGCCGTCGCTGTCGATGTAGTAGAGGGCGGGGCCTTCTTGTGGGGTTACGCCAGCGCACATGGTTCCCTGGACGTCGAGTGTTAGGCTGGTAAAATAGATGGGCTGACGTGAAATGGGAGAAACGTACCATACTTAGACCCATGCCCTTGTATGAGTAGACAAGATTGGCGAGGATCTTCGAGGCCGCAGCGACGGAGATACGGCGCTTGTGTCGGAGTTCGTGAAGGCGACATTGCATGCCGAGGTATGCGAGCCAGTATTGGCAGTCCTACCGCGCATCAGTATTCAGGCTTCCTTCTGTCTCCTTGTCGTGGTGGTGATTGCACGTACAGCAGCGCCACCAGCCATGGTTCCCAGCAAGCAGTTGTTGATCTCAATGACCTTCTTGACCGTCTGACTGGCTATCCAGTTTCCAGCCGTTGCACGCGAGTCGGTGGCGACGATGATGCCGCCCTTGAAGCGGAAGGCGAGGGTTGTGGTACCGTGGGCAATCTTGATGGGGCAGTTGGGGTTGGAGTAGTCGTCCGTCATTGCGCGGAGCCATGATGCTGACTGTCTTGTTTTTAGCATGTCGCGCTCTCTATTGTACGGAGGCGATAGAGCGCACCTGAGCGACTGGTGGTAGGGCAAACTTGAGGGACAGCTCTGGGGTGCCGCTGTAGAGCTGCAGCTGCTCTTCCTCTGACGGGCCTTCCTCTGTATACGCCGGCCGGCTATACTGCGACACTAATGAATCCATGGTTGCGGCGATGTGTGATGGCGGAATTCAGAGGGTATCAGAGACGTGACCGAGTGGTTGCAGTGGGGTGGTTTGATTGTTTGGCGTGGTGATGTGAGCTCGAAGCTCCGGCGTTGTCGGTAATGCCAAGACGTAGCCGCGTCCTAGCTGTTGCCTTCACCACCTAGGCGGTCGCATCCCGAGCACTGTCAACTACACCACATTGCTGCTTTTCATCCACCTTTGTGCATAGACCTCAGCAGAGCCAAACAGCCCCATGAGGTGCTCTGGCCTCTATCACGCCCATATTTCCTTGCTATTGACTTTGCAGACACCGCCACTCACACAGGAGCAGCCGTGATGAGCACTACGCCTTTGGCGCGCAACGTCGTCATCCATCGCGATAGCACTGACTTTCCTCAATATGAAGAGAAGGGAGACGCAGTAGGAGGGACTTGCGCGCGATCATGTCGCACTCTTACATACGTCATCTAGTGGTGCAAGTCCTCCCGTCAACCAGGGCACGAACGGGCGTTGGGGCTCAAGCGTCACATGCTGCCCGTTGAGACTCGAGGTCAGGCACAACATCGCGCCGGCCCACGCGCTCATCTCCCACCCTCATTAGCCTCCGTCACTCGCCCAGCGGACTTGAACACATGTTTGCATTGCCTATATGCAGGCACCGTCAACAATCATGCAGGCACCATTCTTACCCACTCTGTCTCATTTGTCCCCTTCACTACCTGCAGATGTGCGGCCCGCGTGCAAGTCCGGCGCTGCGTGCCTGATGGTAGCGAATGATCTTTGAGGGCAGTGTTATATACATACAAGGACGCCTCATGAGAAAAAGTAAGAAAGGATTTGATCATATGTCTATTGTGTGTCAGTCGTAGGTTAAAGTACCGCCTGTTTCCATTGTCTTGCCTTCTTTCAAGTCCTCTGAATGCCCCGTTACGACACAACACCTTATTCGTACTATCAACCCTCGAGACCGCCTTCAAGCTACGTACCAGCCTTCTCTCATACTGGTTATCATCGTCTTGCCCCGCCGACAGGACTTCATCCCCTGCCCACGCGCATCGATTCTGGTGTCGAGATATCCTCGGCACGCAGCAGACATGTGCTGGTTCACCCTAACACCAGCCAAAGGGGGAAAGCAACATCGCCATTCTACAGATTCTTCATGTGCGGAGGAAATCGTTCGCGTCCATCGTAGCCCGGCATCGCCGCGTTTCAGCGACGTTCGCGTCAGAGTGCCCAATGTAACCCTTGAGGTGGAAGAAAAGGGCGGACACCATCACGCGCACTTTGATGCGCATCTGGATCACCACCACAGACATCCGCATCTGCACCCACTGCACATGCATCCGATTCACGGCCATCATCATCACCACCACGATCTTAGTGTGTCCGATATCACAGAGGTTCGCCTTCGAGGCCCAGGCAGAAAACGCACCATCTCGTCCCCTTGTCCTCCGCCACCAACCCGCGAGCCGTCTCGCTGCCCGCCAGCTTCCCGCCCTCGCCCTCGTCAACCCACCTATCATACCCAAATCGTTGAGCCGACGAGGAGTACAACAACAGTCAGAGAAAGCACCCGCGCTGCCCTCCGCAGTGTCCAACAAGAGCGAACGCAAGGTGCTTTACGCAGAGTGGCTGGTTACGAAGTCTTGGGTAAACAAACTCCGTGGGATTGGGATTGCATAAGTAGCACCGTGGGCAGTAGTGCAAGTGGCGGTGGGAGGTGGATGAGGAGGAGAAGACCGAGTGGGTTGAAGTATCCGCCGTTTGGGACTATGGATCACTGGATGTAGGGTGTAGCTTTCTTCTTTGAGGGCGACTTGGAGTACATCTGCTAGGTTTGAGGGTTCGGAGTTTGGCTTTTGTTTTTTCTATAGCCCCATCATGAACACTAATGAACATCTTTACACATCCCTACCTCTACCGTCAACTCCTCTTCTCAACATACACTGGCCATGAATGCGGAAGAACCGTAAAGTAAGCTTTCCACTGCCAGTCTTGCTTCGAGTCCACCTGTTTGATATTGTAATCCCTGACTAACGTCGCCGCAATCTTGGCCAGTTCAATCTTGGCAATGTTTTGTCCGGGACAACCACCGTACCCTGCTCCAAACTACGCAAACCAGTCAGCATATATGCATAGTCTGATACGCGAGATCAACAAGGAACAAGCGGCTACTCACAGGTATCCAGAACTTTTGTCTCATACTGTTTTCTTCCTCCAACCATCGCTCTGGTCTGAAAACATGCGCATCGGCACCCCATATTTCAGTTGAGTAATGCATAACCCATGCTGCGGTTTAGCATACAAAATTAGCGCAAATATCAAAATGAGTCCTCGAGATTTCTTAACTCACGGTTGACTGAAACAATGGTCCCCTTGGGTATCGTACGATCGCCAATAGTCAGACCTCCCTTGGGCGCTATACGTGGAAGTCCCATAGGTACAGGACCAAATATGCGAAGAGTCTCTTTCACACAGGCCTGCACAAAACTAGTTCTTGTCAGTCTGAAACAGCTTCATGTGCAGGGTTTGAGGATTGTCTTCTTGCCTAAGTTGCTGTGCGTCAGCATAAGACACTACCCGATCCCTACATAATCCCTTCTGAACTGCCTCAACAGCCTCATCATGAGCGCGCTCCCACGCCCCAGCACGACGAATCATGTGATAGATGAATGACTGTATTCCCGAAGCCACAGTGTCAGACCCTGCTCCCACGGCAGCAAGCGCCTGCGTATTAATCTCCCGGATAGTAAACTTATCCGGATGTCGTTCGTGTTGTTTGAACCAATATTGAACAGCATCATACCGGACGTTGTCATTCTTTTCCCGATCTGCCAAGACGCTTTTCACAGTGTCGAATAGATGGCCCATTGGTAGTATGGCGAGCCAGGTCATGATTGGGTTGGCTAGCAGCGCAATGTTGATCCAGCGGAAGTAGCCTGCTACTGCAATGTATGCGTTTAGAGCAAGCGAGTTCTCGATTGAGTTACCAATGTCTTTGCCTTGGTCAAGGAAGCCGAGAGGCTTTGAGAAGATGATTTCACCGATGACGTCGAAGGTTGCGTATGAGATGAAGGTGTTGAGATTCATTGGCTCCTTGTCTTTTGCGTATTTGTTCATCCATTCGAGGAAAGATTCAAAGGTGCGGTCGATGTGCTCTTCCGAGCGGAGTATGTTGGACACGGTATATGCCGCGGCGATATGTTTTGATTTTTCAATCTTCTTCTTGGGGTCTGTGGTACTCATAGGCGATTGGAAACGGTAGTCTGGCAGAGCATGAATTTTGTACCAGTTTGCCTTGTGATCATTGTCAAATACTCATTCGACCAGGAATCTTCTCTGCATAGTACCTTGTGAAGGGGGGCCAGTAAGATTTTCGCGATAGCATCTGGGTGACTGACGCTAACTTCGTCGTATGATATGCGAACAAAGTGACCTCAAGGTCTGTGAGCAGAGATCCAGCGATAGACAGCCTCACGCATTGTGTAAGCTTACCATGTTGTTGGTGTAACCGTATGAGCTCGAGGTTCTGGTCGCCCTTAAGGATGCGGTGCACATGCCAAAGGCGAGTAAACGAAACAGCGAATGGCCCAGGTATATCGCTGATTGCTGAGAAGTAACGACGCCATGTGAGTAGAGTCAAAAGGCCGACGCTTGTAAGAGAATTGATCAATAGCCAATCCATCTTACTGCGGTAAGAATGGCCGGAAGCCACTCTGAGTTGTATGAAACCTTTCGCTGTTGATTTTACGCAAGCTGGAAGACGTGCTGCGGCACATTGAAGCGGGATGGGAGTCTTCAGCTCGAAAGTTGAATCAATCCGGAATAGTGGGATGCACTTCTGACCCAATCAATGCTTTAGCGATATGTGACTGCCAGTGGTACAGATAACGCCCCGGTTAGCGCGGATTGGAACGGGATGCTACAAGCTTTCCCAAGGAGCCATGACCACAACACTGGGTTAGCAGATAATGACTACGATTTCAAGGTTGAAGTAATATAGTAATTCCACAGCATTCTCAGTCACAACCCCGGTCTATCGTAAAACTTTGGGACGACTTGTTTGCTGCAGTGACATGTTAGGTGAACGTTGTACATCCACGTCATTCGTGACGACGATCGCCTGCTGTTGTAGGCTTTCTCGGTTGGTAGAATGCAACTCCTGAACGTCGACTGTTGCTGACCCTTGTTGTTTGACTCTCCCATTAACGAACTCTTCTTGCGACTCGGTAGTGGTAAGACCATTCTCCAGCCTTGTTATGGACCCCATAGAAGAGTGCTTGTTTCGGTCGCTCCGCTTGCATCTGCGTAGAAACGAAAGTGGGTATTGTATTTCCAAGGATGGCTCCTCACTGCCAGCTGAGCTGTATTTGCCTCTGACCTTGTTCCAAAGTGCTTTCATCGCGGGTAGATTCGACGCGACAATCGCAAATTGGACCTCGAATGATGCAACGATTATCATCTTCCCTACGTCTATCGAGACGTCCGTCTTCATCGAGGATACTGAGATCAGGACTGGTAGGCGGATGATTGCGACCGTGACTGAGATTATACCAAAGGCGAGAACGGAGATGACAGTGACTTTGCGACGCAAATTCATCTGGAGCGCAAGAACGAAGGGTATCGGGAGGATGATGATGTAGAAGTCCATAAATATGTTCTGTAGAACTATGCGTCAGTATGTATGTAGTATGTAAGGATAGCCAATTGTGGTGCTACTGTATAGAGAGGCAATACGCACAAGAATAGGCGGGGTGAGCATGATGACATGCATGTCGATGCAAGTAACCTCGGGATGTAACATGGGATTGAGGATTTTCTCAAAAGGCACGCATTGCAAGAACGTTATAAGCCTAGATACTATTAGTCCGCGACGCTGTGAACGGTGGGATAATCCGACTTACTGGCTAGCTAGAAAGACGGAGAATGTGAGCGCGAACCCAAGATAAACTAGGCGCCGAAACACCACATCGACAGGAAGGCGTAGGTAGAATAAAAGGAAGGTAGTCTTTATGACGGAATGCGCGCCATAGATTACAACCTCTTCCATGAACACTATCTGTGCTGAATCAGTTCTGGCACCTTTAAGATGACGCAAGATTTAGAACTTACCCGAAGAAGATCGAGGGACTGGAAGCCGCAATTGGGATTGTCTGGCCTGTTGCAGTCGAACAGGCAGTCTTTGCCATGCCTCAAAATTACATACTCCGACTTACTTGCCACATCCTAGGTTTAGGAATAGTTGCAAGACAACTTGATGAATGATACTGACAATCTGGTACAATGAGCAATGGCAGATACTTTGTAGGTCGGTCACAATGTACCAGCACAGCACACGAAGCTGTATCATCCCAACCCCATGACTTTAGGATCAACCCGCGCGAGTAGAAACGCGCAAAAGATGACAGTAGGCCGATACAGAACGTAGTGTAGGCAACAGCACACGCCCATCCCGAGATATCTGTCACCATGCTGTGACAACAGACATAGGAGTCGGCGTTGGAGGAGTCGAGTAGACGATTGACCCGCAAAGGCGGAGGCGGACAGACTCATTTCAGGTACAACCGACCGGTACGAGCACCAAGCCTTCCACCTCATACGATGCGCAGGAAGGCGTTCATGCAGAGGAAAAAAACAATGAAACGTCATCACTCCCCGTCCGAACGCGCTGATTTGTTTGGCGCAACGGGGATACGCGGCACGGCACGGCGCACCGCTTGGTCCAATGTGGACCTTGTAAAAGCGAACATATCTTGTCATTTCGCCATCTCTGGAAACCTGAGCGATAATCTTGAGTCATAAAAGCCCGACGGCACAGGCAGTACGCGTTCTTGGGGACGCGAAGAAGGCGCCGAAGAGGGCGGGAGTGAGCGGAGTGAGCGTAGTGGGTAGCTTTGACCGTGACGTGACAGGCGGGTAGCGAAGGGCGCTTCCGCCTTGGCAATGTTGATGCGCACAGGCGATACCGCTTTCGCCGAATGGCGCATGAGGACAGGCCAATTGGGGTCGAAAGGAGCTATGAGAGATTGAACGAGCATGGGGCAGAGCGTAAAGGGATTCAGCTATGATTCAGCTGTTGACCCAATGATCGCTGCCATATAAGACCTCCGCTAGGAAACCTAAAGGCAGCTCTACACACTTGTAATTCAGCTGCTGTCGCGTGGTCTAGCGAAGCGCTGTTAGTCTGAAGAAGATCGTATGATAGTTAGGAAGGAAGGCGAGCATTCTTTTACTTGCGAATTCTCTCATTTTAGAAAGGAAGGCACACCATCGTTTCACGTCAGTACCTGCAATTGCGAAGATAACAACCAAAATCTCAAGATATGGTAACATCAACATCTATTATATGGACGTGTATGCAAATGCGGCGATAGAAAACAAAATCACCTGGTCTCATCATCACCAGGCCACGAATGTCCGAATTAGACATCCTTGACGAAACCAACCTCAATAACCTTGTCCATCGGCACACTCAAACTCGCAATCTTCGCCCTCGAGTTCTCCCGAATGAACAAGAAAGCCTTCAGGAAGAACCGTCTGATGATGTTTGTGCCGACCTTGACCTTCATTGCTTCTTTGCCGATGATGTACAATACCTCGTGGTTGTATGCGCGTTCGAGGGCTTCCAAGCGCGCAGAAGTCGTCGAGTTGCGTGTTGGAGTAGATATGCCACTTCCAGCGACAGTCTCAACGGTACCGTTCTTTTCAGTCTGGACGCCTGTGGCCTTGGTAGGCAGCTCACCCTCACGTTCCAGAGCCCGTGCAACGATGTGGTTGCGAACTTTCTCATATATGAGAGAGGCCAAATCTGGTGTGATGACTTCATCCATGTACCCATGGCGTACTACGAGGCGGTAGCAGTTGGGAATAGCTAGTCGTGAAACGCTATACCGATTATCCGGGGCGACGAACGGTACCTCTAGCGGCCGGAGATGAAAGAAGACGATGACTTCAGGGATCGTCACCAGCTTTCGAATGAACTGACTAAAGACAATCGGGGTCGTCTCGCCAGCTTTGTCGAAGAAGATTCCGAAACCCTCCATAGTTCCGACTGATTTTCCGCCAAACATTTCAGTCAATTCAAGGCGGCCGTCTGGTGATGTCTTGACAAAGTGTGTCGTGGGGAAGCGATCGCTAGCTTCCGCACCCCACTGTTGCTCTTTGCCAAAGCGCCAGAGAATGAATATGGACCCGAGAAGGCAGGCCAGGAGAATAGTGAACCAGGCTCCATCTGGTACTTTGATGAGCGCCGAGGACAGGTACGCGCCGTCCAGACAGGTGATAGCGAGCCACGGAAGAAGCACAAAGTATGGCTTGATGCACCACACTAAGATTGCAACAAGTGTAACCATGCACGTGTCGAAGAATGTGACGAACATGACGCATACACCGTAGGCATTACCCAGGGACGTTGTGTTGTTGTAGATGGCAGCGACGAGGACAGTTCCAATCATGAGGAGCCAGTTGATGCTTGGAATGTACAACTGTCCATGGTACGTTGTCGAAGTATGGACGACCTTGATCTGGGGAAAGTACGAGAGCTTCATGATCTGGGTAAGAAGCTGGAACGTCGCGGTGATCATGGCTTGTGATGCGACAATAGCAGCCGCGATAGCTACAATGAGCGAGAAGATGAGCCATCCGGGCGGAGCACAGTTGTAGAAAGGGTTGGAGTAGGCTTCTGGGTGTACACTGATGTACGCAGCTTGACCGCTGTAGGCGAGGAGAAGACAAGGGTAGGCGTATCCAAGCCAACTGATCTGAACCGCACGGCGACTGAAAGCTCCAATATCGGCGAACAGAGCTTCAACACCTGTAAAGGCGAGGAGTATACCTCCAAGGCTCCTCCATCCTTCGTACTTGTTTCTTATGAGGTAGTCGAACGCATAGAAAGGGTTGAAAGCCTTCAAGATGGCATAGTCGTACCTGGAACTATCAGTCAGTGGTACCTAGGATGCGACAAGAATACTTACTTGGCCAAGTTGTATATACCAAATCCAGCGTTCAAGGCCAGCCAGACAATGACGATGGGTGAGAAGATGAACGTAAGTTTCGTGATACCAAGTGGTTGTACGACGAACAAAAGAACAAGAATAGCGCATGTAACACCGATAATGGTAGACTTTTCGATGTCGGGCTTCACGACGTTGAGGCCTTGTACGGCACCCAAGACTGATTGAGCGGGAGTCAGCACGCCATCAGCCATGACCATGGATACGGCAAGCACGCCGATGACCTGTAGTAAACCGCGAAAGAACATGGACTTTTCGATCGTTGAGCGAATGTTCCTCGTGGATCGGCCCAGATCGTTCGTATTGTGTCTCTGCATGCCTGCCGAAAAAAGTCAGTATATACAAGGAACTAGTGCAGGGAGCACACTCACGTATCAGGGTAGCTTCACGAGGATCTCTGTTGGCAATGTTTGCCTGCATGCATTAGTGATTAGAGACGATGCGCGATTTCGACCAGCATACATATTTGGAAAGGAGAGAGTATGTGCTGAATGTACCACCCTCTCCATCGTTGTCGGCGCGCAGGATAATCAAGACGTATTTGACCGTGACCATCAAGGTGACAGACCATAGTATGAGTGATAGAGCACCAAGTAGGTTGATCCGAGTGGGAGCTTCTGTGAAGGTCGAGGAGTAAACGTAGAGGGGAGATGTTCCAATGTCGCCATAGATGACACCGGTAGACTGGTACGCGAGGACGAGGATCTGTGTGAGACTGAAGACCTGCGTCCTGTCAGTAGACTGGCTTCGCACCAGCCGCGTCCCCGCTTACCTGGCTGCGTTTAAAATCGCGCTCATCGCGCAGACCAGCATCCTCGTCTTCCGCGTCTTCCAGTTCGCTGATCTTTGCATCTACCGAAGTCCTATTCGCATGCGACTTTGTGCGTGAGCGCATAGGGTATACTCCGCCCACAGACTGCGCCCGGACTGGATGCACCTCTGCATCTGCAAAATGTACTGAGGTATCCATATTCAGCCGTGGGAGTTGTATGCGAAGACAGTAAAGCACTCCCACAAGACTTATACCATGCCGTTATCTTGCTACGGCTGTGGCCGTCTGCCAATCTCATCTGGTAACAAGCTCCTAATGCTGGCACAAAGCTTTGGTTGGCTCTTGGCCTTGTGCTTATCGTGAGGGCAAAGAGCCCACGTGCAGTTAGCTGGGTCATGTTTAGGCAGGAAGGCGCAGCACTGCGGCATTTTCCTTTGACCGTCGGCGCGCGGGGCATGCAACTCGTAGAGCTTGCTTTTCTGTGCCGTAAAGCCCTGGGGAAAATGTCGCAGTTCCTTAAATCCCGCACCCTATAGGCTTTCGCCAGAGATCATGGTTAAAAGCAGGCTCTAGTCCTCGGATCCTTGAGATCACCATATTCAGGTACCTGAAGAGAATACGATCATGCCATAATGGTGGCGAGCGATCATCAACTGCCATCGCTAGGCATCGAGTCTGCATCATGTAGGCTCCTATGTAGGATGGCCAGCTGAAGTTTGGCGCCAGTGTGGGATGTTTGTGTAACGGGAAGCTGCATGCTGAGAGGGGCATTGCAGCTAAGATCTTCGTTGAGCCAATCACCGAACGCGCGACGAGTAACAGCGGGTCACCCCGAATGCTTGGTCTAACCTTGAGCCTTTCGCTAATACTTCCAAAAATACCACTTGGAGTTTGATTCATAACTAGAATGCTTGGATGCGTCATAGGTGAGCTTCGAAGATTAACTCAATTGTCAATCTATGTGTTCTACTTTTTGTCAACGCGAAAGCCATTTCCATAGTCACAGACCCAAATTTGTATCAACTTACGACCTTCTCGGCGTTGCAAAGCTTTCGACGTCTCCTAAGTCATCACCAAAAGCCCAACGCATCAGCATGCATGTATATGTGTGCATTGCTCTAATATATCAGAACACGGTCTATATGCCAAATCGATACCGCAAGCGACTCCCCAACTCCGCGTCATCACCGGGTATACCACACTGAATTCATACAAGCACTGAACACATCGCTCATCTCAGCATCCGCTTCCATGTGTCTCTTACGCGTTGTGAGTAAGCTGAAGGCACCCACTTCTAGAGTATGTCCTATAACTCGTCGTGCGCATCTGGTTCAGGCATCTTGATAGGTTCCTGTGGCCTGTTCAACTCGGCATCGATGCTAACGCCCTTTTTCGCACGGTACTTCTCCCAAACGCTCCAGAATTCCTTCTCCATACTCTTCTCCATTTGATCCGGTAGCACGACGACGTATTCAACGTGCAAATCACCAAACTGCAGACCTTCGTTGTTTTCGAGCTGTTGGTGCCAGATGGGCATACCTTCTTCTTTGACAATCTCAACGAGATTGGGTTGCACCACCTCGCCACGTTTGCGCGAAAGCTGGACAATGTGGCCGTCCAGATGGGTAATGTTACGTGTCCAGCCACCCATCCATGCCTCGCGGAGAGAAAGAACTTCGCGCCAGAAGAGGTCTTTACCTCGTCTCCTGAAGAAGGTTCCGTCTGTGCGCTCGTGCTCCTGTTCTCCCATCGCAGGTTCCGCCTCAGTGAGATGTACAATGAGGTCGCCAGCAACGTAATCGGGGCTTTCGTCCGCTTCGTTCTCGTACGTGATGCGTACACCCTTGGGCATACCCTTCTCGATTTCAAGAATGTGAGATTCGGCTTCACGGATAACTCTACTACCGCTGCAGACAGGGCATGGATGCTTGATCGTCTTTCCTTTGCCGTGGCATTGGTCGCAGTGCATCTGTACTTGCTGGAACAGGCCGGGTGCGAGTTGCTGTCGTTGTATCCTGACACCACGTCCACCGCATGTGCTACATGTCTCTACGTGTCCGTCTTCCGAGCCTGAGCCCTCGCAGGCCGAGCATATCGCTTGTTTCTCGATTGTGAACTCTGTCTTTCGGCCGTTGTAGAAGTCGCGGAGTGGCAATGCTACACGCACTTCCATGTTCGGCCCCCGGCGCTCCCCGCCCTGGTGTCCAAAGTGCCCTGAGCCGCCGAAGAAGCGCGAGAAGAGGTCGAAGGGATCGTGTTGACGTGGACCGCCACCTTGCTTGTGCTGTTGAATGCCATCGTGGCCGTATTGGTCGTAGATCTTCCGTGTCTCCTTCTCGCTAAGGACTTCGTAGGCTTCAGCGACCTCGACGAACTTCTTGCCCGCCTCGTCGTCACCACTGTGGAAGGTTAGAAATCTGGGCAGGAGTCTAGGAGGTGTGGCCGTACGGGTTCTTGTCTGGGTGGTATTTTTTGCTCAGGGTTCGATAGGCCTTCTTGATCTCGCGATCTGAGGCATCTTTCTTGAGGCCCAGTAGCTACATCACCCATGTTAGCCAATACACTTCAACTTGAAAGTGAGGTGGAGACCAAGGCTATTACAAAAGTGGCCTCTGCATACCTTGTAGTAATCTTCTGCGCCAACAACAATCAGTGCTAAACAGGCGACCACAAAGAACAGCGCTATCCGTAAGAGCATCTTGTACTATGAATCGCGCCAGCGGCGATGTCGAAGTTGCGATAGTGAGTGGACGGAATATGAGTATCCGATGTAATTGCAAGAGCAAACGTCTACATGAGTTCGCAGACACGAGGCGAGAGCAAGCGACGCCGAAAAAGAAGGAAACGGACGGTTGTGAAGGGAAAGTGACTTGAAATGGGCGAGTTGCGAATGGGACACGATAGCAGTAACGTTGATTATGCGGCCAATCGGAGTTAAGCCTTGGCATTACCGACTTCACTTTTCATGCGTAGCAATTCCAGCCCGACAACCAGTCAATTGAGGCTGCAACCCCCGCTCACGCCTCCGACCCGCCATCAGACATCATACGAGGACGCATTGAGTTGCTGTCTTGCTATACGTCCCTCGAAATAAACTTTTGCGTGCGCATCCCGCGCTGGGAAACCTCCGCAGGACCTCCGCAATCACCACACCACCCCGACCCAACTCCATATCCACCCACCCACCCACCATGGCGTCGATAGCGACCAAAGCGGTAGCCGGCAAACCCATCGTCACACAATGCTTCACGAGCCAAAAAGTCGGCGTCGTAGTCTCGGCGGGCAAAATGGCCAAGGCAGTACGAGTGCGCGTCGCAGAACAAGAATGGAATAAGAAGTTCAGAAAGGTGCGTTGGCTCGGCGATCAATCGCACACAAGAACCATGCCAGTTGCTGACGACAAAAACAGCACTTTCCAGCCCCCAAAACATACATAGCGCGCGACCCTAACAACTCTGTCGTCGAAGGAGACGTTGTGCGCATAACATCTGGACACCGCACCTCGAAAGTCATCCACCACGTCGTAACATCCATCGTCGCGCCGTTTGGCGAACCCGTAGAAAACCGACCACCGGTCCTCACCCAAGCACAATTAGAAGAACAGCGCATCAAGGACCGATTACTCAAGGATGTAAGGTCAGCGGAGCGGGGAAGACAGGCGAGCATCCAGAGATTGGCGCAGGCACGGAAGCAGGGCCTAAGGATACCGACTCTTGAGGAGGCCATGGAGGGTATGAGGAGACACACTGAGGCAGAAAAGGCGCGGGCTGAGGCGCATGGTGGGCAGGCTGGTCAGCAAAAGACGGCAAAGACGAGAAGAGTGGAGCAAGGCAAGAAGACAAAGGCAGAAGTTGATGCGGAGAACAAAGTTAAAGATGCAAGGAGGCAGACCGCATGAGGTTCATATTGACGTGGACTTTGTAGAACATATTGTGTACACATCAGACGTGGCCAAAACTGCCTACACAGTGAGTAATGGCAGCGCATCATTTACCCTCTTCGTTCTCGTTTTCCGTGCTGTGGGTGCAGGCTTCATGGCTTGAACAATATCCTTCGCTTGTGCTAGAGAAACGGAGACACCCTGTCATGTGTATATACATCAATGTGCTTCATGCAGTCCTGAACGCCAATGCTAATCCACCCCGATCCAACCGAACCCAGGGTATCATCGTGTTCATACAGTCGTAACGAATCCAACATGAAACATGAAGACGCAGCTTAAGCGTTTGCTTGTACCACTTTGAAACCTTCCGAGACCATCTTCTGTATCTCTTCGTCCTTGTGCTGAAGTTGACCCAATGCGTACGCGATATCGTTCCACTGCCTCTCGTTTTCCGCTCTTGGTAGCCTGGACGCGAGTTTCGCGGATAGTTGCTTAGCGTGCTTATCCTGGTTGATGTCAGTAAGCGGGTAATAAGCACAACGTTGGATTGCGAGTATACCTTCTCAATAAACCCAGCCAAGAATTTGATGATCCTCTTTAGAGCATCCTCACTTAGCGCCGAGTCCGCACTGAGTACACTGAACATGTCGATGAACTGATTGTATACAGCGTTATCCTTGGTTGATAACTCAGTGAAGAACATGCGTGCCATGTCAGCAATCTTCTTGTCACTGTCTTCAAGACACTTGGCCATCTCGCCTAGCTGACCCTTGACCTTGACCTGTCCAGCTAGGATCAAGAAGGTGAGAGTCATCAGACATGTTCGCTTGACACTGGGGTCACCGTCGTTCAGACGGCGATACAGGAAGTCGGTGTTTTCATCGATGAGATGGTTGAAGCAAACGGCCATGTCACCGAGTGCCACAACCAAGTTACTACGCACAACTGGGTCTTGGCTTCGTTCGAGGATGGTGAGCAGCAAACCCAAGTGGGTCTCACAATACTCCGAGCTTACACACATGAGCTTGGCTAAGCACAGTGCAGCCTGGGCTTGCAGCGTTGGGTGGTTGTAAGATGTGTTGTTGATGCAGATGTCTGCCACAAGCGGACCAAAATTTGCAAGAAGAGAATGTGGGCCATACAGAAGTTCGCGTTCACGCACGAGTGCAATGGTCTCTGTGAAGTCATCTTCGGTCGTTCCCGCCATGAGGTCCAGCTCATCTGCTTCTTCAGGTGCCGGTGTCGGCTCTTTCGTTGATCCCCTCTTCCGACCCTTCTTGAGCGGCGTAGGTTGGGCCGAAGCCATGGATTTCCGAGGTGTGGGTGCTATCTTCTTGTCCTTCTCAGCCTTGCGACGCTTGAACTCAAGCTCACAAAGCTCCAGGTGAACGATTTGTTTGATGGCGATGTGCCCGACGACAAAAAGCAGCTGCGATAATGCAAGTGCAGAGTTCTGTTTCTTTGGCTGTGGTTCGTCGACAATAGGCGCGTCGGGCATCTCCTCATCGATGTCCATTGGTTCAGCAGCACTGGAACTCGACGTGGGTCGTGACTGAAGTTTGACCTGCCCAGCGAACACTCGCTTTGTGACCTTGCGGATGATCTCGGAGCACAAAACGTCCGGGTGTTTGGAGAGAACGTAGATGGCACTGATGGCTTGTTCCGCTACGCCATACCATTCCTTACTATCCGATGCCATCTCAGTTATAGCGGCTAGTTTGACAAGAACTGCGTGGTCGTTTGGAAGCTTAACAGTCTGTGTCGGTGCGTCGTTTGCGGCCTGCTTTCCAGGCGGAGGACTCATGCGACGCAACGCTATACAGGTGTACCGTGCCAGCCCTAAGTCTCGTCGACCTAGCTCCCCAAGACCGATCCGCAGGCATGTTTCCATTTCTTGTTGGATAATATCTGGAGATGAGAGTGCCAACATACCAAGTACGATGATCGCTCCACGACGCGAGTTCCTGGAGGTTTCCCTCTTTTGGTACCCATATATCTGCCAAAGCTTCTGGATAACCAGTTCATTCACTAGTCCCTGCTTCTTCATGGTACTGAGAAGCTGCTCGAGGGAAGTGAGTTCGGCGGGAGTTGTGCCGAATGTGAGACTGATCATGTTTTTCGAGATGTAGTTGGCGACTGCATTGTCGTCGAGTCCAGGTGGGGCATCGAAGAAAAGGCCCTTGTAACATTCCAGTAAGTGTGTTTGAACCCCCTTTCCTTCGTCACTGTTGCCCTTTGTCCAGATCAGGCGTAGCATTCTCCGTATACCAAGCTTCGCATTCGCAACTTTGTATGCGTCGATGGTCACAAAGAAATCCATGGCTTCAATGACTTCGCTCTTGTTCTTGGACGACAACAGTTGAGTAACCACCTCAGCGGCATCATCAATGACCTCGATGAACTTTAGCGCTTCCACTAGGTACTTGCGGACTGTCTGGAACTTCTCAAGCTCTTGCGCAGTTGCAGCGTCCTTTTGAGCTTTTTCGATCGCAGCGGCTCTCTCTTCTTCGGACATCTCTGAAGGATGCTTCGGTCCTTCAACATCTCCGTTGTCAGCCTGTGTTGCATCTTGTAGTAGAGTCTCGTCTACGGTCTGGTCGCCAGGCGCACGCTCCCGAAGCTCTTCTGGGGGTTGTAGGGCGTTGATCTGAGCGTCGACATCGTCCAGCTTCCGTCTCCACTCTTTGCTCGATAGTAGTCCACCGTCAAAGGTCGTGAACGGGTGAGTTGATATAAGCTTTGCGAGCAGCTTGACTGCGTTCCGACGTACGTTGCTGCTCTTGTCTTCCAGACTCCGTGCGGCAAGTTCGGCGACCTTCTGTCTACGCTTGGTATACTTCTGGTCTAGATCGCAAAGCCTGATATAGACCTGCATAACTCGAGCCCGGCAGTAGGGGTTAATGTCGAGGAATCGGTCCTCAAGTACGTCAAAGAAAATGCGGATCTGTGCTTTATGGTTTTCACTGCGGTCGTCCTGGCTCATCTTGCTAAGCATGATGATCAGATTTCCGCAGACTTCGATGAGGGCACAGCGAAGGGTGTACGACTCGCTATTTAGCAGGTTTGCGAGCAGCGTCATTTGGCGTATAACGAGATGGGGTGTAAGCTCAGAGATCTTAGTAAGAAAGGTCGAGATGGATTTCGGTCCCTTCAGATCGGTAGAGCTGAACTCTTTGCTGCTGATATCCTTCAAGACATCCTCGGTGAGTTGTGGGTAGTCGAAAGCATCGGCAAGTGTGAAAAGAAACTCAGCCATGGGCTCCGACAGGTGCTCGAAGTATGTCAAGCTCTGGTTGATGGATGTCTGGGCGGTGTAAGCATGTCCGTGATGCTTGACAGCAAAGCACAGGACCCTGAAGCAGTGATTCCGTATCGCATTGTTCTTGACTCTTGCCTCATTTTCGAGGATGTGGTACACTGGCTTGGTAAAGAGGCCAATGAAGGTGTCCCGCTCTGATGTAGTGACAAATATGCGGCCCAGCTTGAGTCTTAGTACTTTGCTCATGCGGTCAAGAGCCGTCTCAAGCTGTGCTGAGGCGTCCCAAACGACGTCTTTGCCGCCACCAGATTTCGGCTTTGCAGTCTTACCCCGCCCCCTCGCTGCTGGTGCAGACGCTGATTTCTCGAGCGCCCTCGTCTCGACAGCGGAGATGGTCCATCTGAGAAGGAAGCCGTACATTTCGAGTAGGCTCTTGTGGTGTGGTATCGCATCTTGGTCTTCAGACTCGAGGTCTGCGTGGATGAGGTCGGCTTGCGTGGACAGGGCCGAGGATATGAGGTCGAGGATCTTGCTCAGGATGGCTGGTGGTATTTGCGACGAGTGCCTAGATAGTCGGAACAGGTTACTACGGGGCTCCCTCTCATATGCTTTTGCATCTTTTGGATACGCGGGGACGCACTTCAAGAGGAACTGCAGCGTATCGAATACAGAGCTGCGAGTGATCGCATCTGGACTCTCCGCCACAGCATCGACCACAGGATTCAGTTCGCTGTTGATCAATCCGGGCGACGACAGCGTTTCTGGATCATCTTCGCAGTCTTGCAGCGCTTGCGGGGCGTCGGGGGTGGGAATCGCTGATGGGTCGCTGTCGAACAGTTTGACCGCCTCATTGATGTCAAAATCCACCACGTCGTCCATGATGTCCAGAGTCGCTTGGGGGAATCAAGAATCAGAAATAAGAAGCGACGAAAGAGCGCCAGGGTGGGGTGGGGTTGTTCGCGCGGTGAAAGCGAAGATGCGGCCGCAACCGTCGCACCTGCCGCGAAAGCGCGTGGGTGTTTATCGGCCCGTGCGTTCTGTCATCAGTATGCCCCTTTCGGCTTAGCAAGACAGGGTCCAACGCGTCTGCCGTCCTCACCGCGAAGAAGATTCACGCATCGTCCGACACAACTTCACAGGCCATCTTCACAATGGCAAAGGCACGCACATCACTGCGTCATGCGGAGACCATCGACGTCCACGAGGACGACTTGAGGGAAGATGAGGCCGAAGTGACGCAGGACGAAAGCATGAACCCGCTCGAAGAAAGCGGGCGCACCGCTGACAGCAGCGACGAGGAAGTCGAAGATTCCGTCCAGGAAGACATGGCGCGCTTCGAGGAGTCATTCGCTGGTATCAACAAGCGGTTCCGACTGATTAACCGCATCGGAGAGGGTATGTCTGATATCATTGGCTTGGGGCATGCAGGGTACTGGGCTGGACTCACACTTTCTCACAGGAACGTTCTCAACCGTGTACAAGGCCGAGGACCTGGAGTATACAAAGTACAACAACAACTGGGACATTGACGAGCGGGAGAGGACCAAATCCATGTCCCTGGCACACAAGAGGCAATCCGCCCGGAAGCCCCACTACGTCGCCATCAAGAAGATCTACGTCACGAGTAGCCCAATACGAATCTTCAACGAACTCGAACTGCTGTACGATCTGAGGGACTCAGACTCAGTATGCCCGCTCATTACCGCCTTCCGCCACCAGGACCAGGTCGTTGCCGTGCTGCCCTACTTTCAGCACCGTGACTTCCGCGATTATTACCGCGACATGGACATCTCTCATATGCGCTGCTACTTCAAGAGTCTGTTCACAGCACTAGCGGCGGTACATCAGAAGGGCATTATTCATCGCGACGTCAAACCCACCAACTTCCTCTACAACACGTCTCAATCCCGTGGAGTTCTTGTCGATTTTGGTCTCGCCGAGCGCGAAGGTACGGACTGGCACCACTGCCCCTGCCATTTGACCGAGGAAGAGCGCCGGCATAAGATCACGCACAGTGTGTATGCGCAGACCCAGTCGGCAGGCCACACCACTTCTGCCTACCCGAAGAACGACACGCGAAACAGTCGTCGTGCCAATCGTGCAGGCACCCGAGGCTTCCGTGCGCCTGAAGTGCTGCTCAAGTGTACCCAGCAGACTGTTTCCATCGACGTCTGGAGTGTTGGTGTCATCCTGTTGACCATGCTTTCGAAGCGTTTCCCGTTCTTCCACAGTGCCGACGACATCGATGCGCTACTGGAGATCACGACCATTTTCGGACGAAAAAAGATGCGGGAGACGGCCCTTTTGCACGGGCAGGTATTCGAGACGAACGTACCCAGCTACAGCGAGGGTGGACACAGTTTGGAGAAGATCATTTTATGGTGTACAGGCCGCACTGGTGACAAGACACAGCCGAAGAAGGAGCTGGACGAAGATGAGAAGGAGGCCGTTCAGTTCCTATACCAATTGTTGGAATGCAATCCTGTAAAGCGTATCACAGCAGCTGAAGCGCTCAAGCATCCCTTCATTACGAAAGCTTACGAAAGCGAAGTGGACGAGGACACGAAAGAAGACTTTGCAGAGGACTGAGGTCACCAATCACGACCATACGATGACGATGTACGAGTAATAGCATGGGAGGCGTACGACGGTATTGGCATACTACAGGAGTTCTTGGCCATTTATGGAGCGGCGGCTCAATGAGTTATTGCGATACCCTTCCACACTGTCAATGGTATGGGAAAAAATACTTATGTTCGCGAAAAGTTTGTCACTGGCTGTCAAGCGGGACTGGGCGTTTGGTGATGCGCGTTACTGTTTCATTCTTGTGTCTCATATCAAACGTTTTTAGTAGTATCCATCTGCAGAATATACCGTACCCATAAGACAGGCTGTGTCTCATCACATTCGTGATCCTGCCTCGTCTTCGTCATTTACCCATCCTGAGCACAACTCTGAGTCATTTTGCGAATCTTCTCGCCGAAGAAGTAGACAAAGATACCCAAAACCATCAATGCTGCAATGATGCCTGCACAAATGTTGAAAGCACCCGCGTACCCAGCCTTCTCCACAAAAGCAATCGACCCGAACGAAATCCCGAAGCCAATAAAACCTCTTAACGAGCAGATGAGAACAAGAGCTGCATCGATGCGCTGGGGATACGCGTCCATGCAGTAGACGAAGCTTGAAACTACGATACCGACAAAGCCAAAGTATTCGACATTGAGTGTGACAGCAATACCAGCCCAGCTCCAATTTTCAGGGTTTTGAGCAGTCATGCCGTAGACGATTGTCGAGGTCAGGATGGATACCAGCGGGATGATGAGAGCGAGGAGCCGGTACTCGGGTTGACTAACGCCATTGTTCCTCTTACTCATCGTCTTGACGACCAAGTCGCTCAGGTAGCCGCAGAAGAAGGGTACCGCAACGGCGGTGGCGACCTGTCCCGCGAAAACGTATCCAAGCATGTCATAATTCCAGAGATAAGGCGGTTGGACTAGAACGCCGGCGAACAATGCTGACATGAGCACGTAGATGCCCAAGGCGGCAGAGTTGATCAGGATCAACCAGACAATGTTGGGGAACCAGATGATCTGGAACATCTGCTTCCAACAGTCGATTGCCTCAGACCATTGCGCATGGCCTTTCCAGGGGAGCATGTCTTTGACAAAGCTACGGGGTACGTAGTTGACGGTGTCGAGTGGGCGCTTAGTGTTGGTAGTGACTGGGATCAATGTGCCATCTTCGTCGATGCCTTGTCCATTGAGGGCCTCCAGAGTGCGCTCATACTTGGTCTCCGCGACAAAAATGATGCTGAGCACGGCTATGGCCCCGCTCAGGCATCCGAAGACGCCGTACCACCACCTCCAGCCGAGATCATTGGCAAGGTAAGTACTTGATACAATCAACGCCGCGGTACCAAGTGTCTGTAGCGCGCAGAACCAAGCAATGACATGTCCTCTTTCGTGAAGGTAGAAGATTTCCTGTACGATGATTGGGCACAATGCCTCAGCCTGTCCGGCGGCAATCGACATGACATCTCTGCCCGCGATGTGCGACTCCAAGCTTCCACTGTAGGCGCACCAGAGGCATCCAAATGACAGCACGATGGTTGACATTAGATAAACAGGTCGACGCCCAATGGCATGAGCTACAGGTATCGCAAGAAGATTGCCGACACCCATGTAGAATGCTGGCCAGGTTGCGAGGTCGCTGGTTCTTGGGTCTCCACCGTACGAGGCCTCTACAATAGGAAGAATGGCAGTGATGCCACTAGCCATCAGATTTCCGGTCGCCGCGTAGAGGCCGACAATGATCAGAATGATGTACTTCTGCCATTTCGGGAGGTTCAGAGGATCTTCACCAATTAGCTAGGTTGCTTCTGCTGGCTTTGTAACATACCATTGGGATCCCTGCTTGGAGTCGGAATCAGCACAATGCCATCTTCATCATACAGTCTGATGGTGCCAACCACTGGCCTCGCAGCTTTTTTGTGTGCACCAACTATCTCGATGTGAGCACTCGCTTGTTTCTTGGTGTCGTAGGGCGCCATGGTGTGCAGCTGTCCATGCAAGAAAGCGAGACATCTCGAACAATTTGTAGCATCTCAAGGTCCGAAGCGGGCGCAGCAGAATGGGCCATGGCATACCCTTCGTGACCTGGGTCGCGACACAAACTCACTGCTCCCCCAGACCTCGCCCGCACTGGGCCGTCCAGTCCAATATGAATGCGAACGGATTGTGGAGGACGCGGGCTAGGCCGAAGAGGGGTGTGGGGGAAGATATGCGGGGTACGTACTTACAATGCCGAGGATTTTGAGCCTCATGCTCCGCGGTGATTCAACAACACCACGTACGTCACATACCATGAGCGAACCGGGCATCAAGACGTCGCAGCGCGTGTCGCGCTCGTGTGTCGAGTGTAGTCGTCGGAAAATTCGTTGCGACAAGAAGAGCCCCTGCAACCCCTGCATGCGCCGCAATGCCGGAAATTCCTGCCGTCGGCCGATCGTGCGCGTCAGGGGCCAGCTTACCGTCTACGCCGATTCGGATACGGGAAGCGCAGAAGACGTCCAACTCGAGGACTTGCTGCGCGAACGAGGCGCTTTGCGGGCACAAATTGCTGAGCTTGAGACGGCGCTTGCATTGTCCAAGCCGTGTGCCCACAGCCGTACCAGCGAATCTACCGATTATTCGGCACCGTCGGCAGCTCTCGAAGACTTGGTCCCAGCTTTTGAGCAGTTCGACATCGGTATCACGACCAGTGCCTCGCGAGAAGGCGGAGAGAAAGATCTCATAGATAGCCTATACGAGCCTGCTGCAGATCCGATCTACCTGTTACTTCCTAGTAAAGACGCTAGCGTACAACTTGTCACCCTCTCTCTACACAGACTTGGCTGGCTGCACTGCGCTATCGACGCAGATGTGTTCTTCGGGGAGCATGAAGAGTTTTGGCAGAGTACGCAACTGGGGACTGGCATCGAACGCGAACGAAGACCATGGTTGGTCGTCTATCTTGCCGTCCTGGCTGTGGGTATACTCTATTCCGACCCCGAGGAAATCCCCGATTTCACCCAGCTTCCCCAACTTGGCATGCCCTTGGCCGATCCCGTCTCTATCGCAGTTCACACCTCACGCCTCTGGTATGAGGCTGCACTAAAGGAGCTGGAACGATATGGATTTGCAGGTTCCCCGTCGCTTCCCGTGGTTCAAGCTCTTTCAGTACTAACCTTGTGTCATTCTAATTTCGGGGAACATCAGCGAGAGTGGCTCATTACTGGGTTTGCGACCAACATGGCACGATGTCTTGACATGCACAAGCTTGGCAACGAAACAAACATCTCCAAGGATCTCTGCCGAAGACCGGAGTGGTCGACCCCTTCTCAAAGAGAGCTAGGGCGTCGGCTATGGTGGGCTTGTGTCATTCGGGACTGGTATGTACCTGCCTTGCAGCTCGCATACGTCTCAGTGTAACTGAAAACCTATAGGCTTGCGAGTTGGTCACGACCCCCGTCAATCTCACCCGCCAGCTTTTGCTGTCATGTCTCGACCATCAGCAGACAAGATGACTACATATTGCCCAGGAGCTCCGTGACCGATAATTTCACCTCCTACAAATCAAACTCCCTGGCTCCCCCTTCTCCGGCCCATTATCATTCGATCATGTGCCGTATTTCCTACATCGTTTATCTGTACATCAAAGCGAATACGCACCAAACGAACCTGAAGTTCATAAAAGCCATAGAAGAAGTTCAGGCTCTCCGGCGAGATCTGCCTCTGCACTTGTCGTCAAGCTTCCCGGCCAACGAAGATGACAGAATATGGGAATCGCAGCACAACTGGATACCTTTTCAACGCTATCTGATTCACTACGTTTTTGATTTTATGCTGTTGACGATAGCGCGCGTGTTAATTCCGAAAGATACAGAGGACGACCCAACAAACTCCAGGCACCTTGCTCTTCAGTCGGCCAACCGGATCCTGAACTACTACGCAGCGCCTGTACCGAGAGTGTACAGATTAGTATGGGTTGTGTCTGCCTCAACCGTCGCGTCTGCTATCTATGTCTCGTTAGACATGCTTGCAAATTCTCATGATTACCGAGGCGATGCTAAGCTTCGAATAATCAACCTTCTAAGAACGGCATTTCTGGAGCTGAGGAAGCACTCAGCAGTTGCCATTCATGCTGCAAAAGGCTCGGCTGTACTTGAAGGCCTTCTGCCTATCCTGGAGCGGCATGACACTGAGCTTCCTGGAGTGCCATCCACCATCCATGAATTACTTCAGCAACTATCTATGGCCGATCACAGTACCAGCAATGACTTGTCAAACTCGGCTCCTGCGATGGACGGGTTTGCTCACCACGGAAACTACGAGAACATCGACATGTTCGATGGAATTGGCAACACGCTTCAGGAAACATACTCGTTCGACGATTGGGACGAAGTGTTCGCACAGCTGTGAAGAGCTTGCTGTACGAGGCTGTTTAATTCGGTCTCTATCAATGAGAGTCACATACTACAATACGCCAGTCTCAATATGGCTTCACGCCCGCCAACTTGAGTAGCTTTTCGGTCAACTCTGGCTTCTCCAACGGCTCCGTCCGCTCCCACGGGTCGAGTTTCCCATCCACCTTGGCTTTCCCTTGCGAGTGGATGTTGATGTGTGGCCAATGTGTCGTCGCCTCCCACTTCTCGAAGATCTCCTTCTTCTTCTTCAGATCTTCCTTGGATGCCATGGCCGCTGGGATGTAACAGGCATATATGATTGTGCGGATGTTGTCGGTCTCTGGATATACAGCGTAGTGCATCTGGCGCGAGTCCCACAAGATGAGATCACCAGGCTCGGCGCAGACTTTGACCGTTCTGCAGCCTTGATCTTCGTACCACTTCACATCCGAATCTTGGAACGGGTAGAAGTCGTAGTGGAGAGCAGCCAAGGGCCCCTTGGTTCGGTCGGGTGGGTGCTCCCTAAAGAACTTGTCGAAGAGCTTGGCGCTACCCTCCATTACAACAAGCCCGCCGTCATTGGGTCCGGCTTCAGAGACTGAAGATGATATTAGCAGTATGAACGAGGCAAATTCATGAGGAGAACTTTGGCATACGATTTATAATGCCCTGTACGCAAGACAGACCTTGTCGTTCGGGTGCCTGATCCACATGCGGCCATGGCTTGGAACCAGCCATCTTCGATGCATTCGGCAATGTCAGGTTAATAGTGTCGTATGACACAATGAGCTCGTTGGTACTCCAGATTTTCTCAAAGGCTTCGAGAACACCAGGTTCCCTTTCCGCAAAAGTGTAAGCTATCATCATTGAGGTGTCTTTGGTGGTCGAGAGTACTCACTGTCTAGCCTCCCAGACATACTTCTCATGTGCAGCACAGTAGTTCAGGTACATTCCGTTCTTGAAGCTTTGGGGAAGGTTCTCTTTGGTCCATGTTTCTGGGTTCTTGATGTCGAAGTCGTTGGGGAAGGAACCGAGCCAGTCCATCATCTTATTGCGGTACTTTAGAGCTCGCTCCTTGGGGACTACGTCCTTGAGGACTACATAGCCCTTCTCGTAAAACTCATCTCGCCAGTCACCATACTTTTGCTGAGTGTCCATACTCTCGTTCCCGTCAAGATAAGGTGCCATGGTTGAAACGCAATGTGATAGTGGGTTTGCAGTGGATTTGTGAATGTGGACTTGGTGGTCATAATCAGTCATTTATTGAACTACTTCGCATCAATATACACCTTCTCAGAAGTATTATCCCGGCTCGCCCGTCCACGGCCGCTTGCTGTGGGGAAGACAAGCTTTGGTGTGGGGCGGACCCTGCGGCTCCATCCATCACGGTCGAGAACGGGCGAGATTTAGCGCGCATCTGCATGTCGAAACTCCCCACATGCCGACGATGAACTCCAGGACTGCTACGAGAAAGAACAAGACGGTATTTCGGCAAGAGATGTCGCGGCCGAGAACGGTCGGGCGGTACTCACGCGGTGACAACTGGGTCCCAGACCGAAGTCACGCTCTCTCAAGACCAAGATGAATCCTCTTCATGATATTGCTGCACGTCGCCCGCAACAGCCTACTCACTTATCTTCATCATTCTTCAATCATGCCTCTCGCCTTTCAAGTTGCCAATCTCGCAGTAAAACCACCCAAGGTGGGTGAGAATGGATACCAAGGATTCAACCCGCGCAAGGAGATACTTCCAAAAGGACACCAAAGTCGTGATGGGGCACGTGCGCTCTCCGAAGATATGATTGCCGAACACGACGTGGCTGTCAAAGTCAGAGATGGCTGTACTCTATACTGCGACATATATCGACCAGTCAGTAGTGACAAGAGCGACGGCAAGGTGCCTGTGATTGTGGCCTGGAGCCCATTCGGCAAGAAACACACTGGAATCGATATGATGTCAAAGGTTTGTGCTTCACATGGGAAGTGGCCTTGAAAAAGAGCCCAAGCTAACGCCACCCAGGTAAAATGGGGTTGCGGTGTCCCAAAGGGCTGTCTCAGTGGTCTTGAACGATTCGAAGGCCCAGATCCAGCGGAATACTGCCCTCGTGGTTATGCAGTCGTTAATGTAGACGCGAGAGGTGCAGGTGACTCAGACGGAGACATCGTCATCATGGGAAAGCAAGAAGGCGAGGACGGGCACGATGTGATTGAAGAGCTGGCCAAGATGGACTGGTGAGTATCGAATGAGTCTCCAAGACAACACAAAGCTAACCATGGGCAGGTGTAACGGCTCGATCGGACTTGCTGGCAACTCACATCTCGGCATCGTACAATGGTTCATTGCGGCGACCCAACCTCCATCGCTCAAAGCTATCGCGCCCTGGGAAGCTTGTGGTGATCTCTACCGAGAACAGTTCGTACGTGGAGGAGCTTGGGATAACGGACTGTTCGACTTCATCACAGACCACGTTATTCGCGGGAAGAACGGTCTCGAAGATTTCAAGGAGATGTACCGGCGGTCATCAACCATGAACCCGTACTGGGCAGATAAGAGAGCAGACATTGCAAGCATCAAGATCCCCACATACATCGTCGCGTCGTACTCAAGTTTTGTCCACACAATGGGCTCGATACGCGGCTGGATGCAAGCAGACACCAAGGACAAGTGGCTACGCTGGGACCCTTACCAAGAATGGTATGACCTCTGGTCAGTCCAGGAATCCATCGACGAGCTTGCTTCCTTCTTCGACCGCTATCTGAAAGGCGAGAAGAACGATTGGGAGAAAACACCACGCGTACGCATGGCATCGCTCAACTACGGCGACAAAGAAGCCGTCTACCCCATTGTTGAAGAAGACTTCCCCATACCGCGGACGGACTACCGTACCTTCTACCTCGACGATACAAACACCCTTCAAGACAGCGCGCCAGAAACCCCCAGTACGCTCTTCTATAACTCGGAAAGCAACACCTCACCCGTCTCCCACGCAGCATTCACCCTAAAGTTCGATAAGCCAACGCGCCTGATGGGCCTCCCCAAAGCCGTACTATACATGTCGTGTCCAGACTTCAACGACATGATTATCTACGTCTTGATCCGCAAACTAGACACGCAAGGCAAGCCCATGATCGCCATCAACATCCCTTGGTCCGCCGCTCCTTACAGCCGCGCCGCCGACATCCCGGACTCAGACTACAGCAACCTAATGATCTATTACGGGCCCACAGGGGTCCTCCGTGCCTCCCACCGCAAGACTGATCCTTCAAGATCTCTTCACCCGCAGTATCCTTTCCACACTCACGATCAAGTGCAAAAGATTGCTCCGGGAGAGGTGGTCAAGCTGGAGATTGGGCTGTGGGCCATGGGTGTAGATTTCGAGGCTGGAGAGGGTATCAGTGTGCAGATTAGTGGCGAGTATCCGCTTGTTCAAGAGTTTGGGCCGAGGAAGAAGGTGGAGTTGGAGGAGAGGAACAAAGGTGTGCATTTGGTGCATGTTGGTGGGGAGCAGGCAAGTCATGTTGTGCTGCCTTTTGTTGGAAAGTAAAGATGGATATGAGAAAACCACTCAGTTTACCGCATACAAAGTTCTTTGAAGTTACTGCCTGCTGCCTGCATAGTTGCGGCAACGCTTCAAAACTGATGGCGCAAATGGCATCTGCAAGAGATGCCAGGGGACTCTAAGACCTTGGAGCTCATAATATACCCCCAGGCTAAGGACTGACTTTAAAATAAGTGTTAGTCTATGGTATCATTCCAAATTCAATCAATCCCGCCACCATCCCACAAGTGTCGCAACCACGCTAGTCATCTTGTTCATCATCATCATCATGATCCCACATACCACACGTAATAACCATATGCAACCCCCATGATCTCCAGCACATGGACTACTCCAGAACCTCATGATTCCTCTTCATATATCTTGACCTTTTCAGCATACTCCCTAATGTTAGAATGTATAGTCTCTTGGATCAACTCGCCTCTACCACCAGCAACCTGCAGAATCAAATCGTTCAACGACATCCTCCCCAGAATGTCGACATGATCCGCTAATTTCACAAGTCTCGTCAGCAAAGCAATCCACAACCCCCAAAAAAAACATGGGAGAGAGAGAGGGGAGATAACATACCGGTATTCGGACCGCCCCTAGGACTAAACCGATCAGGTTCATGTTTCATTTCAAACGTTGTCACCTTGACGCCAGCTGGGTTATATCTCTTCATCTTCCATCCTTTCGTGCACATGTAACCCGAACTAAGGAGGTTGACTGTTCCATCACCCTCACCCATGACGACGCCGTGGTCGACGTTACCCTGTGTATACATAGTATCGAGCGTAACATTCAACCCAGACAACGGATCATCATCACTGCGGTAATAGTACGCACGCTCCGTGTCCTTGCCAATACCATAGAAGCAATAGATTTTGAGGTTAGGAGCAAGCGGCAACCGCGTCTCAAGAGGGTTCACCCATTTCGCGGGGAGGAACTGGTTGTCCTCGACCTGCTTCGTGGTGTGCGCTACGCCATGGGAGTAGGAAGTCTGAATCATCTTCTTGAACCAGGGTTCCGTGTTGCGAAAGAGAAAGGGCAGACTGTCGTCGACGGTGATATTCTTCTGCGTGAATGTAGAATTGGCGTTGCGGAAACGGATAAAGGGGCCAAAAGTGACGTTCTGGCCGGGTGCGTCGTCGGGCGCACCGGTTTCGTCGCCCCAGACGGCGTTTCCACCGAGGGGCAGCATGGAAGATAAGCCGGGCATTGCGCGGAAGATCTCGGCGCGCTCGTAGCGCGAGAGGAAGCGTTCGAGGCCGTAGACTGCAAATGCGTTTAGTTGGGCAGTGTCTTTCATTTCGCCCGAGAGGACGGCGGGCATGTCTTTCAATGCGCCGAGCATACATCCGCTGATGTTGATCCAGCTATCGATGTATTCGTCCACCCAGCCTGCTCCACCATTTCCGTATCCTTTTGCCTCCACCCAGTGCAGGAAGTAGTAGAGGACTTGAGAGCCCATGGAGTGCGAGAGGAGGACGACCTTCTTGTCGGATACGCGCACTGCAACTTCGATGTGGGACTTTAGACGGGTAAAGTATTGATCACGGATCTCGTAGTTCATGTACGACATGCGCCAATCGTAAGCCGCCGTGAAAGCGTTGCCGGGATCATAGCCTATTGTAGCCAGGTTTTCAAGGATCTTGTTCCATATCCAATACCCCGTTATGAAGAAGTCAGCTGCGTCGAAGCCCTGGGCTGCTCGTAGCTTCACGCCCGGCGGATCGAGGCCCGTGTCTTTGTCGAGCATAATATGCCGTTTCCACTGGGCCTTGTCCAAGACGAGTGCGCGCATCATTGTCCACGAACCCCATAGCCTCTTGCGAAAGTATTGCCTTGAGGTTTCTTCCGTGCCCCATGATTCGAGACCTGTCGAGATGACGCCAGGAATCATTATGACGGGATGTTTCGCCTTGATGCCTTGTTTCTGTGCGTGAAGACCGACGGCGAAGGAATCGTAGTTTACGGCGTCTCGTTCTGTTTTCTACTGGGTTGAGGCAGTCAGCGTCGATTCTTAACAATTCAGGACTGCTGTAGTGCAGTCGATTCTTGTAAGAAGCGAAAATATCGCGTACCTGCAACTGCTGCGCACTCTTCACGAAGTTGTCCGGTAGCGCTTCCATGATGCTCTCGAGGTTGACACCCTCGAGACCACTTAGATCAATCATGTCATTGTTGCTGGCAAAGAAGCCGGCCAGCAGCAGGCCAAACAGGCCTCCAAGCCCAAACACCCATATGTTTCTTCTCTTCTTATGTTGGCCCTGCTTCTTCAGCGTCTGGAGCTGCTCGGCAGTGATGAGGCGTAGATTCGCGGGTCGTTTACCGTTGGGTCCCGGGGAAGGCTCGCGGGACAGGTCGGGTGTCGAAGGCTCACTATCGTCGCCGCCGCCGCCGCCGCCAAAGCGGCGTCTAAGGAAAGACATGTATGCGGGTTTGTAATGTCTACGCGGAGTTTCACGAGGGAGCGTGGGCGCCTGCCACGAGGGATTTTGTCTATCTTTCCCAGACCGAGACCTCCGACATGTGACGGAGTGATCGGCACAAGGATGCAGGCGCAGCACGTTCCTGATGCCGCCAAGCCGGAGAGACGCCCGCTATTGAAGCCCCTCCACTTGCCGCGCATCGCTCTCATTTCCCACGCGCCATGGCCGACAATGAAGATGGCGACGTCAAAAGCGATGCGCCGGCACACGACACCGACGCCCGAGAGCTGAGCGACTCAGACCTCCAATACGTCCAATACGAGCCCTCGAAGGAAGAGCAATACCTCCCCGCCATCCGCCAACTAATCTCAAAAGACTTGTCCGAACCTTATAGCATCTATGTATACCGGTACTTCCTGTACCAATGGGGCGACCTGTGCTACATGGTACCACTCACTCCCCCTGTCTTCAACCCCCTTCAACTTGTTCAAACTACACACAAACTGACTCCTCCCCAACCTCGCAGGCCCTCTCCCCCACTAACACCCTAATCGGCGTAATCACATGCAAACTCGAACCGCACCGCAGCGGCACCTACCGCGGCTACATTGCCATGCTCGCAACCCAAGAAGAATACCGCGGCCGAGGCATAGCCACGCAGCTCGTCCGCCTAGCCATTGATGCCATGACTGCGCGCGACGCCGACGAGATCGTGCTAGAGACCGAGGTGTCGAATACGGCGAGCTTGAAACTATACGAGAGACTGGGGTTTATACGGAGTAAACGGTTGCACAGGTATTATCTGAATGGCAATGCGGCGTTCCGGTTGATACTGTACTTGAAGGAGGGCACTGCGCTCAAGAGACCTGAACATGCTGGGCATGGCGAGATGGGTGGCATGTCGGATATGAAGAGGGTGGACGAGGCAGAGCTTTACTCTTGAAACAAGAGACAAAGACACATATAAAGGCCCCTACTAGTAGTTTTGTGGCCCACAAGTCGCTACTTTTGGGACCAAGAAACCAAGATTTTTGAAGGGTATGCTTCAATTCATACTACAGTCTATGCTGATTCGTTCGTCCGTGCGCCAGACGCCCATTAATGCTGCTAACCCGACTTTTGGACATGTGCCACAAACCAGAATACGCCATGAAAATGCGCAAACACGTTTCCATCATCTTCATCTACACTTTTCAATCCTTCTTCTTTACGGCCCGACGTTGAACTTGAGCCTGACACCCATACTGGCCAGCTCAATATCCAGGAACTTGAGCACACCAGGGACTGCAACCACGGCAACGTCTTCACCGCCAGAGTATCGTATACCTTGTGCGTCCATCCACAGATCGGCTTTGCTGCTGGTGCTGTCGGCCAGCACAGCGCACCTTCTGCAACGAATGGTGATGTCCTTGCCACTTCTATCCTTCTTGCGCCCGTACTCGCTGACAGTTGGTGTTGTACTGAGGAAAGATCCGCAGGTACGGCAGATGGCTGCCTTGGTGTAATCGGAGCAGTTCATCAAACGGTCCTGCAGAAGGAAGGCTGTGCCGTGCGCGAGTAGAGAATCACGTTCCATTTCTCCCACACGGATACCACCTCCCTTGCTTCTTCCCTTGATGGGCTGCCCTGTCGTGGACACTACGGGACCAGTAGTTCTGGCTTGGAACTTATCATTGACCACTGCGGAATTGTAAGTAGAGGTCTAGATTGTTATTAGAGGAATGACTTACTGTGTCGTAGACGCTGGTAGTAGACGACACCAATGTAGATATCTGCGTGCAATTCTTGTCCAGTGATACCCGAGTACATGGGCTCGTTGCCGTAGTAATTGTAACCCGCCTTGGCTAGCTGGTGACCGAAATAGTCGACAGCTGTATTTTGCTCGTCAAAGCGGAAGGGCGTTGAGTCCTGGGCCATGCCGTGGAGTGCTCCAGACTTTCCAGCTAGCGACTCGACAAACATACCGATTGTCATTCGCGAGGGGAAAGCGTGAGGGTTGATGATAACGTCAGGCTGCATACCGCTCTCGGAGAATGGCATGTCTGGAGTAGGGAACTTCTGACTGACGACACCCTTCTGTCCGTGTCTGGAAGAGAACTTGTCACCAACGACTGGAGAACGAGGAATACGGAGCTTGATGCTGAGCTTCTGGCATGGTTGCGTTCCATCTTCGGCGCCGATAATACGGACTTCTTCGACAAAAGCAAGTTCATCGTCCTTGTATTTGAAAAACTGTGTCTGGCCGTCGCGGTTGATGTAATCACCGGTGGCTGGATCGTACGAGACGGTGTGCCATGCAGCAATGACGTCGCCAGATCGCAGCATGGTTCCAATGCGAGGAAGACCGTCGTCATCGAGAGTCTCCTTGGCCGCAGCTTTCACTAAGCTTTCAGGAGCAAAGCCAAACAGCTTAGTAACTGTCCTGCCTGATCGATTCCTTCGGCTGCCTTCTTCGAGGTCGCAAATCTTCGTCTTGTAGACAGTGCCGTGGCCGAAACCGCGCTCGTGTGATGACTTGTTCAAGATCATAGCGTCGTCCATGTCGTATCCGGTATACGAGATGACAGCAACAACAGCGTTCATGCCGTTCGGGAAGTTGTCCATGCCATACTCGTTGTGTAACGGAGGACGAGCGATCGGGGTTTGACCAGTCTGTAAGCGGTAGGTCTTGTTGTCAGTTCGGTAGGCCATAGCGGTTCCTGGTGTACCCATTGATTGTTTACCCATTTGACACTGAAAAGAGGAGGTGAGAAGTCAGTATGTCTCTCACATGCATTTTGAATAACCACAACTTACCTGGTACATGTTACGTGGCGACTGGTTGAAATCTGAAAAGGGCGTTTGGTTGGCGATGATGCTGAAGATGTTCGTAGGCTCGATCTCCACATGTGTTGAATCACCGGATACAATCTCGGCGTCCGTGCATGCAATCGACATGTATGGTTGCTCAAATGGTCCTACGTAGTCGGTCTTGCCGAGAGGCAAGTACTTCACAGGTCGGTACATCCGCGAGCTTTGCGAAAACATGTAAACACCTGGATACTGGCCACCGTTGGATCCGGGAATGTAGCCGATTTCCATCTCCAGGGGTACGTTGTGTGAGCCTTCGACCTTCCAGTAACGAAGTGTGTCTGCGATGACCTTGGCTTGCTTCGGCGAGCAGAAACCCAAGACACGACCGTCCAATTGAACCACCACACTCGCTTCCAGGGAGGCAGATGATTTGCTGGATACACCCAGTTGCGCAACGAGATTGGGAATGGCTGAGACATCGAGGTTGGAAGTTGCAATCTTGCACTTGTGTGCAAAGTGGTTGAGAAGTCCACAAGGACTACCGTCAGGGGTATGGACAGGACACATGAAGCCCCATGACTCTGGTAGCAATTTACGAACCGTGGTCGTCTTGAGCTGAGCGAAGAAGGCACCTCGATGCACCATTCGGAAATGGGAGATGAAACGCGGAAAGTTCAACTTCTCAGCAACCACAACATATCCGGATGTTTGCTGCAAGTCGAGACCGGTCGGACTGATCAAGTTGCCTGTACTGAGGAAGTACTCCATGGCTTGACCAAGGTTCGATTGTGTCCTTCGGAGAATCCTCGAGTTCCAGTCCTTGGTGAATTCTTGGGACGTAAAGGGCTTGTACTCGGTCTTCCTCCCCCACTCTCTTAGGACCAGCTGGAAGCTGTTGAGCCACTCCTCCAACTTCTCCTTCAGAATCATGCCGTAGAGTTGGCCACCGAGTAAAATCTCCTGGTTCTGGACGGCATCCGGATTGTCGACAGCGCAATCGCCCTCGACCAATGCGTAGAGCTTCCTGGCCATGAACAGTAGCATTCTGAACTTGTCCGCGTCCTGGCTCGGTGTGACGTTTACGCAGCCTAGATGAGGGAGGACAATCTTGCGGAGGAACTCGGCACCAGCCTCCTCGTCGGTGACATCGGCTGGCAGACCAAGCACGACCTTGAACTTTCCACCAAGATACGCGCGGGTCTTCGCCTTTGTGTGCAGCCCGTAGACCTTGTATGTTCGGAGTAGCAGTTCTACGCGATCGGTAACGAATTGCTTCTCTTCCAGACCCTCTGAGCCAGCAGCGCCAACCAGACCCTCGAAAATCTCGCGGTCGTTGGTTTCGACCAAAGCCTTCATCACCATGACGATGGGGACCAGGTATTCGGACTTGCGCCATGAAAAACGGAAGTTGACATTGCCGTCGCTGAGGTAGTGCAGGGCGTTGGTTTGCGAGGTCTGGTCGGGCCGCATCGATCTGAGCTGGATACCGAACTGGGTGTAGCCGGGACCACGGTTGGTAAAGGCGCCACGCTTAATGGCCATGGGGTAGTTGCGGCGGTTGACCTGGAGGAGACGGATAATTTTCTCAATGCCGTTGACGATGAAGTACCCGCCCAGCTCGTCAGACTCTTCTTTTGCCTTAACTAGTGCCGCTGGCGACATGCCCTCAAGCTGGCAGCGGTTGGACCTTAGCATGACGGGCACGCCGCCGAGATCCACGACATCCTCCTGCCAGTCTCCGTTGTTGACCCGCCACTCAAGACGCGCGCGCATCTTGCCGCGGTATGAAGCATGCCGTTCTCTGGCCTCGGCGGGATAGATGTTTCGGTTCTTGAGCGCGACCTTGTTGGTCGGCGGCAGGACTGGCTTGTCGAGGAAGACATCTGAGATGCGCAGCGAGAGGCGGTTTCTCTGGCCGACGTCTTCGGGGGCGGCGTATGGGTCGCCGTCGAGGAAGATCTTGGTGCCAATGTCGCGTATGCCCTGGGCTAGCTGGCCGCCGGGAGTGAAGATGGTGTTGAACGAGTTGATGTGGGGGTCTACGGCGGCGGCGAGCGTGGGGTATGCCGTCTTGTCTTTCGGGGGGTTGCGAAACAGGTCGTGCCGCCTGAGCGTGTCAAACTGCATTACCTATTAGATGTCGTGGTCCAAGGTTGAGAAAAAAGTAGTCGCTTGCCTTGGTCGACCATTCCTGCGGGCTGTCGGCCCTTGCGGCAGGCACCATGATTATTTGTGCACGTGGCCTTTTTAATTCACTGTAAACGGGGAAGAAAGGAGCGCAACTCGCAGCAGCATGCGCAGTATTGTCCCAGAGCAGTTGGGGCTGTCGCGGTCTGGCAGAGCTGCGGCGCGATTGAGAAGTTGCGACGCCAATCTCGAACTTTTTTACTAGACTAGTCCGATAGGCCACCCCCTGCTTAGCGCGCTGGCCAAAGTCACACGCCGCGGCGGCTCCATCACTGTGCTGCAGCGTGAACCACTCCGGGCTTTCGTTAGGGCGGCACAGCTCTGCTTCTCTACTTCCTCACAGCATTGCCTGCCCTCTTCGCACCCGCTATTGACGCTGGAAACTCTATTCATCAGCCCGTTGCTGCTGCTAAGACTACGGCGATCACGCCTATTACATGCCCCGCAGCAAGGATCAAGGTTCCCAGACTTCCCTCCATCGCCCGTACATCACCACTCCTTCCGACCAGATCACGACAGCACCGAGTCAGAACAACCCGCCCTGACAACAGCCATGGCGAATCTCTTCCGTCGCATCTATGACTGGCTGCTCCGCCTGTTCTGGTATGCCTACCTGTCCTTTTCTACCATGTCAAATGCCATCGCTTTGATGCCTGATGCGCTATTTGATACTCTGCCAACTACTCAGCTTGCGCCCGTGAAAAGGCAATATCGCCGGCAGCGACAACATGAGCTGCCTGATGACCACTGACACCATCCAGGGCGACTGAGATGGACATCACCATGATCGGGTTGCAAAACGCTGGCAAGACCTCGCTGTTGAGGGTTCTGGCGGTGAGTCTCTTCCTGATGCGGAAACACCCTCCTGTATCGACATCATCAGTTCCGATGAGTGCAAGCTGACCCATCCGTGTATAGGGAGGAGAGTTTACCGTCGAGTAGGTCTACATCCGTCCCGGGTTGCGCGAGCCGGCGGCGACGTTGTTTCATCCGTCTCCCGAAGCTACTGCTTTGCGCAACCATGACCGCCATCGTGGCTGGGCCAAGCGCTGACTGGTCCTAGCTCCATCCCGACTGTTGGCTTCAATATGAAGCGGGTCCAGAAAGGTCATGTAACCTTGAAGTGGTGAGTGCTTCCCATCTTCTCCTTGGTCACGCATGTCCGGCTCTTGCAGCGCCAAGCCCAGCCTTGCGGGGTGCAGAACAATCTACTAGTCCGGAGGCGCATCTGCTGACCAGCGGCAACAGTTGGGATCTCGGAGGCCAGCCTAGGTTCCGTTCCATGTGGGAGCGGTACTGCCGCGGTGTGAATGCCATTGTGTAAGTCGCTTGTGCATGTGATGGCCTTCTGTCGCTCATTGCAACAGGTTCATTGTCGACTCTGCTGACAAGGAGGCTTTGCCGGTTGCTGGCGAAGAGCTAAAGCTCCTGTTGGAGAAACCAGCCCTCGAAGGCATTCCTCTTCTGGTCTTGGGCAACAAGTCCGACTTGCCCAACAAGCTCTCGGTGGATGAGCTAATCGAAGCGCTCGACCTCAAGTCAGTGTCGCACCGAGAGGTGAGCTGCTACGGCATCAGCGCAAAGGAGGAGACCAACCTCGATGCCGTTCTCCAGTGGTTGATTGCCCGAGCTAGCAAGTGAGGTATTGTGTTGTTCGTATTCGATCGGGGTAACGTGACCGCGTCGGTCAGGTGCCGTTCACGACGCATTCGATTGGGTTTGGTGTTTTCGCAACTTCACGATGGTGACGTGCCTACGTTCTCACGAATTACGGTCGTCAGCTTTACATGACATCTTTAATGATTCTTACGACTTGATGGAAGAAAAGACGGGCAGATCGCTCTGCAGGCTAGCGATGGCCATTCCAGTTCCCCAGCTCGGTACATTTACTTCTTTTCATATCATTATGACGGCGACTGTTCCTTGCTCATCATGTATCATCCTCCTTGTTCCATATTCCAGCAAACTTGTAGCGGCTAAGAAAATACGGGAAGAGTTTGGTCCATGTATGAATGACATGTACGGCTGTGCATGCTTCGTCTCTTTTTCGGCTCCATGAGGAGCGGCCCGAGTTTGCAGCGATATGAATGGTATCCTCGTCTCTGTTGTGTGTCGGCCATGTGCTAGTCGTGTCCTGACCCTCGTGACATTGGTATGCCTTGCGTGCAGATGCGCGACATTCGACCTCGTAACGACAAGCTGTCCGGATGGGTGTTCGTCGAGGAACACTGTGCAATTGCGCGCGCAGGCGCTCTTCGCGGCTCCTTTCTCAAGCAGGCCTCCTCACGTTCTGCTGTCCAAATTCCCTTGCTGGACATGGCTCAATGCGTCCGGTATTTTGTAGCGGCGCGGAAGCAGCAACCGGCGCCAAACATTGCAACAAAAAAACGAACAACTCCACCAGGCCGGAGGGGAAAGAGAGGAGAGGATTAATGCATAAAGAGGAAAGCAAACAACTATTATTTCGCACAACTCACCCGCTGGCAGAAAATCGGGGTGGGACCAGGCAGAATCCATGCCATGAACAATTGAACAACTCATCCTGCATTAGCGCCTCCCAGGAAATCTTGAGCAGAGGGCATGTGATTGGTTGGAGGGTGTTTGAGTAATGCGAACCCCTGTATCCCCCTTGGGAGGAATGACATGCTTGGATGGACAGCCGACGAGCTGGAAGGGGTGGACGGGGAAGTGGGCAGCGACTCGCGATGGGAATGGGGACAGACGGGTAGAGGGTTTGTGGCGTAGGTTCGAGTGGGTGTGGCGCTGTGAAGGTGTGGGGTAGGTAGGGTTGCTGTGGTCGGGTTCATATGTACATATACATGAAGCAGTAATGAGACTCCGTCGTTCGAGTAGTGCAATATGAGGAATTACAAGCTGAACCACCTCAGGAGATATCTGGGGTCGTTGGTGTTCCGTTGCATCTCAAGGACTCGCACGACGGCTACATCCCCACTGGCCTTGTGACTTGCGACCTTTCCAACCAGCCAGCTCTGGTCTTACGAAGAACACCGTCGAGAGCATCCGAGAAAGTATCATGCACCACGTGTTGTGCGACCATCTCACGACATCAGCAGCTAGGTGAACACGCAACATGGAACCTCATGCGCACTGCTGACATGATCGGCCACGCATGTCTCGCGATTAGAAGGCGGAGGTACGTACTCTTGGCCCTGCCTGGACTCGATACAACATTACGAAAGCAACAGGCGCAGCAACCCAAGCGGTTTCCGAGAGCCACCGAGCAAATTCCCTTCTAGTCATGCTAATCACGGCTGTCCAAGCAGCACACCACCCCTTGCCGCATAGTCCGCCTTCCAGTCTTCGAGAATAGGCTAGAAACCGCGCCGACCTAACTCAGGTCCTCGTCCATCGTAACTGCGCCTCCGCAACAACAATCACCAGTTCAAAAAGCTCTTTCCATCGCCCAATGATGTCGTAGTAAGCAAAGTAATCGTCACCAAGCTCCGCTTCACCCGTTTGGAGTGGGCGCGCCGGCGCGCGGATTACCGACGGTCCTAGGGCCCTCTTGGCTGTGGCTGAGCCCTGGTCACATCAATTCCCCTCTCGAGCCTATATCGTCATAAGAGCAGTCCGGAAACCTTGCTCTTCGTTTACTCTCGTCTCAGCTCTGCATCGTCACCTTTTAATTCCATTTCTCACTTTCCTCTCTGATTCGCAACAAACGTCATATATCCTTCCACGTGATAGAACGATAGCTGCAATCATGCATCTACAAAGCAGACAATTCTTCGATGACGACGACGACGAGTAAGTGTTGCGCAATTCATCATTTTTCATCCTTCCTGCCCTCGTTTGTTGCTAGTGGCGGTGCCGACAGCGTAGTTGGCGTGTCATAAGCGGCGCAGTAGCACTATTATGCTGGGGAAAGCAAGCTTGGTGGATCAAAGGATCGGTTGGGTCCTGGCTGGTGTGTTTGCGACAGACGACGTCACAATGTCACTGCGCCCAGCCTGTCGCCGCATATCACGGCATCTTTTACACGCAGGGCCCATACAACAATACGTCTTCTACTTCTTTCCCCCGCCGTGGTTTCATTTCCAACAGCTTCAACATTATATCTTGCGCTCCATCCTTGCACATCATAGTCATTCGATACTTGCGACACGAAAACACGAACATTCCGATTCTAACACGCAATGGCTAGGACATGCTATCGTCAAGGCTATGGCTACTACCGCTGCGGGAACTCAGCATGGAATAACTGGGTACGCTGGGTTGTCCTCGTAGTCGTCGTCGTGGGCTTCTTACTCCTCTTCGTCCTATGCTCGTAAGTCTTCCCTCTCCACGCATCCACACACACACAACCCGCTTCATTCCAACATGGCCTAACACACTCCTAGTTGCATAACAGCCCGTCGCCGCCGCAAAGCTGGTCGCCAACCCTTCTACGGCACAGGCTGGGCCGCGCGCCCAAGCGCTTACAACAACAACCAGCAAACCGCCGCACCTTACTACAGCAACCAACACCAGCCTGCACCGCCATACTCTGCAGCCCCAGGCGATAACAACGGGTACTACGGTGGCGGAGGCGCGAACAACGCCTATTACGGCCAGCAAAGCGGTGTTGAGCTTCAGAGTCCTCAGCCCGCATATAGCGGAGGGTACGCGCCGCCGCCTGGTCCGCCACCGCACAAAGCTTGATGGCATCGTATGGGAGGCGTCAAGGGATGGTAGAACATGGACGATGATAATGTGATGACATCCTGTGACGACGTCAAATGAGGTGGCTCGATGGGCGTTTGGAATTTGGAATTCGGTCGGTTATACGGAATGGCACACGCTCGATACCTCTTATGTTTTAATGCTTTTCTCCTACATACCTTGGTCAAATGGTAATGTAAAAATACAAGATCATGCCAGAACTTGCAGAACATGAATACATATGAAACTTTCTACTTGTGAATGTATCCTGCTCAATGCATATCTTGCACCAAGCAGAGGATGGGTATTGTGCGTTACACTTCGTCATGCCATTTTAATCTCTTTGTCGTCAAACTCTAAAGCTGCATGTATTCGATTGATTCACGTAACCGGCCACCCCCCATTTTCAGTAGTCCGTTCAACTGGCAACACCAGATGTCGTAAAAGAGCATAACACGCTAAGCATACACCTTCAAACAATCCTGCAATGCTGCCCTCGGGCACCCAAACGTCTCTTCCTCCAAGCTCTAACCTACCAACCTCAGTCCACTAGCTGGTGCACCAATCTGGGTGATGCCGTCGATCCTGCACACAGTACCCTTGTACCTTGCGTGGTACTTCGCGCCGCTGTACGGGCTGGTAACTGACGGCATACCGCTGTAGATGGGCGTAAAGCTGGCGGCGCAAATGTCAAAGTCGGCGAATTGGTCAAAGTCAATCTCGATTACGTCGCTGGGATTCCTCTCGGCAATCGTCTTGACACGCTTAGCTGCCTCCTTCATCTTTGCGTTTCCAGTGCGGTCAAGCAACGCGTTGGCGAAGTTCAGTGCTGTGTTCAGCTGCTTGTTCTTGTGCGCGAAGTTCATGGCTGCAGAAAGCGGGATTGACTTGTGAGGACCCTCAAGCTCGGGGATGGTAAAGTAAGCAGACAATTCGAGAGCGCGTTTCTTGTCAGCGTCAGATAGGGCGGAGACATCGGTAGCACCGTTGAGGAGCTTGCGCCGCTCCAGCTCGATAGACATGGCAAGTATATATTGCGTGGCCGTGTTGATTGCCTTCTTAGCCTAGATAATGTCAGCATGCATCGACTAAATGCACAATAGCAGAACTTACGTCAGATAACTCCGCCTGCGATGAGACGACGTTGATCATGATGAGCTGTAGCAGCTTCCTGAAAGCGGCAATGCCAGCCTCCAATTTGTTCTCTTTCAGAGCCTGCTTGCCAGCGGTGAGGTCGGTTGACAGTATTGACTCCAGGTCGCGTGGGATAATGGGCAAGATCTTGCGCGAGTCTGTCTCGTCTACTGTTCTCCGTACGTAGTTGACCAGCGAGGGCATGTTTGGCGTAGCTGGCAGGTATGTTCGTGTCGCTTGGTAGATCTCCTGGAAGCGCTCCTGGAGAGGCTCGAAGTTGACAGCACCGACTTGTCGGTTCAGCAACTGCATAGCAGTATCGAACGAACCTGCAGCAATGTGATCGGCCGCCAAAGGTGAGTTGCGTGCCCAGAAGTCTGCTTCACTACTTCCGGCGCCGGCTTCAGCACCCTCAACTTCAACGAAATCGTCCTCTGCCTCGACGTCCCCGTCGTCGCCCATGTCCCACCCACCAACGTCGTCATCTTCATCACCTGCAAGGTCAGCCGCAGCACTGGTGGGCTCAGCATCGCCCAGAAGATCTTCGTCACCGAAGCCGTTCGCCGTTGGCTCGTCGGATCCAATGCCCTCAACCTCGCCTTGAAGAGCCTTCTCGAACACAGTCGAAGACGCGGCGCGCGTCGGCCAGTTTGTCTTGTGCGTGGGTACAATAGGCTTGGGAGGCGCAAGAGGTGCACCTATTGAAGGAAGGTTGATCTGCTCTTCTGAAACTCCGGCAGCTTCCAGTATCGACTGTGCTTGCTCGTCAAGACCTTGTGCCTTGGCGGTGGCGTACGCAAGGGGGTACAGGTCAAGCTCCTGGAACATTTCTATCCGATTCTGAACGTCTCCGAGGTAGAGAGCATTCTGGAATCGTGCCGTCATGTCACCACGGTGCTCTGCAATTTTAGCCATACGCTTCAACTTGTCCTGGTCTCCAGTGGTAAGGTACAGGAAGGAAAGCTTGTCAAAATTGCGCAGTTTTTGGTAAGTCATCTCCACGGTTTGGTGATTACCATGCGCGAGAGCTTCGGTACTCAATCGTTGCCAGAGCTTTGGTCGGTCAAGCTGCTTTGCCATCTCAACTGCCACCTCCAGATTGCCGCATTCGATAGCGAGCTCGAACCTCGTCTGGGGATCTTGCACAAACTGAAGTGCGATCTCGGGATAGCCCTTCTTCTGAAGATAAGAGATGATGCTCTGTCCAACCAAACTGGAGGTCTTGATGATGTTGAGCATCTCATCATAGTTGCGCTTGACCAGGGCGAGCTTGAACCGATACTCGGTTGGGTCGATTTGGAGAATCTTCGGCTTCGCAGCACGGTCGAGACAGTACACGTTGCGGCCCTTAACCCTCACCAGATACACTGTTTGCTCAAGCGTGCGTACAATTCCATTGTCGCCGTTCATTAGACTGTACTTGATGTGATTCAGCGTAGAGTAGAGAAGAACACCGGTGTCGTCAAAAATTGCGCTCTTGATCCGGATTGTCTCGTGGAGAGTGCTGACTTGCTCCAGGTTCTTTGTCGCAATGGTAACGTTATGTTTGCTCAACAATGCGACGTGCAGTCCGTCTGACGACCACACGACGTACTTGACGCCATTGACAGAGAGCTCAGCAAGGTTCTTCTTGGCCTGGATGTCGTAGAGAACAACCGAAGTAGGGGTGATCAAAAGCAGATTGCCAGTGCCGCCGAAGTAGATATCGGTGGTTCCGTGCGGCGGCTTGATGGTCTTGGTGGTTGAGTTGCTAAGATCCTTGATGTCGATCTGTTGGTTAGACTGGTTGAAGACGGCAAATCGGTTCCTAGCCACAAAGACAGCGGAGTTACCGGAGCCCCGCTTCGTGTCTGTCGGTTCTACTGCTCCTGATGCGTCTCGCGGAAGGCTGATCAGCTCGTATGTTCCGCTATCGGCTGGAGAAGTGACCAAGATCGAGCGTTCAGCAGGGTTGTAGGACAGCGTTCGCGGAGGTACCCAAGCGCTTCCAAGCTTCTTGAGAGACAGCATCGATGGGGATTCGATGTTCTTCTGGAAGTCATAAGACCGGACATGCTTCTCCTTGGTGATGTAGAAAAGGTTGTTCTGGTAGACAGCGGATGCGGGTCGCTCCCGTTCCAGCTTGAATACCATTACACCATTGTCGTGACCGGCAGCGAAGAGATTGATCTCGGGATGCGCCGCGATGACCCAGAAACGGTCGTTTTCCCGCTTGAAAGACTGGACCGAGGTTCGTCGATTGAGATCCCATACACGGATCGTCTTGTCCTCTCCGACAGACAAGATCAGATCTTGGTGGGGGTGGAACAGACACGCAGACGCGTTCTGGAAGTGCCCTCGGCAGGTATCAACTTCCCATGCTTTTGTCTCTGACATCCTCCACAGCTTCACGAGGCGATCGTCACCCGCGGAAACGATCAGTGGTAGTGTAGGGTGGAATGCGACCCAGTTCACACCTCGGTCGTGGCCTTCAAGAACAAACTTGACAACCGCGTCTGTGTTTCCAAACATATCCGCCTGGTTCTGATTCGCGCGTGCCATCTGATCCTCAAAGGACATGGCCTGTGGTGCAGAGTGCTTCTTCCGGAGCCCAGAGATATCCCAGACACGAACCGACTGATCGAGCGAGGCGGAAACGATGAGGTCTTCCTTTGGGTGGAATTGCGCGCACATGGTGTAGTGGTTGTGACCAGTCATGGTACATACTTCGGAGGGTTAGGTGTGTTTCTGCGAGATTTTGCGATGTGACTTACTCAGTGAGCCTGTCAATGTTAGCTTCGTTCCGAGTGGGTAGCCGAGGGTGGTACTTACGGTTCTGCCAATTCCATATACGAATGGTCTCTGTTCTGCGTCAGCCATTGTCCTGCTGACCCACTGCATGCGCTTACGGTCGTCGGAGCTGCTCACTATCCACGGGAGCTCGTGGTGGAAGAAGACGGTCCGGACATAGTCCAAGTGGCCATTCAATGTGAAGAGACACCGCCGAGTCTGGTACGACCAGACCTTGATCTTGTAGTCGTCACCGCCAGACACGAATCTGCGCCAGTCTTAGTATATTGCTGGTCCTCCTCATTTGCCCGAGGAATGCTCACAATGGCTGTGTCTTGTGGAAGTCAACGCCGCGGACCGGCCCATCGTGTTCTTCGAAGCGGTCTATGAGCGTGCCCATGCGGTAGTCCCATAGCTGGATGGTCGACGAGTGTAGCGACACGAGGATCCATGGCCTGGAAGCAGTCGTCAGCGGGGAAGGGAGCAACGTGGAGCAGGTGAAGGTACCTCTTGGGGTGGAAGGCAATGCCCTTGGCACGCGAGGACTTTGACTCAAACTGCAGTCAATTAGCCAGCTATACAGTCGCATGGGTCGGGAGCTGCGTGCCTTGGTCAACATCGAAGGAGAGGAAGACATGGCGGAATTGGAGACGAAGCCGCAGCTTCACTGTCGTCTGTGGCGACCTCAATGCAAGAGACAGCAAACGCGGGGGGATACGGGTATACGGCAAGGAGAAAGAAACACGGTGTTGACTATTATGTTCGGTACGGCTGTCTCCTTGAGCTGCTGTTGCTAATGTTCGATATGACACGCAACATTCCGATCAACAGTCTAGCTGTCTTTGTCGCTAGCGCCCTTTCCCCACCACAGTCACGTGAGATCTGCCAGACATCGCTCCAACTCCGTCTGAGGGCGTCGGGTCCATGTTTCAATTTCAAGCGAACGTCGAGTTTCCACACTAGCTGCCGCAAGCAGAGCCTCACTCTCTCACGTTGCTTCATCCCAATTTCGCCTCTGCTGCGTGGCTCGGCTCCCCTGGTCTGGCGCCCTGCAACGATGCCCCGCAGAACTCACCAATGCGACTCCGTGTGCCAGCTGGCATCGTAGTGCCAACACTACCTACCCGCCCTGTGCAGGACAATTTTGCTCGCTGACCTCATTGGGCATCCATCCAGCCTGACGCAAGGTAGATTGCCCGAGTCTTTGTTGCGACTAATCGTTCGCGACCACGAGCATCGGAGGCATGGATGGAAAGCGATGCTGCGCATGGAAAGGGCAGCAATGCTGCAGACCCGCTCCGTGGCCGGCCAGCTCATTGCTGAAACGCAGGTGATAATTGGCGACAGCCCGCACACATTTCTCACTCTGCAGGGAATTCATACCTCCTCCAGTACCCTTCTTCTTGCTTTGTGCTCCCATTCCATTACCACTGACGCGTCGCACTCCAACTGACCTGCACTCTGTGGCTTTGACCGATCTGCGAGCTACATTTCCTGCATTGCGGCCTATAGTACTCCAATTCCACCTGCACGATAAGCCAAGGCGTTGCAGGGTTCGCCTTCTCAAAACTCTCCACCTCTCCGCTCGAGCTCGCCGCTCAGATATCCCAGTAAAACACTCCCGGACCACCTCCAGAATGAGACAGTCGACGCAACTCCTCTTCCGTATTTCAAAGATTAGACACGTCTGTCGGACTTTGATTCCTTAAAGAAATCAGCATAAATCACCTAGACGAGATCATCGATACGTACGCGATCGCAATTGGCTGCAAGCAAGCCTGACGCAACATTTGCCATCAAACCACCACGACGCCCTCCTGACAATGGCAATGCCTCACGAACTACCAGCCGCCGCGCTCAACGGCCATCTACAGTCACCGCCCATGACGCCCACTCCTGATACACATGGTCGCTTCCCACCCCCAACATACAAAACCTCCCCAGTCCACAGGCGCACCAGCAACTTCGTGCAGACACCCCCGTTGGAGTACATCGAACCGACCGGACACGACTATCACTTCAGCTTCACCCGGCCACAGTCGTGCGAGCCATCTTCTCGTCTATCGTCCGAGTCCGACCGTGCTTACCCGGCGACGACTCTGGAAGGATCCGACACTGATAGCGAATTTGACGAGGAGAACGAGGCGGATGAGGAATGTGAACAAGAAGACGAAAGGCCGATGCGCCGGACAGAGAGTGCACAGTTCGTACTCGAAGAACTGGACGACGATCCAGGCTACGACTGTGACGTAGAGGTTGTGCGACCAGACCATTGCGAAGACGCAAAGAGCGATCGGAGCGGCACAAAAGCAGAAATATTTGCCAGAATGAACGAGTTGCAACTCGAAGAAGACACGTCAGACGACGAAGAAAGGGAGCGTATATACCTCAAAAAGAAGAAACGATGGAGTGCAGGCATCTTCAAGCGCAGCCACAGCCAGAGCGTCGAAGGAGATAGCAGCTACTCCGACAACGACCCCCTCGACGACTTGGACCAGAATGCTCGCCGCCTGCGACGCCGTGTTCGTGGGCCTAGAAGGGGCTCACTCATCTTCGAGGACAGGGGTGTTTCAAATACCAATAATATCGCGGAAGTTGAAGAACCCGACGAGGGAATAACGGTGCCACACTGGAGAGGACCGCCGTCCATCCCCAGTGATGACGCCTTTACGCTTGATGAGCTCCCGTTCTGGAAGGAGCAGAACATGATTGATGTCGAGTTTGAATCTGAATAAGTGTTAGCATCACGATCTACGAAACTAGAACCCGTTCTGATGACCTTGCGTTGTTTGTTTCCTTGGTTGAGGGCGTTTGTGAGCGACAAGCTCGGTGTCAACTGTTGGATTTAGCGTAGCGTATGGTTTCTTGAATGTATCTGTTTTTACTCGAACATTGCTCAGCATCCAACACAACTTATGACAAATCTACATGCATTGCGAAATTTGATGGCTCTCTTGACTAGCGTTTGTTCTCGTTTGTTTGTTCTTGGAGGCGGTTTGGCACTGCGAGTCAGTCCAGGGCTAATTTTAGACAGCCTCAAGTAAACTGAAGGCCCACCAGGCATCCAGCGGAAGCTGACGGCCACTCGCACGCGACCAACTTTACGCACCGCCTACTGCCAGGCGACACGCCCCTTCAGAGGACGCGGATGCTCACAATCCCGTCTCTTACGCTCAGGTATGCACTTTTTCAGTAGTAGAGTGTCGCTCATACTGCGCGAGGCCATCAGCCTCATTAATTTGGGATTAACGCGCAGATTCAACAAGCATCATCACTGCTTTGCACGCTCAGCCTCACCTCCAAGCGTTTCAGTTCCATCAGCGTATGCAAGAACTGAGAAGTAATTTCCCCGTCTTGTGCTGTCTTTTCGCACGCCCAAGACTCCGAATACACCGCCTCTAGAAGGCCTACGCCCCGTCAGCGCTCCCGCTGTCAGGCTGACAGGCCAGAAAACGTAGTGGGATTAGTTTTGGATCTCAGCCAATGGATATTCTTGACCCCGCAATGTCTAAGCATACCAGCTCCCTCTCCCGATTAAGCACACTGTTAGTCGGCAAGCAACACCACCGTGCTGTACAGCCATCCTGCGGTCGACGGATCTGATGCTTCCGTTGAGGAAAGCTGATTCTGTCAGTAAGACAGACGAGAATCATGTAGGTATAAGTAAGGCATCGTAGACCACCAGTGAAAGAATCATCTCCTTACTCACAACCAAGAAACCATACTACCGTCTCATCTTTTCCTCTTTTTCTTTCCATTATCTCCTTATTTCTTTACTGTCTACTCAAGCCTTCGCTTCTTAATCAGTAATCATGTTCGCCATCACCAAGATTTTCGTCGCTTCGCTCGCGCTCGGTGCCGTCCAGGCTCTCCCTCAGCGTCTTGGGGCAAGGCAGGATGTGGTCGCACGTGCTAGCTCTGCTGCTCCAGCAGCGCCTGCTTCAACTCCTGACATCTTCGACGACCTTCTGACAGCTCCTACGGCTATCAAGCGTTTCCAGAGGCTTCTGACGACCGGACCGTCGAACGATGCAGATCTCCTCACTGGAGATGCTCTCCGCAAGGCGACCGTCTTTCCCTTTGTCAAGCCTGCCAACAGTAGCACACCAGGTGGCACGGCGATTGCAGCCGTGAGTCTACTCGCTCACACAAATGATATAAACTTTATTGACTCTTCTTCCAGAACATCGGTACCTTTCCCATCCTTACTGGCCTTGGTATCAGCACCACTGTAGCCTTCCTCGAGCCCTGCGGCATCAACTCTCCTCACGTGCACCCGCGAGCCACCGAGTTCCTCACCCTGGTCGAAGGCGAGAACCTCGAGTTTGGCTACGTTCTAGAGAACCAGGTCGTTGGGCCCATGAAGAACCCTGAAATCGCCGGGTACCTCAACAAGTTCGAAGGCACTGTCTTCCCCCAGGGCTCCATCCACTACCAGTTCAACAACAACTGCAAAGACGCAACTTTCGTCGCGACTCTCAACTCAGAGGACCCTGGTACCAGCCAGGTTGCGCAGAACTTCTTTGCTCTTAACCCCCAGGTGCTTGATGCTACTTTGAACGTCACAGTAAGCTCTACATGTCCTGCAGGTTTCTGCTAAAGCTAACACGCGCCACAGCAAATCAACGGCAAGGACGTCGAAAAGTTCGCCAAGAACCTTCCGGCAAACCTCGTCCAGGACGTCAAGGTCTGCTTGGCCAAGTGCGGCTACTAGACTGGCCAGGGGATACACAACACAGTGGAGCGAAACTAGGGACACGATAATATGAGTACACGGCATCATTGATTCGGCATACATAGCGACGGCGCGATTTAGATTGTTTGAGCGATTGGTGGCATTTGGTTATTGGTTTTACTTCTTTGTGGATTTACCTTAGATTTGTCTGCTTCTTGTCTATACACTCCTTTATACTTGCGAATAGAAAACATTTGTTTACTGAAAATGTTGCCTCTTGCTATTTTGGAGCATCTGATTGCCTCTTGCGCCTGGGCTTGCAATTTGTTTTGATAGAAGGTCTGTGCCTGCGTTATTGCACTTCTGCTGCGCCTGTCCAACCTCCTCTCTGCGATTACATGCTAGCGTTACCTTCCAGGAGTATCGTATTAAGGTTGAGTAGTGGGATTAATGAATGGTGCTGGGGTAACTCTAATGCAGGTCGTATTCAACGCGTCAAAACACATGTCATCCGATTCAGATATCACACTGGGTGAGAAGCTCTCTCTATGATTGACGGCAGGGTGTCCTACCCGCTCCCATCGCTTTCTAATTTCGCCATCTACGGTTTGCTGGATCAGCTAACTAAAACACCACAGCCTAAATTATCCCTACTACACCTGCTCCCTAGCCAAGTATACGCAAATTCTTTCTTCGTTCACTGTGCTTCGGAGATGTCGCTATCCTCGTCGCTGTCGCTTTGCTCATCGTTGTTACTATGCTCATCATTATTGCTTTGCCCGTCATTGTTGCTTTTCTCCGTCTCTTTGGCAGTCGTCGAAGACTTCTGACACTCCTCCATCTGCAAAATCTGCAAACAAGGATGTTTGACATTCCCACAGTCCACCATTGCAAGTCGTTCATGTCCTCCGGTTACAGGCACAGCCGCATCTCCCTTTTCCCACGTGCCATAGCCCAGATCCTCGTGAGCAAGACGTTGTAATTGCAGAGTGCCATTCAGTGTCCACTCGAGCTGGTGGTAGGGATCGAGTTTGCGCTTCTTCTGAACACATTCTGCTAGTGTCTCGATAGTATAAGAGGTGATGGCTATCACGGTGCCGAGACCAACAAGGAGCCCAAGGCCTAGGACTGAGAAGGAAGTGTAACTTTTGGAACGCACTTTCTATATCACCGGTCATTAGTGTCAGCTCGTAAATCAGAATCATGGTGAGAGCTGGACATGAATCTCACGTGTTTCTCTCACAAACAGGGTTTGCTACGAAGAAAATCTCATAGAGTGGGCAGCCTGAGTAGACCTTTGACTCATGCGTGTTCTGGTTACAACTGAGGAAGCACGTACCTGCTGACACCTAGCTTTACGCTCCATATCGTTATCGGGAGGAATAAAGAAGCGCTTCACACTCCTGTCGTTGGGACCAGATGCTTGCTCAATCGTCATGCGCTACAGCACTGCCAAAGACGTAGAATGAAGGTGTTGGATCTCATTCTGCCACTGTCTTGGTGACAATGGTCCTTGGAAGCCGTGATTCAAAGTGTATCTAGAAGTCAGAGCACTTACGCCCAGGCGATCAACGATCGCTTCGATACTAGGCGCCATATTCATGGCCCATGTCATGGCATACACGGACGCATTTTGAACTGGGCTGTAAGAGAGCGTCTGAGCTTCCGAAGCCACTTTGTTGAAAGCTGCTAGCTGTGTGCACGTATTGCTATTAGGTTCGCACCATTGATGTTGAACTTTGCAGCCGACAAAGGACGCTGGTTGACTGGAAAAGTATCGTGGTGTTTGCCCGACTTCCTCCGTTTCAACTTCGGTGGTAGCTGAGTACCAGGGATCAGTGACAGGTTGCTCAAAGATAACGTCATTGGTGGAAAGTGCTAGCAGCGTTAGGTCCGCTTCGTCGTTTGTTTGATTAAGCTCTGGAATAGGATCAAAGTCGCCCCACAACTGCGCGTAGAATCTGATGGGCCTGCTTCAAGTCAGCGACAAGAATCGTAGATATGCTAATGGTAATGTCAAAGGAACATACGCACATAAGGGTGTAGTCAGCTGCGTACTTTGCGTCAAGCGAAGTCCGAAAGGTAGAGTAATCGTAAGTGTAGTTTGCATCATTATGAAGATTCTTCCCGTACAAATAATTGGTGAATGGTACTTGGTATCCTCCGATAGTTTTGTTCACATCTTCCGAGTATCCCTCGGTGCGCAACGGCGCGCACGAGGTCACGCGCCTGTATTCAAAGCGGTCCTTTGGCTCTGCGTTGAGTCCTAGATCTGAGTGGCTATTAATGCGCCCTGTGTCAATGACCACGTTGTCTCCTTCCAGTAAGCAGATTTTGGGGTCGAAGGGGCATGTGGCGTTGCTGACGACACTCATCGGAAGGCTTTTGCGGGTGTATGTTGGACAGTCTGTATCCAAAGCATCTGAGCGATAGCAATTTCTCGAGTATTCAGCCGCCTCCACAGTCAGGCGGTTGGCGTAATTGATGAGGACATCCACATCTTCTGTGGCGAAACCACTATCCCACCAAAGGTAACCACAGCCAGCGCTAGATAGCATTACTTCGTCGCCCATGGAACTCGAGATGCGTGAGGAGAGAATCCCAGCTGTACCAAATGCTAGTGCTAGCGTAAGTGCCAGAAGCAAGAGTGGCAGGAGTCTTTTGAGGGTGTTGGAGAGCTTCATCCTCCCCCACCAGGTCCAGATCATCCAAAACGTATCGATTGTGATGCTCGTGGCAGATTCCGAGTTGCGTAGCATCGCCTGGCGCTGATGGTAGAGAGCGTCTTGCGGTATCTTAGAAGAACACCAGCGGTGCAAGCCAAAGCAAAAGATTCTCCAGAATCTCGCTCCCACATAGGTGGCGAAGACAGCAAGAGCGGCCGTTAGGAGAGCACCATTGTTTCTAGTGAGGGTGAGGGTTGCCCCTTTAGTGGGACTGTACGATCGGTTTGTCCAGACCCCAAGGAAAACGTTGTGTTCGACAACGGTTTGCGCGACTGTTTGGCTCATCTTCAGGGCCAGTGGGTGGTCGATCTGATTGTATCATGCGTCCAGAATCAGTTGCAGTTATGAATTGAGAGATCTTGGAATCTTTGTGTGCAAAAGAGACGGTAGACTCTGGAGGAGCAGGCTGAGTCCTTTTTATCTCTACCAGCGGCATCGACTTGGTGTTAGACATGATTGATAAGGTAAAGTAGGCTGCTCATGGTTACACACGATGTGTTGGATTGCATGGCGAACAGGCCTCTTGTTGGTGTCGTGAAGCCCCTATCGCACACTTTTGCCTTAACTTAGATCATACTGCAGCGAGATAGTGAATGCGAGCAATCAGAACCAAAGTGCGACCGCCTGTCAAGCTTGGATGTGTGCACCATGGGGCCAGCCTTCCGCCACATAAGGCTGAGAAGAAAAGGGCAACGACTTTCTCACACACTGTGTTGTGGGGTCTGTCAAATCCAGATAAGTTGAGTCTCGAACAAGTGACAACCCTCTTCCAGGTGTCTCACAAAAGCGAGAAAAGGTCCATAAGTGGGATTGCGCGAATGTGCCTCGATCCAATGGTTATCGCGATACAGTAGGCCTCCACCAGGAGCTCGAAGTCGACTTTACACTCTTGTGGAAACATTCAGAAAGTCGTTGCTGTCTTCTAGTCGCCAATGGCCAGTACCACATTGGACGCAGCATTCCGTTGCCCATGCGTAGTCGACCAGCTCGCGTTCTCTGCTTTTCTGTAGCAGCCGTCCAGCAACGAGCATCTCGGTTCTCGACGTCGCGTCACCCCGCGCATCCAGCTCATCAGATAGAGCCAAGGTGAACAGCGGTCGGCTGTAAGTAGGATATGGACGGACCCAATACGTGTGCAGCCACGAGATGGTGGATAGTTAGTCTTGAGCTAGCCCGCACAATAGGTCTGGGTATGCTCAACATGTCCAATGCCGGCAGGATACGCGGTGGGCGCATATTAAACAAGGAGCTGAGGAAATAGCGCTTTGAAAGACTTGGCGTAAGCAAGAATTGTAGCCGAAAGCATTGTTGCGACGAAGTGTCACGGAGAGTTCATCCGAGCTTACTTTGAGGAAGGTACCGCCGCCACATGGCTGTGGCACGACAAGGAGGTGCTGGACCCTGGAAATGTTATTTTGGTGACTGTTTCCAGCCCCGCCACGACTCATTCAGCTGGGCGCAGGACTCACCACCAACTTGTACACTTCAGCTGGGCTTAGCACAACAGCCTTAAATCGCCGCTGCTGCTCTGCCATCTTCCCGTGACATTTGCACTTTGTTTTCCCTCTCCATCTCAAGTCAATTGGCACAACAGCTGCCCCTCGGACCCCCACCACAGCCAACACCATGGCAGACCCCGCGGCGATCCAGCAGGAGATTGCCGATATTGAGAAGAGAATCGAAGAGGCACAGGCACAGCTCAAGGATGCAAAGTCAAGATTACAACAAGCTCAAGCGGCTTCGTTCGTCAGCCCTGGCGCGGACATGTCCGACGAAGAGAAGATGGCGCTCATCAAGGTCAACTTGGCCGAGGTGCTGAATCCAGAGATCATGGACGAGGCGCTGAAGAAGCAGGGGCATTTGAAGGTTTACTGGGGTACTGCGACAACAGGAAGACCTCATTGCGGTTACGTATGTACACATTGCGAGACACGGTCGCGTGCACAGCTGACAATACACGTTCCTAGTTCGTACCCATTCTCAAGCTCGCGCAATTCCTGGCGGCAGGCTGCCACGTCAAGATCCTCCTCGCCGATATCCACGGCTTCCTCGACAACCTGAAAGCGCCAATCGAGCTCGTCAAGTTCCGCGCAGAGTACTACCGCTACACCATCACCGCGCTGCTCAAGGCCGTCAAGGTGCCAATCGACAAGCTCGAGTTTGTGCTAGGATCGAGCTACGAGTTGAACTCAGACTACACCATGGATCTTCTGAGACTAGCAAGTATAACAAGCGAGGCGGCGGCGAAGAAGGCAGGCGCAGAGGTTGTCAAGCAAACCGAGAATGCGCCTCTGAGTGGACTCATCTACCCACTCATGCAGGCCCTTGACGAGCAGTACCTCGATGTAGACGTGCAATTCGGAGGTGTAGACCAGCGCAAGATCTTCGCGCTCGCAAAGGACGTCCTTCCCAAGATCGGCTACAAGGAGCGCGCGCACTTGATGAACCCCATGGTTCCCGGTCTACAAGGCGGAAAGATGAGCTCCTCGGACCCCGACTCCAAGATCGACGTACTAGACGACGCCGATGTCGTGAAGCGCAAGCTCAAGAAAGCCCACGCCGCACCCAAGGTCGTCGAAGACAACGGCGTCCTCAGCTTCGTCGAATACGTGCTCCTCCCCGCCGGCCACCTCATCTACGGCGAGCCCAAGTTCGTTGTCAAGCGCCGCGACGCCGAGCCCCTCACCTACACTGACATTAAAAAGATGCAAGAAGACTACTCAAACGACATCCTTACACCCCAGGATCTCAAGCCCGCTGTCACAGAAGCACTCAACGCGCTTCTCGAGCCGGTACAGAAGGAGTTCCAGGCTAACCAGGCATGGAAGGATATTGAGCAAAAGGCTTACCCACCACCGCCGGTGGTGAAGAAGGAGAAGAAGGTCAAGAACAAGGGTACTTTCCACCCCAAGCGCAACGTAGAGGCTAAGCCAGATGGACATGTTGAGGGCGAGGACAAGGCCAAGGTTGATGTGGGAACAGAGGGCGGAGACAAGGCGATTGAGGGTCTGACGCTAGAAGAGAAGAAGTAGACGGGTTGGATTATGAGCATTTTAGTGATACCGCGTAGATGGAATACACCAATTGCATCCGCCACTTGTCTATGCTTGTGTATCTTGGGTGATTTCGACTCGCTGTATGCATTTACTTGCATCGTGGTCTAGCACGCTTGGGTCTCAACACTTGTAGCACAACACAAGCCCATAGACGTACGTTTTGTTCAATAATCCATAGAATTACTAAACTTTATGATATTCCCACTTCACCACCCCTTTCACTAATCCTCATAATGAATATAACATCCACCCCTCTTTTTCCAGCTTTCAGCAAAGCGCACACACTGCGCACACGGTCTCCCCAAATCACACTTTATCCGTCGACGATAACAAAAAGCACACCGCTCCAACAGCCCCTTGCTCCACGTAAAATTGTCAACACATTTGCCCTTGTCTCTAATCGTGGCACAGGGTGTACAGATATCTCTGTCCTTGGTCTTGCCATCGCAAGCCGTGTTGCCCCTGGTTTTGCACCAGAGACACCGCCTCCCCGGCGGGAGAAGAGGCGTGTCAATGGAGATGGGATCGTTTGGGAAGAATTCTGATAATGGCGCTTCGGACAATGGCAGATGGGGCAATGGCGGATCGGGCAATGGGGGGTCGGGAAATGTCAGAGGCGAGTCATGTCGCGCTGGAGGCAACGCGGATGTTGGTGTAGGCGGTTCAAGTGCCACGGTAGGCGGATGGAGGCTCAGAAGAGGTATATCGAGTTGTGTGTTGGGCGGAGAGACTCTTTGTATGGGCGACCTGAGCCTTGAGGCATAGTACTGGGTAATCGGAGGCATAAATATAGCGTTACCAGCGAGTTGATTGGTTAGCAGGTTGTTGGTAGCTTCTTGTCTTGAGGGGCTATCTTGCCGCTGCAGCGGCTGATACTGTTGTTCTAGCGACGAAGGAGCAGGAGTCGAAATAGTAGTGGAACTGGATGGTAATTCTTGAAACAGTGCTGCTCTGAGTCTCGCATTGAACTCCTCGTCTTCCTCGAAAGATCCGTCAATTTCCAGCGTGAAGATCTGGAATATAACACGCTCCTCCTTCTAGGGCAGGATTGTTCGTTCCAGAGACTTGGACCCAGGCTAGAAGTCCGCTTTCCCACCCATGACCTTTGCCGCGTTGACAGCGTTCATCTTGCTTGCCCAGCCTTGTGCAGGCACGATCTTGCGCACAGTTCTGACTTCGTCAGATGCGTAGCCAGGAATGCGAATGTTGTAATTGCGCTCGAGTATAACCTGGATGTCACGGATGTCGAGTTGAGGTGAATCGCGGAGCTTAGACAGTTTGCAGGCGTTGCTGATGACGTTGTCGACGAAGTCATCCGCAAGTTGGAGAACAGCCTGTACGAGAGCAGGTGGTTAGTCATGTTTGCGCATAAGAGATGAGGGTGTGAAAATAGCTTACCTCTTCTACCTCTGGCGTCAACGCCTCCTCGGATCCGCCTGTCACCTGTCGGACGAGCTCGTCCAGCTTTCGCTTGCTGAGCACGCGGTCGCCCTCGCCTTCGAGCTGGAATGGGGGTGGTCGTGGGATAACAGGCTGACCCATTGGGCCCGGCGCGCCATTTGTGGGACCGCTCATTGTAGGACGAGCTTGGCCCATGTGGACGGCTTGAGGTGAAGTCACATTAAGATGGCGGGGGATAGGCATCTTTGGGTTGTTGAGCTGCTCGCGCTCGCGACTTCCAAAGTTGCCGCCCTGTCCGCCCTGCTGCATCGGAGTGTTTGTGCGTTGAGGGTCGGTGTAGGATCGATTCGCGGCGCTGACTGCGGCTTGGTGTGAGAGAGGGACTGGCGGGCCCGGCGCGTTCGACGCGGCGGACTGTGGGTGCGGCGAGTTACTCTGCGGGTGTGTGTTCGCTTGCATTGGGTTAATCTGAGGTCGCTGCTGTTGCTGCTGCTGTTGGTGGAAATTCTGTTGCTGCTGTCCTTGTTGCGAAAACTGCGGCATCTGGTTTGGTGGCATCGTCTGCGAGTGAGGCGCTGGCGGAGGTCGAGCTTGCTGCTGCTGTTGCTGCTGCATTTGTTGCTGTTGCTGTTGCGAAAGCTGCTGGTTGTGTTGCATTTGTTGCTGCTGTGGTGGTCCTTGCTGGTGGTTCCCTTGATTTGCCTGCATGTTGAATTGTGGTTGAGGTTGGGACTGAGTTTGCGGTTGTGGTTGTGGTGCCTGCCCGCCCTCGATCTTGATCTGGGGCTCCTCTTTCACTTGAGGCTGCGCAGGGATGTTGGGCTGTGAAGGCTGACGCTGGGGCTGTTGTAGCTGTTGTTGCGGCGGTTGCTGCTGCTGCTGCTGTGGAGGCGATTGCGCTGGGTTCTGGCCTTGCGCTTGTGCCTGGCCTTGGGAATTTTGCTCGCGCTCGTCCTTCCACTGTTTTTGCATAGCCCTGAACTTGTCAATCTGAGCCTTGATCTTAGTAGCCTCCTTCTCGATGTTGTTCTTGATTATAAGCCGCTCCTGAGGTAGATCCTGCCCATTGTTCTGCCGGTCAGTCAACTCTTGGATAATCCTCCGTCGTTGCTCACTCAAACTCGCTTGCTTGGCAAGCATGTTGAGATAACCGGTTCGATACTCCTTCAGTTTGTTCTCGTACTCGGGTGTGCCTGGCGTAGGTCCATTTGTTGGCCCCTGCATGGGGAAGTCGTGAACATGCTTGACGATGGCAGGGTCGACTTGGCCGCGTGCTTGGTTCTGTCCCTGGCCGGGCTGCGGTTGTCCCTGGGATTGCTGGTTGGCTGGTGCCCCGGAGCCTTGGGGTTGAGATTGCGCTCCTTCTTGCTTGACAGCGTTGGCGTTCTGCTGGCCAGCTGCATTAGACTGTCCAGCTTGTCCTTGGTTTTGATTTCCCTGCTGCTGCTGTTGCTTCATCTTGGCGCGGTATTGGCGTTCGCGTCCGATGAACTTTTGCGACCATTCTGTCAGCTTCTGACGCGCGTTGGTATTCTCCTGGCTGCCTTGCGGGTTGTTGTTGAAGATGGTCCAGAAGTTCTGCATGATCAGGCGGTACTTCTGCTTCTCGTCTTCGGGGAGACATTGCAGCTTGAGGATGTCATCGGGGCGTAGCAGCTGTTGGCCTTGTTGGCCTTGCTGGCCGCCGCTGGCCTGTTGTGGCTGGGAGTCGCTCATACCGAGGGCAGCAGACTTCCAGGCCGCACGTTGGAGGGCTGTTGCGTCGTATACGAGCTTTGGCACGGAAAAGCGTGGCTTGTGTGTCGCGTAGTTGCTGTGATTAGATTATGTGTGGGTGGAGATGGAGGTTTGGTGTGTGAAGTAAGATGTTGGGAGTGACGAGGTTTGGAGTGATGGTCAATGGAACCTTGGAAGCCAAGCACTCGACCATTCCCGTGTCGCGCGTTTATACGACCGCACGTGCACGCGTCTTGTCACAACACAACCTCTGCAACTCTACAGCACACGAGCAATTCTTGCAACATGTTCCGATTATGTTCAATGTATGGCTAGACCTATCGCTTCGATGCAAAAGGTATGTCAATACTCTCAGGACCTGTCTGCGCAGTCTCGGTCGTCTTTGCGAGCGCCCGCTCCCTAGTATTACGGACCTCCCACTCGAATTCCTTCAGTGCCCTCATCTCGCTACCAACAAACAACAGCCCCATTAGTCCATCGATTACACCCACGCTGAGCCCCAGTGTGCTCAACAACATGAGTATGAAGGAAACGTAGTTCTCGGGTGACCACCAGACACCTATCAGACAGCCGATGGAGAAGGAGAGCTGGTAGAAGAAGTGGCCTATGCGCAGCTTGCGCTGTATCCTCTCTCGGACCTGGTACTTGAGTATGGTTGCCATGATCTCATCGTAGGTCTCGATGGGCAGAAAGCGTTCAGGCAGCGCCCAAGGGGATAGCGGTATGGCTGATGGTGCAGTGGAAGTCCTTGTCAATGTCGCTTCGACGGAGAAGTGGTCGCTGAGGGAGCAGTGCAGCGTTGGATGACGCATGGCCATGCCCACGTTTGCTTCCTTGAGCGTCCACTCAGCGGTCTCCTCCTGTGTCTCTGGATTGTGGTATCGGCCGCTGCTAAAGAAGACATAGTCGAGTCGTTTCGCGTTGGGATCCGGGACGGCGGGATCTATCTGGACGTTCTCGCCTTTGGTGAGACGCCTTTGCTCCGCTTTGTTCCACCTCCAAGAGTTCAACTCACTGTCGCATGTTGCACCATTGACAGTCATATTGTACTCGGCCGACGGCATTGGCACGCCGCGCAGCTGCTCCACCTTGTCTCTGGCTGCGCCAATGGATGAATCAGGATGCAGTATGCGCCACACGTCCTGGACAGGCGAATGTGTCTCTATGATGCGGTGTGCAAGGGACAAGGGAATCATGTTGAAGTCGCCCATGCCGATGACGAGGTGGCCGCGCTCGGCGGCCGCGCGCATGAGTTTTGTGATTTCCCAAGCTTGGGCTGTTCGATGGCAGATGTAGGAATCATGGGGCTCGCGTTCGTAGGGGGCGTGGAGCTATTGGAATCAGTACATGTACGTTGTGAGAGAGAGAGAGCGACATACATGTGTACAAAACACCTCTGCAATGTCTCTCTTGGAAGGGCCCATCTGTATCCTCGCACATGCAACGCCCTTGCCAACGAACCAATCTCCGCGATAAAAGGCAGCAGGCCGTCCATTCAATGGATAGCGCACCATGTTGCTCTCGACAATGGGCCATCGCGACAGAATGACCAAGCCGCCGCCGAAGATTCCGCTGTAGTAGAACTTGCCATAGGGCAGGATATGGCGCGTCTTGTCGCGAATAGCATGGTAGTCTTGCTGCGTCCAGCACTCCTGGAGACCTACAATGTCTGGTTGCGGGCTGGCGGCGGCGATCTGGACTCCAATTTCCGTAAGGCGCTCGTTGCGGAGCTTGGAGATGAATTTGAGTCCCCAGCAATTGAGCGACAAAATGCGTATGCTCGAAGGTGGCGCGGCGCCCTGTGAATCCATTGTGAGAGTCGGCGTGAGTTGAGCTGAGTTGAGTTGACGGACTATGATGCAACCTGGGGGAAATGTACCTGAGATGCAGGGATGTTTGCACGCTAGCTTCCCATTGCCGATCAGTCGCGTTCTCCCATTCCTCTGCGGACCACCAGACGAACCACTTTCTGGACTGGATATGGACTCGACACGATCAACCCCGCCAAAACGACGGCGCGAAGACGAAGACGCATACGACGATGAACGGCCGCGCAAACGCTCCGCTTCCCACGAACCGCCCAATGCCTCGCCAAGCTACAGCATAGCGGAAAGACCCGCGCGCCGGTACAGCAGAGGAGACAGCGAAGACGAACAGCGGGAATACAGAGACCGCCGGCCTTTGTATTCCCCGTCGCCATCGCGGTCACGACGCTCAAGCTCATCGTCCTCGTCGCGCCGGCACCGCACTTCCCCACCCTCGAAACCGACCTCTCTACACTATGCGCCCACGCTCATCCTGCGCGGCCACAAAAAGGCCATATCCTGTGTCAAATTCTCCCCAGACGGCCGCTACATTGCCTCTGCATCCGCCGACTGTACCATCAAGATCTGGGACGCCAGAACAGGAGCCCTCGAGCACACTCTCGAGGGCCACCTCGCCGGTATCAGCACAATATGCTGGTCTCTGGATTCCAAGATCCTAGCCAGCGGCTCAGACGACAAGAGCATACGGCTATGGGATACAACCACGGGACTGGCGCATCCGACCCCCTTCATCGGCCACCACAACTACGTCTACAGCATAGCCTTCAGCCCCAAGGGCAACATGCTCGTCTCCGGCTCCTACGACGAGGCAGTCTACCTCTGGGACGTGCGCGCCGCCCGCGTAATGCGCTCCCTCCCCGCACACTCTGACCCCGTCGGCGGCGTAGATTTCGTCCGTGACGGCACTCTGATCGTCTCCTGTTCCCACGACGGCCTCATCCGCGTCTGGGACACAGCAACAGGCCAATGCCTGCGCACCCTCGTCCACGAAGACAACGCCCCCGTCTCCTCTGTCATCTTCTCTCCAAACGGGAAATACATCTTGGCCTGGACGCTAGACTCATGCATCCGCCTCTGGAACTATATTGAAGGAAAGGGGAAATGCGTCAAGACGTACCAGGGACATGTCAATAAACAATACTCGCTTTCAGGAGCGTTTGGGACATATGGCGACAAGGAGGATGGAGGGCAGGAACATGCGTTTGTTGCGTCGGGGGACGAGGAAGGCCAAGTCGTTTTGTGGGACGTTAGTAGTAAGAACGTGCTGCAGAGGCTGGAAGGACACACTGATGCTGTGCTCTCCGTGCATACGCATCCGAGTGAGAAACTGATTGTTAGTGCCGGCTTGGATCGGACAATCAGGCTCTGGCGACCGAAGGAGGGCAAGGGGGTCAACGGTGTGAAGATGAACGATGAGGAGCAAAAAACAAATGGCGAGGGGCCTGAGGAGGACGTGAATGGGATCCAGGAAGAGGAGAAGAATGGTTTTGATCCTGATGTCCTTCCTCCTAATCCTTTTGCTGAGGGTTAGCAGGCCTTCCGTCAAGGAGACGGAAGACGAGAACAACAGGCGATGATTGGATATATGGTTTAGTTTTAGATACCCAGAGTAACTAGCCTTTGCTTGCTAGTGCGTATCCTTCTGCCCATCTTCGTGTAAACTGTCGTATATGAGAACGCCTTTACCCACTTATGCCACGCTTTTTGGTATACCCCAACGCCCAACATGCAGCAAGAAACGCCATGAAATGCACCGCCCAACCCTTCTTGTCCTTCTCATCGTTCAACCTTTTAGCTGAAATGTATGCCTTCCTGGTTGAACGCATACAACAGCTTCAAAAAGTCGCCCTCATCGCACAACCTCGCACGCTTATCCGCCAACTGCGTCTCATCCTCAAGCACCTTCCTCACCTTCTCCCTGACCAACTCACTCAACCTTCCTTTCCTCTTCCTGTTCACACCATTCTGCTTCTTCTTGCTCTCCGCCTGGAGTTGTTTGAAAAAGTCTGGCAGTTCGTCGTCGGGCTCATCCGGATCAGAGAAGCCCTTGAACTCATCGTCAACATCCATTGTCTCCTCGTTGTCCTCGACAACCTCGGAAGGATCCACAGGCGTATCATCAATTTCAATATCGTTCTGCGCACACCAGAGACGGTAGTTACTACTCAGCAAGTCCAGTACCGCAGCCGTGCCCAGAAAACTCGCCCTGAGCGTCCTGTTCTTGCGTACGAAGCAGATGCGCAGCAGACCATCCCACTCTTCGTATGCAATTTGTGGCCGTGGGTTCTTGGGCTCGATGCGCACGACGTTGCTTTCTACCTGTGGTGGAGGGTTGAAGTTGTTGCGTCCGACTTTCATGACGTGGCTGACTTTGCTCCACATTTGGACGTTTACAGAGAGTCTAGAGTAGAGTTTTTCGCCGGGCCGCGCAAAGAGGCGCATTGCGAATTCGCGCTGGAACATGAGTACGCAGCAGCGGGGTGGGTGTTGCAGGGCCAGTAGCTTGAAGACCAAGGGCGAGGAGATTTGGTAGGGCGTGTTGCTTATGCAGACGTCGAAGCGTGGTAGCTCGGCTTTTATTACATCGCCCAGGCGGATTGTGAGACGCTTTTCTTCGGGGCTGCCTTGTACACGCTTGGTCAGCTCGGCGGCCATTCGGGGGTCCATTTCCACGGCTGTGACTTGTTTGGCGGCTTTGAGGATGAGGACTGTTAGGTTGCCTGTTCCGGGACCGACCTCGAGGACATGGTCGCTTTGCTTCAAGTGTGCTTTTTGGACAATGGCGGTCGCGACACCGGGGTTCTTGAGGATATGTTGACCAAGATCCTTGTCCATCTTGAAGATGGAGTGCGCAGCCGAGGCTTTTGCGGACGTTGGGCGGGCATAGGGAGAGGCATTGTTGTCGGCGGCTTTTGTGCGCTTTTGCTTTGCTTTCGGCATCTTGGGCGGTCGAGGTGGTAAAGGGTTCGGCGCAGGCGATTATGTTTTTGGAGAGACGTGCAAGATGGCGATGGGTGTAGGAATCGATGCGACGTGGTTGGGCGTGTAGGCTTGGTGGCGGCGGGGTATCGGCCGAGCTTGCGATCGGTGGGCGTGGGCGGTTGGATCTTCTGGAGACGATATTTTTTGGTGTTGCAGACGGACTTATCGCGGGCTTAAGCCATGTGAGCGCGCGACTTAGCGTTGCGCGTCTGCTTCTCATGACGTTAATGCGACTTTCGTTGCATCTCCACAGCAATTCTGCATTCTCTACTGTCTTTGTATGGGATCGCGTTTCTTGAATCTTTTCTCTAGTTGTCTTCACTTGTCGCACCGTCGTTCTTTACAACCTGTTGCCACCAGCCACTCCCTCCTGAAATACCCATCGTCGCCAACGCGCGCTGTTGCCACCTTCTTCAATATTTGCAGCACTTGCCAGCATTGCAACTACTCTTGTCCAGTAGCACATATCGACGGATACCCAAACCTTCAATCGCCTCTTCCGTCTCTACAATTGCCCAATCGACGCTTGTCAAGAAATGCCATCAGGAGTAGCACCTTGGGCCCTTTCTCTCACCTACCACGTGCTCGCTGCTCTCACCCTCACCGTTGTTACGTACGTCCCGGTGCTCCTGTCGGTTACATAAGAAGACTTTCGTCCTACAATCTCCGCCACTCCTTTACTCCACTCCTCACTTCTCCGGCCTCAATCAACTCAGCTATCTCGAGCACGACCGCTTACAAGCCTCTGCCAACGCAAATTATGGCAAAGAAGATATCAACTGCTCCCTCAGACTCCTCACTCTCGTCTCTCCCTGAAAACATCGCGTCTCCCAACGAGACCGCTGCCGTAGCTCAGCCATCAGTTAATGGCAAGAAGAGAAAGGCCGAGGCGCCTCCGCGCACAAGGACGACTACAGCACAGCATGTCGACGCTGAAGATATTGTTGAGGGTGCCCGCGAGTCATCTCAACCCAAGCGACGCGCAACGAAGAGGACGAAGATCACAGAAGAGATGGGAGACGAAGTCGTGGCTCAGGGGAATGGTGAAGGTGAGGGTACGATGAAGAAAGCGGAGGTGAGACGCAACAAGAAGGCTGTGACCACAAAGAAGACCATAGCAAAAGACGATGTGGTGAAAGATGAGGTCGATGCCAAGGTTGAGATTGACGCGGACGACGATGGCAATGTCACGGCCAAGACCCTTGTCAAGGGGACCGCAAGAGGCAAGAAGGTGAAGCCCAGGGATGAAGCCAAAGACAGCGAAGACAAGCCAAAGACCAAAGCCAAAACTAAGACCAAGACCGCAAAGATCGAGCCACCCCGCGCAGAGCGTACCAAAGATATCAAGCATCGGATTGGCGCCCATGTCAGCATCGCCGGAGGTTGGTCGCTATTCCAGTCTTCTTTTTTTCACTCTGCAAAGTTTTTTAGCTAATGTGGACCCGACAATCGTCGTTTAGGTGTGCACAATTCCATCGTCAATATGGTATACATTGGGTAAGTCTTGCATCTCCACTTACAACATGTCGAGTTATTGCTAACATTCACAGGGCCAACGCGTTCGCCCTGTTCATGAAGAACCAGCGTAAATGGGAGTCTGCGCCCATGGATCCGGAACATGCCAAGTTGTTCATTCAGGGGTGCAAAGACCATAGCATCAACGCTGCCGAGTGTTGCCTGCCCCACGGTTCTTACCTGGTCAACCTTGCTCATCCCGACCCTGTCCGCAAGAAGCAGGCCTACGACTCCTTCTTGGATGACTTGACTCGTTGCCATGCGCTTGGCATCAGGCTCTACAACTTCCACCCTGGTAACGCAAATGCGACTACTCGCGAGGAGGGCATTCAAATCATAGCCGAGAACCTCAACCGCGCGCATGCGGATCCAGCAACTGGCAAAGTCGTCACCGTACTTGAGACGATGGCATCTCTTGGTAACACCATCGGCGGCACGTTCGCCGATCTCGCTGCCATCATCAATCTCGTCAATGACAAGAGCCGTGTCGGTGTTTGTCTCGACACCTGTCATGTCTTCGCTGCTGGCTATGACCTACGCTCACCCGAAGCTTACGCCGAGACCTTTGAGAAGTTTGATAAGGAGATTGGGCTAGAGTACCTGAAAGCATTCCACGTCAACGATAGTAAGGCTCCATTGGCAAGCTACCGTGATATGCACGCCCGTATCGGAACCGGCTACTTGGGTCTTCAGGCGTTCCATAACCTGATGAATGATGAGCGGTTCTATGGCCTCCCTATGGTTCTTGAGACCCCCATCGACACTACCGACGAGAATGGCAAGAAGGTTGACGACAAGGGCATTGATGCTCGTGAGATCAAATTGCTCGAGAGTCTTGTTGGCATGGACAACAAATCAGACGACTTCAAAGCCCTTAGTGCGCGTCTACAAGACGAGGGTGCATCTGAGCGCGTCCGCGTTGGCGATCAAGTACAGAGGAAGACGATCAAGGATGCGAAGCCGAAGAAGAAGCGGGCTGCTAAGAAGAAGGCTGAGAGTGAGGAGGAAGAGGACATGGAGGAATAGTAAACACGTACTTGAGCTTGGGATTGGCGCTACCGACGGGACGGGTGGTGTAAACCAGACTGCTCTGCCCCAGGCGACGGCTCCGGCGACGGCTCAGGCCTATCTCTTTGGTTGTTCGGTGGAAGTTGGAAGCGGATGGATTAGACCGACAAAAGTGATTCGAAAACGTGCTAACTGACTGGATCTTAGCTTGGGCCTTCTCATGCGACACCCTGTTTCATTATGCCAAAGGCATTTTCTTAGGCGCATATCTGGACATGTGCAGTGGGGATTTACAACTTATATTATGCACGTTCGACTGCCTAGAGATCACTTGACTTCGGATCACACACCATTCATCCTGATTTGACATTCAAGTCTCATGAGATTCTGGACATGCCGATGGTGCGTGCCGAAAATGTGTGCCGATCTGCCATGTGAGTCGTATTGGACTAGGAAAGCTTACCTCGCATCTACTGCCATATGATCATTGGTCCGATACTCATAACGGGCTAGCAAGTGTGCGTCCCGTTGCAGTAACTATAGGTTTCGGAGCGAGTTCTACGCCCGGCTTGACTGGGAGTGAGACTGACGCCGGGTAGGTGCAGCCGATGTCTTGTCAGTTGTGTGCATGCAGGAGCGATCTGCCTTACTGAAAGCCGATTTTCACTCAGCTGAAGTCTGCCACACTATCAGAATTACGAGGAATTCTTCACCGTTGTTGGCGGTAGTCTCTTACGATCTAACCAGCCCTAGGAGTTGTGGTCAACACATAGAAGCTTCAAACTTCACGTCGTTTAAGCGGTGGCAGATGAAGCAGTGCCTGTTCAATGAACAGCAGCGCTATTGTTTTGAACATTGCTGAGACGCTTATCTGGTCCATCACAGGAGAGACTCGCCATGTCATTACAGATTAAATAAAGTGACAATCTTCCAAGGTGTGACAGCACTTCAAAGGTTGCTTGTACTCCGTGTAGCACATAGTGGAGTATCGTGAAGTAGGGATGGTAAGCAGACTGGAAGCCACAGTATCAGCCCACTGGACAGACAAGAAGGGATGCTAATGCTTGCCGGATGCGGATGCTTCCACGCTCCCTGCGTAGAATGATGTAGCTGTGTTCTAGTGGCTTGGCGGTCCCTGTCGTTCCTACGGTCTGCCTCTTGCACTTTTCCCTACACATGCTACAAACGCGGTCTGACGACATGGGCAACACACCCGGCGAGCAGTTTTGTGACCACTTACAAGATATCTGCCAGCTAGCTCCTATCTGCATATCCTGGGCTCATATAAAGCTCACCCAATCATCTATCCCCCCCGTCCGATCTAGCCCGATCAAGCTCTATGCCGCGAACACGTGAGTTGGCGAGCTTCTTCACCTGCCAAACCTCCACCGCCAGTCCAGGGTGTCAACGCCAGCCCTGTGGGCCCAAGCCTTGCCTGCAGCCACGGTATGGAACTTCTCCGAGAAGCCTAATAGAGGCAAGCGGCCTGCATACATCATACACAGCATCGTTCAACAGCCATATGGCCACCGACGTGCATTGACAGCGAGCGCTCCAGCTTCAGCTCCTCCTAGTCCTATCAATTTCTGCGCCTGAAATTTCACGTCATTCACTCCGCTTTCCAGTCCCTAACAAGTGCATTTGGTGAAAGCATGGTCGGTGTTCCGAAAAGCACTGGGTGCCTCATCTGCCGCAAGAGGAAGATTAGTAAGGATACCATACCCCTCTTCCTTGCGGATGTCTCCTGACTAAGGATAGAGTGCGGTAAGGCTAGATCCACAAACCGGCGCGACTCAAACGTTCTGACTAGTGACGACTAAGACGAGACGTGGCCAGCCTGCTTGAACTGCCAGAAAAATGGAAAATCATGTCCTGGACCGCCTGCGCGACACACATTCAGAGACCTTGGTCCTAGGCTGAATGGCGGCGCCACGAGCTTTGCGGTAGAGGAGAAAACCACCCCGCCAGGTAGGTTAAGCTGGAATGGAGATGAGCGTTCCACTGATCCGGTCACAGATCAACGAAACAGACAATTGACACAACTGAACGAGAAGTTTGCTGAAAATGGCTCGGTTACTCACAAATTCAGAATTTCAAACAAGAGCTCAGCAACCCGGAGAAAAGCTTCACGATCGAGTTCAATCAGCTTGAGTCCATCTAAATCGCCCTTTCTAAGACATCCGTCGCCATCGCAGCATGAGCAACTCGCCCGCGCCCTGATTGCAGCCACTACAACCGGCAGTACAGGGCATCGGATGTCTGTCTTTGGTCCGTTCATCCAAGAAGTTCCAGCTAGAATTGGACACAACGCAGCCCTCGATTCGGCTGTAGCCGTGCTAGTGAACGTCCATACCTCGCTGGTTTACAAAAAAGCTGCAGACGAGATTGTATCCCCAGAACTGTATATCCGAGCAATCAAAACGCTACAGTCATGCCTCGAAAGCCCACAACTAGGCATGTCTCCGAACACACTCTGCGCATCGGTACTTCTTGGTCTGGTTGAGGTAAGTTCTGTCCGGTTGTTTTTTTGTGATCATACTCATACGACTAGGCCTTTGCAGGTCCAAGAATAGGCAATCGATATCTAACGCACGTAGGCGGTGCAGGGCGATTAATGGAACTACAAGGTCCCTCCAGGTACAGAGACACATTTACGAAAGAGATATTACGCTTCAACCGAGGTGGAATAGTAAGTGAACAGAGCCACATCAAAGTAGTCGAGTCGTTTGGCTCGGAGGTTTGCAGTATTCTGGCTAGAGACTGATATATCACCAGATTATCACATGCATATACGAGCGCAAACCATGCTTTCTTGCATCTCCCGGGTGGCGAGAAATCGCTTTCGACAAGACTGGCCTTAGCTTCGACGACTGCCTGAATACCGACCTCATGCAATATATGGCCGAGTTGCCAGGTATCTTTCATGCTCTGAAAGAACTAGACGAGCGCTATACTTCTCAATCATCACAAGCTACGAGCTTCGACTTCAGCTCAAACGATGAATTATACAAACCACTTTCTGACACACCGCCATCCCTTGATTTTTCTACCGACTCTTTCGAAGATACTGAGTTCCTCGAGGACCTGCGACCTGTCAAAACCTCCTACCCGACCAACGCGAGCCTTCACACATACCCTCACGAACCTGCACGGACGACGCTCTTGTACAAGGTATACAACCTCAAAGACGCTGTCCGCAGTCTAGGCGACCACATGAACGCCAAACTCACCAACGGTATCGCTATCTCCGAGACACCAGCTAGAGAAAAGAACAGTCCTATGCAAACAGCCTATCGCTTCAACAACTGGCGCGACATGACTGCCTACAACTGCTTTTGGTCTGTCGTCATTCTAACGAATAAAGTCCTAATGCGACTTCTACCACCCTTTGATCAATCGCGCTATGAATTGGAAGCCGAGTGTCGGTCAGTTGCGATTGAAATTTGCAAGACATGGGAGGATGCTTGGGCTGGCAGACCGATTGGTGCATTCCACACAGGCTTGAGCTTTGTTGTTGCGTACGAATATTGCGCACCAGACATCCAGGCGTGGATACTCAAGGCTCTCAACTCTCTTCTGGACTACCACCAGGTCGATTCGTTTCGTTGGTCGGACGAGGTCATTACCAGCATGTCCGCTAAGCTTGCCGGAGAAGGACCTGATGTCGCGTTCTCAAACGTCAGGGTCTCGGAAAACGCACGATGAGTGGTAGTGCTATCAAGCCGTCATGCACCTAGGCTCTCAATGTCTTTCCACCGATCCATGTGCAGCTCGAAAAAATCGAGTTGCGTTGCACGGCCGCAGCCGGTCAGAAATTGCACACCTCGGCACACAGCAGCGGTATGTCTCACTTGCATCTTACTTGCATGCGGCTACCAGACATCCGTCATCAGCCCTACGCCTCCTGTGGAGGCAAGGAACCACATGGCTATCACGTTGTGGTCCAGACGCTGACCCTTTGCTCCGCATTGCACCGGTCTAGCGGTGCAGGCAAGCCACGGCGGCTATCCTGCAAGACCTTCATCTACTAGCTTCCATCGGAAAAATTCATATCTTACTACCAAGGGAGTCCAACGCACCGAATCCAAGCCCCCTTGCTTACCATACCAACCCACATGCTGCCGAGGCATCTTGGCCCCCACTACCGTACAGGGCGGGGCGACGGCCCGCACCTTGGTTTTACACATTGGATGCACGATCGATGCGAGATTCAGCAAACAAAAGATAGACGAAGTTCGCTGGGAAGCAAAATCAATCAGCTTTTATTGTTATTCTTTTTTGCCATATCTATGTATGCATGTATCATAACATCGTGTTTGATGTTCAAATCAAGAAAGCAGTAAAAACCAGGATACCGATTCTGCAAAAACCACAGCATGCAAACACAAAGGGCGAAGCCAATGCGAAACTATTATCAGAAGTACAGCAACAGAACCAAGAACAGAAGACAAGGAAAAGAAAAAAGCAAGAAACCCGTTGTAAACGTCTGCGCCACGCGCGCTACTGCAGCAGGCGATAGTAGCTGCACAGCCCTAGACTCCACCAACTCGACCGACTGCCCTAGGTCTGGATACCACACCTCATCTTGCACTCTGCACTCCCAATAATAGCTCCGGTACCCACAGCGGGAATTGTCTGGCCCAGGTTTTCGGTATTGAGAGACGCATCGCCGAAACCGGCGCTGATGACATCTTGCGGGACGGTCCAGAGGCTAGGGAGGATGTTGAGGGTACCGCTATCGTCACTGTTGAGTGCGCTGATGAGGAGAGCGGGCTCGCAATCTGTAAGTGTGGTTAGTTAGAGTGTGGTATACGAGGGTGTGTGTGTGTTGTGTGTGTGTGTGTGTGTGTGTGTGTGTGTGTGTGTGTGTGTGTGTGTGTGTGTGTGTGTGTGTGTGTGTGTTGTGTGTGTGTGATCAGGAACCGGGTAAAAAGACGGGTATATCTTGGAGGCTGAGGGCCGCATTCCGGATTGGGTGATAGATAAGTTGGGGAAAAAGAGAAAAAGGGATCAAACGTACCATTGTTCTGCATCGTGTGCAGACTTCCTTGGGGGAAGATGGTGACACGCATGGGGATCAAGTCAACCTTCCTGGTCTTGACACCGTTTTCGCCAATCATCCAACTCGTTGTGTTGCCCGTGATCGCAGTGACCAAGTTGGTAGCTCTGGGGTGCAGATGCGGTGGCAGCATGCCACAGGGAGCTAGCTTGAGCAGGGCAATGCTAGATCCCATGCCAGTAAGAGCAGGGAAACTGGCGGCGTCGGCGTTGATGACGGCGCCGTTGGGTGAGTCGTAGTTTGGGTTCGAGTCGAAGTCGTAGTACCAGTCTGTGTCTGCAGGGAGGAGGACTTGTCGGTCAAAGTTGGTGGCTGCCATGCGGAGGGCGGCGTTGAGCTCGGGGTTGACGGTGCGGGACTTGGGCATATCGGTGGCAGTGATGAGGATGGGGAGGAGGGAAGTGAGGAGGAGGATGGCGGTGGTGAACATGATGGCGACGGTGGAAATGTGTGTGATCACGGGAGAGGGTAGGAAGTGTAGTGTGTTGGAGAGATGGATGATTGGGATGTTGAGATGTCGAGATGTTTAGACGATGGGCATATGCTCTTATATACCATCAACTGAACACCAGGAGGCGATGTCGGCAGGTGGAGCAAGATGGACAGGACGGAGACCGATCCTTTCTGCAGGGGTAGAGAGATGCAACAAGGCGTGCTGACTTTGGGGCTGAGTTGAGATAGGTAAACAGTAGTAAGCAAGTGAAGTTTATCGATTTCGATGCCGTCTATCCAAGTCATGCAAGCGGGCTTATATAGATTTGGGGGCGCATACAAGGCCGGGCATCGATGCAGTGCAGAAGGAGAAGGGCAAGGGCGTGCTCAGGCGAGGTGAACTGCTGACCGCTCTGTCTCGCTCATCGTCGTAGGCTTTCAAGCCACTGTTACTCTTGCCAGGCGGAGGCGTCCCTAGGAGGGTTGATCGATCATTGGAGCGTTCCTGACTACGGAGCGCCATTCCCACCCAGCTCGTATCGTGACCACTCGTCTCAATATCCTCTTCAACGCCATATGTTTGCTGATTGCGCTGTTGCTTCCGACGGCTTGAGCTGGTGATTCAGCCATATTATGCATCGTGAAGATTATGTGAGAAGCGACCCGACCCTGGAGGTTTGCTGCTCCTGTAGGGTACTTAGGTACATAGGTACTTTTGAATTGCCTGCAAACCCGGTTTGCGGATCAACACCTGAGATTCGCACCATGTGTGCGGCCGCGTTGAACCAGGAACCGGGGTCAACATAGCGCGCGGTCCAACTTGACTGGAAGCAGATGTGATAGATTGATATGTTGAGATGTTCAGTTATCACTGGTGACTTTCAGTGTTTGTGCAAACCTACTAGTAACGATAAGTGGTCGTAAGCGTGTGATTGAGGAAGCTTCATCACCTGCTCGTCGCTGGTACGCGCTCTATCTAGAAAGAGACGCCGATTTGGTGGAACAGCTTAAGCCTGTGAGCGCTTATTGGGGACCATAGAGGTGCTTTCAGGAATGAGTGGGTCCAGGGTAGTGACTATACATCGATTGATGGTCGTTGACCTTGTGCTGCCGACCAGTGTTCCAGCTACCATGAAGCGTCAAAATGTATCAATAGTCTGACAGGCGCCTTACGTCGTTGCGTCAGGCGCCCCTTGGGTACAGACTGGCTAAAAGCGCCACAGTTCTACCGAACGAGGCGGAGCTTAGTCAAGGGTGTTGGCGGAAGAATGTCGATATTCTTAGTGACACAGTCGCACTACCGGTAGAATATTGCGCCATCGGTCGTCCAAACAACAAGCGTTGAGCAACGACGATACAGGTGTGCGTGTAGTTGTGGACGAAGCGCAATGCGCCAGTCACGTTGTGGCCCTGTTGCATTAGCTTTGCCGTTTCGGCCGGCTGTGCTTTAGGATTCTTGAATTGATTGGCTAAACGCAACCTTGAGAAAACAATGCCTACATCGTCGCGCAGTATTTTTGTGCGTCTTGCTATGCGGCTTTGGGTACATTAAAGCAACAACTTACCCTGATGAGAACTTTTCTGCACGATCACAGGCAAAGCTGCCTTCTCCAGATTAGTATCGATCGCGAAGCAAGCGCAACGAAGATTCATCTGTGGATTGATCGTGACACGGAAGAATTTGGCCTTCGCAGATCTAGCTCAGTGTCTCATGTAGATGACTTGAAGAACCGGAAACCGGATACGGGTGCTTTTTGGAAACGACCGAGACTGCCAACAGATTGAGAATTTGTACAACATCTTTGGCGCCCCGAGCGTCTCCGGTCTTTCAAAATGACGAATCTTCGGTATTCACTTTTGGGTTCCATATTCACGAATCCAGACCGTCCCTCATTAGCCATTCTATTCGTGTAAGAAGAGGCAGGCCAACGACGGCCAGTGATCACTGGTTTGTAGCAGTACCATCGTGATCGTTCGTGTCTGCACGCATAAGATAGGACATGACGCCCCAGATACCTCTCATCGCTTCGGTGCGATCATCGGCATTGAATAGGTCAAACCATCTCGTTCTCTGCAGCTTTGGCGAGCACCAGTCGGAGTCTGATGGCGCCTCGTCGGGGAGTTTACCTTCGGTGATGTACTCGAGATAAGCCGGATGTATGCGTAGTTTCAAGATGCTGATGTGGTGATTCAACGACGAAACCATAAAAACCTAAAACGGCGGATCAGCGGATGCAGCTTCCTAGAGCTGTTGTACAGAGCCCTACATCGTCCCACTCAACGCTTTTGTCTTTACCAATGGCCTTGTAGGTCACTTTCGGATCCCACAACGGGTTTCCAGGTCGCAGCATTTTCCAGATCTCTGCTGGTGATGGCTTGCGACGAGCTTTGGACCCGTCACGATTCCGTTCAGTGGGCTTTTCTTCAGGCTTAGAAACTGCGTCTTTGGACAGCAGTTCGGTGGCACCGATTGTCTCGCCAACTTCGCCACCAGGTCCTCCACCCCAGCGTTCTTTTGTTGTCCACCATTTGCCATCGCCACCTCTGCGCTCAGATCTTCCCTCTCTGGCCCTCTCCTGTGCCAGTAACAGCAATCCGCCTAACTCACGCACAGCGTCAAGAGTTGACTGCTTTTGTAGGTTGCCTGTCAAACCAAAGCCAGTGTCTGCCCTGCACTGTACACCCAATACTGGACCTTCCATATATCCATGCCTGGCCTTGGCCCTATCCTGGGGTGCCTGCCAAGCTACAGAACTCATACGAACCGGAAAACGAATGTGCTCGATTGTAAGGACAGGAGGACGGCGGTGGGGTGAGAGTGTCACACCAAACGTCCATGCAATAGGTTCCAAGAAACTACGCACGCAGTCAATGCGGTACTGATCAGGCATCTCGACACCATTCCCAATACGGTATCCTCGGTAAGAGCCGTTCGAGAGGTCAACCGTCTTGCTCTGAGACTCCATGTTCGCCGCCCACGGGGTCTTGGGTGGTGCAGCCCGAGCTGGGAGTACACGGTTGGGAGACGCTGAAGACACTGGTGCACTCCCTGATGCTTTGCTGGAGCCATTAGTGCTCTGGGCCTGGGCTGGTCGTGTTTCGCTTTCAGTGTTTTCTACCTTGGCCTTCTTGCGAGGCTCCTCGTCTCCAGGTGTGCAAGGCCCGAGCCTCGTTGTGGACGCCCGATCCGAGTCTGTTTCGCGTTTGGTTTCCCGGCCCTCGGCATTTGTGGATTGTTGCAGGGAATCTGAGACTGGTGTCTCTCCACTACTATCGCTAGCTTCTTGTACTGGTGGAAGATACTCGTCCAGAGACGTATCCCAGTAATAAGCTAGATTGTCGAGACCTTCCCAGAACTTTCGAAAATGAGCCAATCGAAGTGGCGTTTGGTTTCCATTACTCTTACGCGTGAGCGTCGAGAAAGCGTCGGCGTTGTTGAAGAGAAGTTCTCTCGCGCGTACATGAAACTCTCTCTGATCAGGCAACCTTCTACCATTGCTCAAAAGTTTGGCCGTGGATCCTGGATCTGGTGCGGTCTCTTGTTCTCCAGGCGAATTCACCCAAGAGCTTGGGGGTAAGAACGTCCCTGCGTTGTTTGACGAGGATGATAGTAATGTTTCTAGGCTACATTGGGGTTGAAACGTGACGTTGAGCAATGCCAAGGTGTCTTCGCTGACATCGGACGGCTTCTTCAGTCGCAGGAGGTGTTGTGAGATCTTGGCTCCCGGTTGGGTCCAGGCAGCTGGCGGCGCGTTTATCGACGGCTCGGGCGGCTCAAGGGAAGGAAACTTGACGGGAGTCGGTTTCGAAGGCGGCGACCTCTGTTTCTGTGTATCATGTTGCCCCGCAAGTAGGTTGCCTATGAACAAGATGTCCTATATCAGCAACAATATTGCACGTGCGGCGCACGCCTCAGACGAAACATGTGTGGGATATACATCCGCTTGACAGACAGAAGCATCCCAAGTAGCGTCCGCAACGAGCAGCCCAACAGGGTAAAGAAATATACGAAAGTGGAAACCACCCCAATTGCCATGATGAATGGCGCCCGTCAATGATACTGTTGTTGTCGTGAGGTCCACTAAGAGCGGGCAGGTACGGCCCCTGTATGCGACGGCCACATCGCCTTGATGAACCAAGTGAGGAATCAACGAGCAAGTTACTTACCACTGAAGCTGAACATGATCACAGGATCGTGATACGAGGGCAGTGATTCTTAGGGACGTGTTGGCATCGGCGATGGGATGTCAATGTCGAGCGAGGCCAGCGGATCCTCAAACACTGGACGTGCGCACCGCACCCGGCACAACGTCTCCACACCCACCCAACACAAGCTCTTCCTCCAAACCCTCCGCACGCACACAACGTAGATGCATGACATCCAACTCTAGAAGAGCCAAAATGAAGATGGTGATAGCATCCCGCCACAAGTCACGCCCAGCGTGGCTGCCGAGACCCCAGGAGCTCGTTCATGCGTTATGGCGCATACGGCTGTCAATTGTTGTCACTCAGACTGAATGAATCGCAAGATGACCAGGAAGATGCTTCCAAAGAGACTATCCAGGTAAGAGGTCGAATAGAAGTATTTTCCATCTTCGAGTTGCTTTTGGTGTTGGGTCACGTGCTCATAGACGTCCCGTCCGCCAGCTGTCGCAACACCAGAAGCCTCCAACATGACACTTCTTTTGCATCCCTTCGCGCATCGTCACATATGTCATCGCGTCCGCAAGAATGGCTACCAGAGTGCTTTGTCGGGCGGCACGGCAGTCGGCTGAGACGGCCATACCGTTGCCGCTCAACTGTGCGAGGCTCAGCGCGCTTCATGTGCATTGTCCGAAGCGCGATGTGAAGCCGCCCGCGTTTCAGACGGATACAAGCGCAACCTACTGTGCCAACGGTTGACTATGACCCGGCCGTTCTTCGAACGCCTACTAACATCTCTCGTCGTTAATCACTCATTCAGCATCACGTAGCGGTAAACCCCAATTTCCCAAGTTAATATGCACAAAGCGTCCGCGGCGCTTTGTACCCTTTCTCTTCGTCTCTCTTCCTGAGCCCTTGTCGGCGTTTCTTTCCATGAGCTATTGCTCGCATGGCCACTCCTCAACAGTCGATTACGACCGTAAGCGGGAGACGATGTACTCGTTCACGAGCCCGAACGGCCCTCACAACCTCCCAAACAACAGAGACATCTGCCGTCAACCCTCCCAATGTCACTACGTCTACGGCCGCTGAGGAGACATCGCAAATACAGACCAGCACCGCCCTAGCATCTTCTCCGCTTCCTCCGCTTCCTCCGCCGCCGCCGCCGCCACCACCACCACCCCCACCGTCTCCCTCTTCGACGGCACCGGCCTCGACAACTACGCCAGTCGACCAGCCAGCACAGCAGCCGTCTGTAGTGCCCACAACATCTACAACAGAAGTAGCAGCAACGTCCGCGATAGGTACGAGCAGCACGGCCCCTACATCTTCCGAGCGGGTAACACCGCTGGCCCTCTCGTCGTCAGAACGCGCAACGGCAGCTGCCCAGCGGCCACCAGAGACTCAAGTGCCGTTGGAAGTGTCTTCTCCAGTCGCTGTGGTCACTCTGTCTCTGCCCTCGCCAGTTGCCGCGGTGCCTTCAGCTCTGCCTCTGACCTCCGTATCAACAAACTCTGACACAGAACAATTAGCTGTTCCAACGTCACTCGTCGTCTCTTCGCGCGTGCCGGCCCGCTTCACAGCCCCGGCTGTATCCAACGGTCCTACTCTGGACACGAGTCCTCAACTGCCGATCGAGACCGATACAAGAGCAGAACCATCCATCGTGACAGATTCGCCTGCCCAAGCACGGCCACAACCGACTACTTCATTAGTAGACTCCACCCCGACTGGAGGGTCGGCTGGTATAATTGCTCCGGAGGGGTCCACTGGCGGCGACGATGGTCCCCTGACCTTTGCGAATAGTGGAAATATAGGAGGCATTATTGGAGGAGTCTTTGGTGGCATCGCTGCACTGGCTATCATCAGCATACTGCTCTTCTTCTGTCTACGGAAACGGAAGTCGCAACCAGTACGATGGAACGAGAAGAAAGAACCGGGTCCAAGCTTCCTAACTAGGCTGAAGACGATACCCAGCGGGGTGGGAGCATTCGTTGCGAGGATAAAAGGAAGCGAGGCTGGTCCGATAAGCAACCCCTACCAACGCCATGCTGCGCAGGCCAGTGCTGGTTCAGTGTACTCGAGAGACTCTCATGGCAGAGGCCGATCGATCAGCGAGCCGCAAGGTTTCTTTGGAGTTAAGCGTGCAGGCTCCAACAGCAGCAGATCAAGTAAGAAGAGTGAGAGGAATCTGCTTCGCAAAAAGCCAAGCAGCATATCGTCCAATTACCGGTTCCCAGGCATCATCGAACACACGGGTTCGCCAAATCCATTTTCTGATCCCGAGCCGCAAAACAGGCTGTTGCTCCTCAACCCTGACCCTCGAAGCGCACCTATCACACCCCAAGTTCCTGCAGCGACTGCAGACGCCGCGCCACGAGATCCATTTGCGTCTGCTCTGGATCCACCTGGAGCTGCGCCAGCATGGGCTCACGCACCTGCTCACCATCATCAGCGTACGATGAGTTCGCTATCCGCGTTAAGCTCACACCCTCCTTCGTCGTTCTACACAGCAGACAACCCTTTCCGAGACCCACCTTATGTACCGCCTGTTCCCACCCAAGCTGTCTTGCCGAGCCACACCCGTCGTTCGTCGACGGCATTACCGGGCTTCAATGCGCTATCGACCGTAGATGCGACGTCAACCTTTGCTTCGCGTGACTCTGATATCTTTTTTGGGGAACCAGGACCGAGCAGACCTGGTACCAACTTCTTCACTCCAGCACCAACTGGTCGAACAGTCCGGCAGTCGGATCCCTTCGACCTTGACCGACCAGAGGTTCTTGGCTTTGGAAGCATTTTCAACAGGAAAGATGTAAACGGAAATATTACTCGGCAACCCACACGAAGTAAACGAACGAGCAGCGTTGGCAACTGGGGCAATACCGCGACAGACGTGAACAACTATGGCTTGTTCCCGAGGGACAGTACAAAACAGCCACCATGGGGACCGAACGGTAGGAGATGACGACGACGACAGATAATGTCAGCACGAAGGATTTTTTTTCACGTAGGTTGCTGCTCTAGAGCACACATGACGCGAAAAGACTTAATGAACAAAACATGGGCGTTGTCCCACGATCTTTTCTCTTGATGGCAGGAAGTATTCCGTGGGATCCATCACATCTCTTTTCCCCAACTTTGTAAACACACTCAGCGAGCTAGTCACCCCCTTTTGTAACATATCTACAGATTTCTTGTAGTGTAGGAGCGTAGCGTACAATATACCCCCATGAATAACAGTACGCATACCAATATCAACCTAGCAAGCAAGACCCGGTAATCTAACGTCGCATTGACTGACAGCTCGTATAGTTGTATCGTACGATAACCGAGACGTGTGGCTTTGTGCCAAGATGAATCCGTGGCTTCGGCCGAGGCAGGGGAGTGATGCACTATTTGTAAAGTGCAAGAGATCAGTGAGATAAAGCTATTAAACCACATAGAAGGTAAGTCCGCAAATGTAAAAAGTCTGTGTTATTCTGCTCAGGTATAGTGAGACCTGCTGACATCAGACTCTATCAGATGTCCACAAGGCAAGTTGAACGACTAACGATTCTACCTCATGATAATCTTCCTTGAGCACCCCTCTTTGTAGCTTCTTTCTCTCCATGACGACACTACTCTCCTACTACCTCTGTAGCAGCATACTGTTATCCCTATAATTTCACTTGAGTAGCGTTGAGCTGCTTCCGCCACATCTGATAGACCTTCACCAGTCGCTGATCGAGCTCCGAGGAGCACGGTCGATCCGTTCTGGAAAAGAGCTAGGGATAATCGATTATGGTCAACACAGCACAGCACTATCTTTTTAAATGAAGCATTGTATAACAGTGATCGTTTTGATCATTAAAATTATTCTTTGTGGTATCTATTCGGCCGGATGTGGCGAAAGGAGAATGATGCCTTTATGACTTCGCCATCATTATGTATCGAAGAAAATTTGACCGCCGCTTATGCGACACCAAACACCTTTGTAGGAGTTACGGTGAAGTTGAGATGGGGTGCTACAAACTGGTTGTACCTGGCCTCATGAGTGCCAGAGAAGTTGTAGGCAGGGCTGTCAAGTCAAGTTAGCGTACGTTCTTGGATCACCCTCGCCAAGAGTCACAGTAGCTTACCGGTCCTCAAATCCAGCCCATAAGAAGCTGATATCGATCTCCCTGGGTCCCAGTCCTTGGCCGTCCTTTACCCTCAAAGAGAACCTAGCCGCAACACCGTTGTTGACGCCCTCGAGCAATTCACATGCCTCGTATGTTGAAGGGATGGTGAAGCTGTTGTCGTATCCATGCTCGTAGCCGACGCAGGACGCCTTTACGCCTGCGATCTTTCCTTCGATGGTCGGGATGGTGACGTTGAAGCCGTAATAACAGCCGGACCGACTGCAGCCAGCCTCCCAGTTCTCAACCTGCCAGTTCCAGTTCTCGGGGATTGCGGTGTGGCGAGCGACAGGACCGGCAATGGCGGAAGTTGCCAGGAGAGCGAGAGCGGTGATGGAGACCATTTTGAGGTTGAAGCTTTGGTGGATGGTAGTATTGAAACTTTGATATGTAGGAGTAGGTGTAGCAAAACGTGTAGATTGGGCGTGTGAAGATACAGGAAATGGATTGCAAAGACGAAGAAACCTTATATATAATGAACAATTGTGCCAATACGAGATTACTCACTCAAACAGTGTATAGTCGTGCCGATTAATCAAATCGTCATACGGTAATAGCCGTAGGGTGCGTGAAGGTTTACTAGTTCGGGCACTTGCACGTCATCAACCGGCCGAGATCACCAACCGAGATAGCCCTTTGCGGTAAGCAACCTAATGTGAAGACTAGGTTGTCCCGGACACTAACTGCAATTCAAGCTTCACGGCCCACATGTCGCTATATTTGGATATAACGTCTACGCCTCTCCCACGATGCGAACAGCGGGTAGTCTCACCATTTTCAGAGCGCATTGAGCCTGTCTTACACACAAGCAGTGTGTCCATGAACTTGCTGTGTAGGAAATTTCACCGCCACTCATTTGGCCACCCACTTGCCTGGTTGTCTGCAGTCAAGACGCTAAGGGACTCGTATTTCCTCTAGTTGGTGACCATGCAGGTGAACGTCATTTCCAGACCAAGCAGCAGCTTAGTTTGTCCCTGCTGTTACCGTCGCCACCTGTCGGAAGTAACATCACTCCTGGGCATTTCTCACTTGGATCGGATTTGCCTAAGGTGGAAACTTCCAAGCTTTATCATCTCGTTTCCATCAAAACACAACGTCGTAGGTTGCTAACACGATTGTTGTTTCGACACATTTTTTGAAACTAGCCACCACTACTCCGTTGCACCTTTCAGAGGAAGGAACCAGAGCACAGGACATAGGTCTGATTGTATCAGTTCTTTTCCTGGAGACAGGGAGAGTACAACACACTCATTTAGTTCTTTAGCCCGTGTCCTAGTGCAGCACTCCTTTCTCTGATCGTAACCAGCAAGGGAAGCCCGAGACAAATCATAGGTGTCATTATCGGTTTTTTGAGGAGGCGATTACCATCGTATTTGACTCATACATTCGATTCATGGACGTCTAGTTCCGAAGGCAGCGGAAGAATAGCCATGTTCCAGATATATTCGCTTCCAAAGACAGAGGACGCACGACATCCATCGTAGCAGAAATTTTTTTGAAAAGAAGACAAGGCTGCACATGCTTTGTGGACTTCGTTTTTTTTTAGAGGAACGAGGAGACGGCGCAGCCATGGAGCAAGCCAGTCAGATTTTTGGAGTCATACCGAACGACGTGGGTGTATAGAAGAAAAGACACCAGGCGCAGCCAGCACATTTTATATACTCGGCAGGCGCTGAGCTAGAGTCGATACAAGTGAAGTGAAGATGGTATGTAGATCTTTCCAAACTGGGACATTCGCGTTCTCTTTCATGAATGTAGAGGTATCTTTTTTCCAGACCAGAACCACCCATGCCCCATTATCCTTCTGTTTTTTGAAACCGAAAAGAGCAACTCGGGTTGGCTCATCGCCTGTGTTGTCCCTGTTTTCAAACTCAGAGACAGCAGAGAGAAACGGCCATTTCGTGTTGCGGTGTACAATTTCGGAGGAATACAGGACGCAGCACATGAAGTTTTGTGATTTCTTTTTGAGAAAGAAGACGCAAGTCCATGCGTTTGCCTCAAGTTCATTTTGATTTTGTAATGGATTTTGCAAGTAAAGGAAGAAAGAGAAAGAGCGTAACGAGGAGGAATATTTATATGTCGAGCCTGTCCTAGCTTTGACTATAAGTCAGTTGCGTAGTATGTCTTTGCATGATCAAATCTTTGAGGTTCGGGCGCATGCCATCTACCAAAACGATGCGACAGTCTCGCCATGTAATTCATGAACCACAATCTCCTCAATTTCTAACACTAACAAGACAGCTTGTCTATCCAAGTCCCCATCTCATCTCGGTACATCTAATGACCTCTCTCTCCCAACTCGTCTCTCACGCATCCTAGGCTCGCGCTCATCCGCACTGTCACCCTTCTCTTCAACCATCACCCCAGCCCCATCACTACTCGCCGCACTCCCCCTCCTCCCCTGCGGACTCAAGCTACCCATCCTCTCTCCCATCCTCCCCCTCTGCAGCCGACTAGCAGCCGTCGGATCCGCATCCGCCAGCGCAATCGGCGTCGCAATCCTCGCCAGCTCCGCGACAGCACCCCCATCCTTTGGCTCAAACGGCTGAATAGAGCAAGACTGCACTTCGCTGCGAACCGAAGTCCTGCTACTCGAGCGTTCCCCATCTTCCGATTTCGTAGCCGGCGACAATGGCAACGGTCGCTGGGGGAGCGGCATAACCGCCAACTCACCCAGCCACCTCCTGACCAACGCCCTTCGGACTCTGCCAATGACGCCAAAGTCCTCACCTCCGTCTACAGTCTTGCCTAGCTTGACTTTATCCTCGCCGAACCAGCGGTTGATCAGTCGCCATTTGACGCCGGCCCACCACCCGATTGGCACGACGTCGTCGCGCGGACCGCTTCTGCTCCATAGCGATGGTTGCGCAGTAGCAAGTTCATAGTACAGCGATTCATAGACACCTCTGCGCATGGGATTCTGGCGTTGGCTAGCGAGATTGTGTTTGACGGCATACCAGAGGATGAGGACGACGGCGAGGACGGGAATGGAAACAATGAACCACCATTTCAGCGGTGGGTTTTCAGAAAACGTCGATACGTTCATGCCGAAGAAACCGACGGTGAAGGTCAAGGGCAGGAAACTAATCTTGTCAGTTTTGGGAGCTGATGGGATGATCGGTTAGGGGCTGCGTACATGAACGTGATCCAACTCAGCCGCCACATGCTCAGACCTAGTTGCAAAGAGTGTCGGGCATCCCTGATACCTACGCTCTTGTACATGAGGTCTGACAGAGCGGTCGTAGGCAGAATAACATCTCTTTCCCACTGCCCAGTGAGTTTCTCTAGCTCGTCTGGCACGGAGCCTAACCAGGGTTGGTCTGAAGACTCCTTCGGGTCGGCGCCAGCAAGGTCATGAAGATGCGTGACCATTTCTTTGATGACGTCGAGGTGGATGTAAATGAGGCGCTCGATCTTGAGCCACTGTGCACTGTTCTTCCAGAGCTCGGGGGCGCGGGATTCGTCGGCGGGATTTTCGTAGACTGTAGTTGGGAGTTAGTTGGAAAGAAGTTACTTGGACGGTCGGAGACAGACTACTACTCACTCTTGTCTTCAAGGATGCCAACATGTGTCTCGCAAACGGCCAGGAACTTCTGCCAATTATAGCTCAACGCCTTGAAAACATCCTGGAGGATGAAATCCATACACTCGGCCGTCAACGTTTCGTCGCTCTCCTCCTTGGGCAGGTAAAAGGAGAGACGTCTCCAACGGGACTCGAGTTCTTGTCTGGCACCTACAAGGGTATCTTTGACGGAGCCAGTCACCGAGTTTTCAAACAAGATGATCGTGTTTCCATTGTCAAGGGAGCGAAGCTTAGGGATGTAGCGTTCCTGGTGTTCATTCGCATCGACGTTGCCGTAACTCTTCTTCAACCGCATATACTCTTCCCAAGCTTCCTCATCGTACGGATTTGGTATGTCGGGGTCGACGGCTTGGCCTGGTGTGCCGTCGCTGAGCTGCACATATACGTTCAATCGTTGTACATAGACGTCGTGTCCGTACCGTGGCTGATCCGACTCGTCGTAGTGGTTGAGCTCCATGATTGACTTGCTGCTATTTGGGCGCGGGATATAGGTGCCTCTTTCGTACGATTTGAGGTAGTCGACGCCAAAGGCTGCGCGCGAGATGCCGCGCCAGGGATCGCGTTGAGCGCGGAACGTACGGCCATTGAGAACAGGTTTACCGCCGCGTTGTTGAGGTTTGTCGTGGGTGGCCCAGCGGCCGAAGCTTGTGCCTATCAGGTCATCTGTGGCGTCAATGTTGAACTTGCGGAGGAGGTAGCGCGTTGCCCAGCTCGCGTTCTGCACGTGGATCACGCGCAATGCTGCTTGCGCCGAGAGTTCTTCTTTCCGGTAGAAACGGCGCAAACTGTCAATGTCGCAGAACTCCTGTGCCACGATCTTCCGCCTGCCCTTGGCTGAGTGTTCCTTCGCGACATAGTCAATGAGCAGCACGCGCCCTTGCGACCAGCTGTCCTTCGTCCAAGGTTGGCGCCATTCGAGACTTGGACTGTGCTTGCGACGGTGGCCAAAGGGACCCTTGTGGTGTTCCTGCGGTCGAGGCTGTGTTTGTTCGCGTTCGAGGGACGGACGTGTCGACGTGGAAAATGTTCGTGGGGCTGTTCTAGACGTTAGCTAGGAATCCTCTAACCAGCCATTCATGGCATTTGCCAGCGCAACGTCCAGCCTGGCAATGTTTATGATCCACGCCAGTCTGCTCTTCTTTCCGAATGTCCTCTGTCTTCTTCTTCCCTCCTCTCGGGGGCTACTCACCATCCATACCGTCCATATCAGGACTCGGCAGCGGTCCCGCGCCCGTCGCCGTATCTTCAACTGTAATCGGCGGCGGGGAACCCGAGTTGCTCATCCTCATACTAGCCATGCTATACCAGGTATCCGCCCAAGGATTCGAAGCTTTCCGGAGCTATGTCGTAAGCTAAAAGTGAGGGCATTCAAGGGATCACCATCCGTCAAGGACGACGACCAACGAGAATTTGAGAGTACGACAACCGGGGTACGACCAGCAAACAGTCCAGCCAGCTTGTGATACTAAAAAGAGGAGCACATGAGTGCGATTGCGAACACGAGGTCAGGGCGGGCGGGCATGGTAGTATACAATAGCCATGGGGCCTGACCGGGATGGTGGATGCCGAGAGGAAAGTAATGCGTGAGTGGAGTTGTTGTGGCTGATTCATTCGATCATGAGGCTGAGCCGCATGCGGGTCTGGGGTTCGCGTCGCGTGAACAAGTCGCTAGGACTAGGCTAAACGGCGGAATCAGCCTTGCCAACACGGGAGGCGGGACGCTAGATATTTGCGAGGCGCCCCATGTCCTTCTGCTTCTCGCAGACTTGTTCAGCATAGACACTTTGCTGGTACTTCTTTTGCACTACCGCGACGGCAGTCCCTACCAGTAAATGACAGCCGTAATCACATTTGGCAGAAGATTAGCGGTTGTCACGGCCCATGTTCAAGGTGGGATCACAAGGTCAACGTACAACAAGACCACGTGAACAGTATTTACATCTATTACGCTATGGTTTCTAACGATTTGGTGTACTCGAGATCCATACAACAGCTTCGTAAAAGTTAAACGCCTTGCCGTACAGATTCTTATATCTTACTATAGTACCAGACGATCCAGACCATGCAATGGCCTCGCATCGACACCGGCTGATTAGATCTAGGATTTAGACAGTAGCTACGAGAGTTGTATATAGAAGTCGCAGAGAGATTTGATATATGCAAAACAACAAGTGGATGATATGGTATGGGTCGTGATATCGTGTCGGGTTGATGCAGCGCTGACAGAACCAGTGCGCCATGATGGGTATTAGCAAGGAGACAAAGAAAAGCCCAAAACGAAGGTTTCGCTCGCTCGCTCAAACGCCGTAGAGGGAGAAAGCAGGGGTACCGGGGTATCTAATCATTCACATTGGCGACTGCGCCGCGTGATGTCCTCGTCACTAAGCGCAGCTAGCCAGAGACATTTGCTGAGGACGTGTGGCTCGACGCTGAAGGTGTATTTGGAGCTGGCTTCGAGTAGTCGGAGTAGGTTCTTGACAATGGTGGCGGCCGTGTGGTATCGGTCGAAGTTTACCAGTCGTTCGCCGTCGACTGGTGGCGCGTCGACGAAGGCGGGCTTTTGAGCATTGTAGATGAGATCGCGTGTGTAAACGCCTAGTACTTGTTAGCTTCTGCATTAATAAATATCAGCATGTCGCTCACCGATAAATGGAATACAGCCGTCGTCGACAGTTGCTGTCTCCATTTCGAGCCGCAGGTTGTGGAAGTTCTTCAGTGGCTGAACAAGGGCCTCCAGCTCGGTCATGACCAGCACTTCGGCTGCGGGAACTAGAGCCCATGTCTTCTTGAGACTTGATACATCGTTCGATATCAGCGCTATCGCGATCTGATACATAGTGGCGTAGTTGCGGTATCGTCGCGCATGTGTTGCAATGTGAATAAACTTGGTAATGCATCGCGCACGTTCATGGATGTCCTCAGTGAGCAGGACCTCGGAAACGACCCATTTAACGACAAGATTGAATCGCGCAATGACAACGTCTACACCCCTGGCCTCTTCCGTTCTGAGATATTGTACCCAGTCGCGGATCTGGGGAGAAGATTGCTTCCACCGTAACTCGATGAGTTCTTTCCAGTCGATCTCGTCCAGTGCGTCCTTCTCGACTATGGTAAGTTGCTGAGCGAGGAGTTCAGAGTCGTAAGCCAGAATGAAGGGCAAATGCGCGGTTTGGGTTGAGGATGAGTCCTGCTGAGGACCTTCGAGATCAGCGGGAGAGTCAGCAAGATGGCCAGGTTGTGCGGCCGACTGTGGATTCGCTCGAGAGACGGTCGGGGTGAGGCCTGGCGTAGGCAGACCTCTATCAAAGCTTGTTGAGCTGGGCAGAGCATCATTCAGGCGGTTTCCGGTCAGGGGCGGTGTTGGAGGGTGGCGCAAGAGATGCGTTGGCAGATTATCAGGGTCTGCCTCAGGTGTTGTCGGCTCATCGTCGAAGAAGCTTCTTACCCCATGGCTAGTATGACCCGACTTTGCACCATCTTTAGAGCCCGTGTCGCTCAGATCCTCATCCTCATCAAGTAAAAACGACTCGCGCGGGTAAGAAGTCATCGGTAACGTTCCACCAGGCGGTATCTGCTTCATGCTGTCCGTCTCGACAACGTAATCAACAGATGAATCCATCGAGGACGATGTCCCTGGGGCGCGAGTCGGCTCGGGTGAGTTGCTGGCAAAGTGCAGAGGCGATGGCTTGGCGGAAGATCTCATGGTTTCGAGCGTTTGCGCTCGCTGGGGGGTAACGATATCGCTCAAGCCCCGATCGAGAAGTGGTATCGAGGAATAAGAGTCGGTTGACTCGCCAACGGACTGAACCGCGGGTACGCGGCGATTGAAGTTCTCGGCAGACAAGCGATATATGCCTTGCCCATCTGTTTCTGGAAGAGCCAGTGGACGGTGGAAAACGTCGTCAGTTCCGGGACGCTCGTGTTGCTCAATATCCTGCTCGTAAGTATCAGGTCGGGTGTCTTGCCCAAAAGCTCCAGTTGGGTGATAATAATCCAAATCAACAGTGGTTCGTTGGGAGGGGATGCTAGGCGACTTCTTCTCGTAACGCCCTTCCAGTTTCATTAGAGCAGATTCGACGCCACCTTCATCATCCGTGTCGTCAGGGAGAGCAGCAAGCTTTGCTACTTCAGCTTCGAAAGAAGGTCTCAGGTTTGGCTGTGAGGAGTGTGTGTCTACTAATGAAATCGGCTTCTTAGGAACTTCAGCTTCAGCTGGCCCTTCCACAGCACGATTGATGTCTGCCTCTGACTCAATGAAGCGATCAGACCGCAGGATGACCGAGTTTGTCACTGAGTGTGTGCGGTTGGAAACGGAGCCGGTGGAATGTGGCCGCTGCAAGGTCTCAAGATCATGAACGTTGTCAGCAGCGCGGAGGTCGCCACCTGGTCGTCTACGCAGCTGGCGGGCAGGCCCGCTAGCTTCAGGTGCTGCCTGACGTTCGAGGAAAAAGGGATCGTTTTCTGATGACATGGTTTGGAACGTCGCAATACTGGCAGGTCCTTGACGCCTGCTAAGCACGCTGTTGTAGGATGCATGTCGACGGAGAGACATGGAGGTCTTAGCAGAGCCCCGGCGCCGGAAAGAGTGCATCCTTTCTGGGCCTGCAGAGATGGATCTTCTTTGTCTTGTCGGAGGCCGTCGAGTCGACATACGCGAGGTGCGATACTCTGGCGGTGCTGAGTGAGGCTCCGGGTCGTCGTAGAGATCAGAATTGTGTACTGATGGAGCGACTTCACCAGCTAACTGTTCGTCAACCGATTCCCCTTGCTGATGGCTGTCCAGCTTTGTGGCCTCCTTTTCGAGATCGGGTGGTAGGGTATCCGACATGACAGGTAACGGCGGTGGTCCAGTATCGTCGATAATCACAATTGACTTGCTGCCACTGGTAATGGCGCTGTGTACGCGAGGATCTGGTGCTATGTGGTGCTCATTCGGGTTTGGCGTGCCACGCCTATCGAATTCAAACTCGAACCCACCAAGATCAGGGGGATCGATACCATGGTATTGATGGTTTTCGCTTTCGAGCTGCTCCTGGACTGCAGCTCGAAAACTCTCCGCTACCGTAGCAGCTAGCACATCAATGCGCACCTGCGGTGTCGGTCGAGCAGGACGTCGTTTGTGTACACCGCCTGAAACTGAGACGGTTGACAATGCGCCTGGGTTGGAGGCTCGCATGTACGACGGCTGGCGTTGTTGGCTAACGCTACCTATTTGGGGGCTTGGGCTCAATTGCTGCCGTGTACTTAGCGCGCGACGTACGCTGCCGAAGATCTTTTTCATCCCTGGCGAAGTGGCATGTCCTGGTCTTTGGAATTCAGTGGCTTCGGAATCCTCAACCTCTTGTAGGTACTGAGAGCGCGAAGGACGTATAGCTCTGACTTCGAAATATGGGGAGCTGGGTTGGAAGAGTCCACCGCGTACTAGAGTGCCAGGCATATTCATGACGGCAGACATGGCATAGTCCGCGGGTGCATTCTTGGGGATGGAAAGCGGAGCTCTGCTATCCCTCAGAGCATCTGAAAAGCTCCCACTGCGCTTGTGATGATGCGATGGGCGGTGAGCGTTCTTGATGGATGCTGGCTGTTGTGGACTGGCTGTCAAGCGAACAGTGCCAGTGGGAGCTGGGTTGATGACCGGTACTGGATGTGGGTATAAGGGAAGCTCGACCGCCTGGTCGTGTTTGTTCAGACCTCGCATGGGTATAGAGCAGGACAGGACGTGCATGCTCTGCTCGCTAGCGGGCGATAGGGGTACCTGCGTGGGCGCGGCTTCGAATTCTTGTGATGGTATGTAGGGTGAGCTCATCGAGTTTTGAGGCGTATGGCGTGCTCTTTGCGCCCAGTCCATGTGCCGACTGGCGAAATGATCGCTTGGATTGGAACCAATGGTTTCCTTTGTGTCCCGGACGTTGGTTCGTGGAGGAGTGCTTGGTACTGGGACAACCGGAGGGGGCTCCTCATATGCCGCTTGTGAGCCATCGTATCCGCCTGGAAGCAGCTCGTCGTCGGCAAAGTTTTGGCCGATAACATCTTCGGTCTCCCAGTATAGCGCACACGTCCGCCTCCAGCACTTTTTCAATTCACCAACAATCTTGATGTCACCCCCACCTCCATCTTCTCGGGCCCGGAGATCGCGGTACAGGCTGTTGACAAGGTCGCAGAAGTTGGTGCGTAGAGAGTAATAGGGCATGAAATCGTCGACGAAGTAGTTCAGAATCCAATGTCGAAGGGCTACGAAAGTGCGCACGCGAACGATACGGCCGAAGTCGTCTTGGCGGTCAACGGCCCATCGTAGTCGAGAGATGAGGTATGCGGCGAGGTCTCGGGTGCACAGAAAGGCGCGGAAAGTCAGAAAGAAGTCGGATAGGAGTTCGTAATCCAGGAAGCTTGGAGAAGTGATGTGGGCTACAAGTCGTGAAGGAGTGGCTGCGAGAATCTCACCCTCGGCGTTGAAGCGCACCACAGCGCGGTCGTCGGGGTTCAGTGTAAGGGCATCGTAGAGTCTGGGGCCGATGGGCATGTGCGAGACACGAGCTGAAGAGGGACCAGAGGGGGGCACAGGCGGGCGGTCCATGGTGGCGCGAAAGCGGTGGGGGACAGGCGAATAGGCGTCTGAACGTGGGCGCGACGACAGAAACGACTGCCGCGCCCCTCGCTGTGGGGTCAGGAGCGAATTGGCAAAGTCGTCGGCGCCTGAGGTCCGGGTGTAGACTGAACTGCGCAGGTCTACGGTCCCCCGTGTGCTGAAACGCGGAGTGCCCAAGCGGTAATGCGGGATGGGGACCTGCAACAGCGGGAATGACGACGTGTCTGCGGTCTTGGGGCGCATATGCGAGGGCCTTTCAATCACGACTTTGAAGGTGCCCGGCTCGTGGCTCAGCGTCGTGGCGGCGTGGTCGTCGACGGTCGAGAAGGAATGCGAGCGCCCGTGTGCGAGTCGTCCAGTGGTGGGATCGGGCTGGGGTTGCAGCTGGAAGGCATTGCCCTCGTTCAGCTCTGGCAGCGGTGGCGTAGGTTCAGAGTGCGGTGTTCGCGAGCCGTACAGACTCTGCTCCCATTCATTGCTGGTCGGGCGGAGCTTGTCGAGGGTTGCGCTGTCGGGCGGCGTCTGGGGCGGAAAGACGAAGGGATCTGGGTGACGGCCGCGCTGGTTGCCAGGACGGGCCACAGGTCTGCGAGTGTTAGATTCTGCACACGGGGGATTTCAATTACGCGAGTGGTGGGGGATATCAGGCACGAGGGGTGAGGGAGGAGGCGAGACATGGCGTGCGCCTTGCGTGTGGTGTCGCTCATGTATCGCTCCTTCCCCATACGTCCATGGTGTTTGCTGGGACAGGCTCGTCCCACGGCGCAACACCATGGCCGTTCTCGAGATATCAGGCGGGTGCGTACCTCAGGTAGATGACGCCGTTGTGGACATTCGCCACGGTGTAGCTGCGGCCGGCCGAGGTCGAGTTGCTCGTCGTCGTGTCAATGGTGGCGTTGCTGGTGCCGCGTGCCCTCGTCCTGCTCTTGAGTTGCTCCCTCGAGTCCTTCACCCTTCGCAGGCGGCGCGTGTCGTCCGCGCGCCGTTTTGCCGTAACTGCACCTGCACCACCCGCACTGGGCAAAATATCGCGTTTCCCTTCGGCAGGGGAGCCCGGCGCAGGCAAGACATTCTGTTGCATTGCCGATAGGGCCATCATCCTCCCCCATAGTCCAGCGCGCAGCAATTCGACGAGGTTTGCCGGCGTCAGCGAGTGCGTCGACGGAGCATGGCCAGCAGCGACTCGACTGTGCAGACGTCTTAATTACAAGACAGGACAGGACCAGAGCGAATCGACTAGAGTTGATTCATGTGCAGCCCTGTCACATCGCCCAGCGGCGCGCCAGACGACGACGCACTTTCGCCAGTCAGCGCCCGTGTCGCTCGGGCTGAACGCCGCTATGCATTGACCCAGGCCTGGCCGGGCTAATCTGTCCTCGCTTCACTCCGCTGCTCCGCCTGCGCTGCTCAACAGGGAATTGCATCGCCGTTTACACGTCGTCTACACATGCTGACATGCACTGGCACGCACAGGAACCCGCCCAGCTGCCCACATGCGAACTGCTTTTTCCACTCGCCGTCATGCGAACTGTCCGCCTTCGCCTCACAGCCACTCGCTTCTGTTGGCCATTCACCCGCTGCACCCCCAACATCTAGCCAGCACTACTGCACTATTACGTCGCGACCCGGGCAACAAGCCCCCAGCCCACGTGAGGGGAGGTCCAAGGTTCATCCGCGACGACTAACTCTTGCGCGAGATCATGGTTCCTCCCACTTGACCCTGGCCGCATGCGCAACGGCCATCTAATACCCGAGGGCCGCGACAGCACAAGATTGCAAAAAAACTAAACTAAACAACAACAACGCATGCAACAATCAATAATCAATAACCACACGTCCATCTCGCATCCTGTACAAGGATATCGCCGTTTCCAGATGAACACACATACATTCAGTGCCGTGATCTGCCACTGCATCGGTACTTTTGCTCCCTCGCGATCCAAAGCAGCCATTGGCCGCCCTCATCATCTCGCTAAAGAAGCGTCTCCCTCCATCGCAATCCCTTTGGCATCCCGCAAACACCACCTCGGCTCATTTCCCACCCTGCGCAACGTCATGACAGCCCTATTGTGAAACAGGCCTGCCCTTCTACAAACGGCTGCTGCAATTTAATGACCGCTGCTTCGAGCATTCAACGCTCCAGGCTGACTCGACCAGCATAATCGCGTACATCATCACGGCTCTTTGCGTCAGGCAGCAATTCCACAAGCGCAACACCCCGGATGCCCATCAAACCGCGAGCTACTGCACGACATCAACCATGGTAGCACCCCATCGTCCTGCATCTGGCCACCTCTGCCTGACACCTGTAAGATTCCAGACATGCCTACACACTAATTCCACCTACATAAAAACCCGCGCCGGTACACCTAGCTCGTGCCGACCCATCCCGGGCAAACCAGCCAGAGTGCTCAAACGACAAGTACGGAGATGGCCGACTGCGCCGCCGACCGAAGAACTGCCTGATGCACAGCACAGCTTCTATCTTCGGCACGATTTGCAGACTCCGACTTCGCCTCACACATCCGGCCCGATTAGCGTCTGGAAAGGGACGGGCCTGCACTAAGTGAACCTGTGAGGATACATATAGATTTGGAAATGATGTGGACGATAAATGAGCGATATGCAGTCCACGCACCAAGGCAGTGGCATTTCTTGGTTGAACGAGAATGTTCTTCAACATACCTCTGCTGAATAACTCCATCCCTATCTACACCTTGATCAAAATGGATATCCCCTTGCAACGGCTTCCTCCCCTTCAACATCCAGCCCTTCTTTCACCTGCTCCGCGTGCTTCTGGTCTAGATACTCCAACAATACGTCCCCATACATCTCCTTGCCCTTGTAGCGACTCACGTCCTCACCCCAGGAACGAATTGCGCTGGCTAATCGGCCAGGCACATAGGGTTCCTGCGCAATATCCGTGATGGGATGGAAGTAAGTCCGAATTGTAAATACCACGCCACCAGACTTGGGCAATCTAGGCAAGCAGCGTCAGAAGCTTTGATCCATGGGAGCTGCAACAGGTAGGGTAGGAGTAGGGCGTCAGTAACATACCTCCATAAACTCTGCCTCTCGCTCCTGAACCAGTGGTGTTCAACCGCCTTGTTCTTCTCTGCTGTGAACCATCCTATGCCTCCATCTTCTTTCGCGTCTTCACTCCCTATACTCTCGCTCCAGGCTAGTTTATCGTCGACTTGGATGAAGTAGTTGTTCCGCAGAACAGGGGACTGTGGCTGTATTCTGCGAAAGAAATTGGTCATTGGTTTTTCCAGCTTGTCTTTGAACCTGCGAGATTCGTTAGCAAGCAATGTCTTCCACCAAGAAAAAGCAGTGGTAAAAAAAAAAGGGGACTGAGAAAGACTCACCCCGGTACATCCCCACTGGTATGAATAACAGAAAGCGGCATCCCAAACTTATCCTCCAATCTCCAGAATCCTGCTAGCAGGATAGCACCAGCAAGCAAGTAGTACTGCCCATCCCCCTTCTCAATCATAATAGCAAGATCATCCTGAATCATCCGAGCACACATCTCCATCGGATCCTCACTCTCCCCATTCCTCGTACACCCCTGCCCATCAAACACCTCACCCGTCGCTAGATTCTTCATCCCTTTCCCCTTGCCCATCTCCACCTCCTGGAACAAACTCGGATACCGCTGGGGCAAGTACCTCACCAACTCTGCCAACAATTCCTTCGCTGCGTCCATTGCTTCGGGAGCCGTCTTTATGCATTTTGTGCCTCGCTCAGCGATCCGCGCGGCTTTGAGGGCGTGGTACGATAGATATTCGTTGTCGAGTTCGATCCATTCGTCCCAGGACATGTTGCGTAGACCCATTGTGATGTTGTATTTGGGGCCGTGGCGGAAGGGGCGGTAAGGGAGAGGTTTTGTGGTTGTGAGGGACCAGTTTGGGTAGGGGGATGCTGGGGGGCGGGTGAATGGGGATGGGTGCCACACTAGAGATCGGGGAGTGGTGTTAGGTTTTTGGGTAAGAAAGCAAGGGGCAGGAGGGCTGGGAACAGGACTTGGTCGGATTAAAAACGTACCTCCGGGTGGCCTATCTGGGGCTTTGAATGGGGAGCGTTTCTCGAGGTTCGGGGTGGTGGGTCGGGAGGTGGGATGGCGACGGGTAAGAAGTAGGCGGGTGAGGGTTAGGGCAAGCCATGTGAATGTGACAAAGAAAAGAACTGCGTAGAGAGCTGCTTTTGGCTGGGTGTTGGCATCCTTGAGTGCAGTGTTGAGTTGGGTTTGGATGGAGGTGCAGTGGTGTTGTGCGTCACGTGCGAGACGTGCGAGACGTGCGGTGTGCTCTTCGAGTCGAGTGACCAGGTTCAACATGGCAGATACTAGGCAACGATACTACCAAAACATTCTCATCTACCGGTAGAAAGAGAAGACAGGGTGTTGACTATATAGTTGACAGTTAAGCATGCGGATTGATGCGAAACCAAAGCAGCACAGTATCGTATCCCGTAGCCGCGGACATCATGCGAGGTGTGTAAAATAGCTTCCTTTTATTGTTCCAAAGTATATACAAGCCGATCAATTCCTGCGATAATGACCCATGACAATGTGGGGTTGTCGTGCATGTGTCGTCAGTGATGGTTATCTCCTAGTCTGGGCGGGGAAAGCAATACCCCACTTGGTTAGACCTGGTGTCTATCGACGCGTAGCACCGAACATAGCTGGCCGTTACCCTTGATAACAAGACTGAGCTTCCTAGTGCTCTGCGGGTAAGGTGATCATGAAATGCAACGGCTGTCAGATGCGTCTGGTCAATTCAAGGTGCGTCGACGCTCAGGAAGAACAGTTGCCTTGGTGTCCCTCTTTCTCTTCTGTGTCACAGTACCTATTTGACTACGCATTGCCGAAGATGACCCACAGTACCACATCTGCGTTATGCGCCCTTTTGACTCCTGCGTTGCAACAGGCAGTAATCACCCCATTGGCGGCGGAACTTGGCAGGGATCACGGCTAGATCTGGAACCCAGAGCATGCGACTAATAGTATGTGTCTTGCTTGCGTCCAGAAAAGGAAGACACTTCAGGGCCTTCCAGTCTTTTGTATTGGAGACATAATCAGGCTCAAGAGCCGTCGGAGGAGCTCCAGCAGAGCGCGAGTCAACGATAAAGTCGCACTGCTCAATGTCGGTCTGTTTTATCAGAGTTAGTGAAAATGATGTTTGCATGCCGGTTCGACCTACATATTTGCTGGGATCTTCCAGATTTTCGTCATTCATACCAGACGGCACCAGCCATGTGCCAGGGAATAGTCCGAGAGCGGCGTCAGCCTCGCTGAACTCGCCTGGTAGAAGGCCGGAGAATTCGCTCTTGATAAATTTGGCACGAACTCCCTGAGGTAAGTTGAACGAAGACGGAAAGCGATACCACTCCTTGCCTAAGCACACCGTGTCTCCTGGACGAGCGACTGCCGGGTCGAACAGTGGCTTGTAAACTTTCAGTGGCGCCGAGTATGCGGACATGTGGCCTAAAGATTGGTCAATACTATGTCTCAAACTGTTTGATATATCCTTATGCTGCGGTAGTTGGTGAGAAAGGTGCTCATAACATACCATTGATCCTGAGGATGCCTAGGTTCAAAGACAGAAGCACAGGTACACAGACAATGACAAGCTTCACCATAGGAGGTATCTTGCTTACTAAACGTCGTGGGTCCATTGAGCCAAAGTTGGCCAGCAGAATGTGTAAGGAGAGGGCTGCGTTCCAGGCTAGCGCTGGATATGCAGGATACATAAATCGCTCTTCTTTGTGAGGCTGGATGGTGAACATTGCCAGCCACAAGTAAAATGGACTGACAAAAGTGATAGACCTGGTGAGCGTGTTGCGATAAACAGCCCGGTCAAAGACAAGATACTGGATGAGTAATAACGGTAGAGCAGCCAACGCGAGAAAGAACCAAATGTTGAAGTTCAGGGTCAGGTTGCGGACATAGAAGTGCCATGGCTCTACACCGTAGATATCGGGGCCTCTGCTACCACCGCTAAAAACGTTGTAAAGTACGATGTTCAGCGGCACGCACACGAGCTTCCTGTAGAAGAGCGAGTCGATGACGGTCTGCAAGAGTACAACGACAAATGCTCTACTTGCGCCATGGAGCAGCACTCGTCGCAAGCTCTCTAGAATTGTGCCAGTGAATAGGCCTGCAATGACGTCTTCCGCAATGAAGGGCAGAGCGAGAGCGCCTGCAAAAGGCCAACCTAGGGCACTGCCTACGGCGAACCATGTGATGCCCTGGGCAGTCCTCATGGTACGTCCAGACCAGTCCATGAAAGACGCAAACCCAAGCATTGCACAATTCATGGCGAAACTCGACGGGAGGTATGCAGGGGCAGCATGGTACATGCCCGGACTCATGACCATGATCATGGCAAAGAAGGATGCGACCCGCACCTCGAATGTCTTTCTAATAGCAGTGTACATGCGAGTCTGGCATGCTGCGCAGACTACCGCCAAAACGGCCCGCAGGAAGTAGAACTCAAAGACCTTGGATCTTTGCAAGCCTAGTGTCTGCATAGGCAGCATCGCGAGCCCTATCACAAGCGAGTGTATGGCAGTGTAGGCCCAACTTCGGATGGCGTAGTCTGGAGAGTACTCCCACGTCTGGAGACCATAGCCATGGTTGAGGTAGTGGCTCGGTTCCCAGTAATTGAAGACTTCGTCGCAGTCCTGGATCGGCGAGAAGGCGGCAGCGACGATATTGGCGAGGGAGAAGACGCAGAAGATTGCAGAGGTAGAAAGCTGAGGCGGTGCACTACACACATGATGCATACGTTAGCCTTAGCTAGTTGCGAGGAGGACGGAAATGGACCAACTCAGCCGTGTGGTGCGCCGTCTTGGGGCGAGAAGTGGACATTTCAGCAAGAAGACATGCAAAGGGCGAATGCAAGGCGCTGGCGAGTCTCCATGGAAAGCACACGGGAAGTGCTTTCACGGGCACAGCGCGGATGCGTAATGCATTCGCGCCGTGGTAGGGCTGAGCTCGCGCCTGCCCGCCAAGGCCATTAGCGCGCATCCAAAAAGGCGACATTCTCCCAGGACGTGGTCTCCTCAACCAGAACTATCATCGCACGCACTTAAGCAAACTGGTGCAAACACCGCAGTTGATATATCGCAGCGATCACGCGTGATTCAGAGAAGACTGCAGAGAGAGACACGAAAATGTCCGACTCTCTGGAACCACCGGCCAAAAGGGCGCGGTTGGAAGCGGACGCACCCTTTTATGGCACATCTACATCTGCATCTGCGCTCGACGCGCCTGGCTCGCCTGTCGATGACATGGACGACGACTTTTACGACACTACGCCCGTCAAGCCCTCTGCGCTGCCTACGGCGGTAGACGGGACGACGTCGTTGTTTGCTACGGCGGCACCCGCGCCAGCCTTTCACCTCCCTGGACTCGGCTCTGTGAGCGAGCCCCCGGTCGCGCAGTCGCAACCACAGAGCGGCGCGGTCGTCCAAGACGACGCCCCTGAAGACGGCGAGCTCTCAGATGAGGAGGCCTTTTACCATGATGCCAGCCCGCAGGCCGACATCCCAGTCGCGCCGCCCGTAGCCAATCAGGGCCAGGCGCAGGATGAGGCTCCACAGCACTCTGAGCCGCATCTCTCTTCTGTCCAAGACGCTGCGACTGCTGCTGCCGATACGCCAGCCGTTGACACGGATGGTGAGCTTGACGCGGCTCTTACTGCCGCCATAGACCTCCAGAACGAGACTGAAGCCACCGCCAAAGATGCCTCTGCACCCGATGGCGCAGCTTTCGATAGCAAGGCCGAATTCCTGCGCGCGGCCGAAGCCAACAGGCATGACCAGAACGCCGAATGGCAGCTAGACTCGGACGCGTCTGATTCAGACTCGTCCTCGGATTCCTCCAGCTCTGACGATAGCTCAGATGAGGGATCAGACGAGGGCGAGCTGCTCGATCCCGAAGAGCAGGTCCGCCTCCTCATGGCCGAAGCTGCCGATGAGCCAGGCGCTTCGGGCCCAGTCAAGGTCAAGACGCTCAACGAACAGGACGAGAAATACGAGATGCCAGACATTACAGTCACCGAAAGCACAAAGATCACAGAACTCGGCAAGGTGGAATCTATTGTCGGAAACCTCGTCGTCGTCAAAGCCAACATGTCTGGCGACGAACAAGTGCTCGAGTCTGGCTCTGCGCTGTGTCTAGGAAATCGTACCGTTTGCGGCAAGGTCTCCGAGCAGATTGGCCGTGTGGAGGAGCCTCGCTACTCTTTCGGCTTCAACGACGCCGCTGAACTTGAGAATCTAGGTATTCAAAAGGATACGCCCATCTACTATGTGGATGAGCACTCGACCTTCACCGAAACAGAACCCATCCGCCAGCAGAAGCATACCGATGCATCGAACCTCCACGACGAAGAGACCAACGATGTCGAGTTCTCAGACGACGAGAAGGAGGCCGAATATAAGCGCGAACAGAAGGCTAAGAAGCGCGCGAGGGCAGACACCAACGACGAGCAGCCGGCTGTCAACATCCCTACGGGGCCAAGACTACATGTAGACGCACCGGCACCTCCCATCTACAGGCCCATGGAGTACCAGGGTGGTGGTCTGAAATACAGCGACGATGAAGATGAAGACCTGGGCATGTACAAGCCGCTTGCCCGACCAGATCACTTTGAGCAAATCGTTGGCCAAGGTGCGCCGCTCGAAGACCGTAGTCACGTTCGAAGGGGCATGGGTCGCGGCAGAGGACCTTGGGGTGATCGAGGTCGCGGCTTCCGTGGACGAGGAGGAGGCGGCGGTCGCGGTGACTTTGGTGGCGGCCGCGGCGACAGAGGAGGCTATGGCGGCGGACGAGGCGATTTTGGGGGAGGCCGCGGTGGAGGACAGCAAAGCAATCGGGGAGGCGGCAACAACAACAACAACAACAACAACGCCAACAACCAAAATAACAGAGGCGGTGGTGACAAGGGCGGGCGTGGCGGCAAGAACCAATCTGACCGTGGCAGGCAACAGGACCAGTTCAACGATCGCCAGCAGAACAACCAGCAGAGAAACCAATATTCGGCATCGCCAGCCCGCCAGCAACAAGATCGTAGCCAGTCTCACTCTCAGCAGGACCGCAACCAGCCTCAGCAAGCCCAATCTCAACAGTCTCCATCAGGAGGCGGCGGCGGCGGCAAGAACAAGAACCGCAAGCAGCGACAGCGTGAAAAGAGGGAACGGGAACGTCAGCAACAACAGCAACAGCAACAGCAGCAGCAGCAGCAGCAACAGCAGCCGCAACAGCCTCCGAAACAGCAACATGCTTCTCCAGCACCTTCTGGACCGTCAAATGCTAACGCTTATGCAAACAACAGTAATGCAGGTTGGCCAGTGCCCTTCTCCGGGCCATCACAGCCAGCGGTGCCATATGCTGCCGCACCTGTGCCTCCGCCACCAGCAGCGTACAACTACCAGCAGTCGTATACCCCTCAACCTCAATCAGTCGCTGCAGTACAGCCACCCCAACAGCAGAACCAGGCGGCCAACCTGGCAGCGTGGGCGCAGTGGTTCCAGGTCGTGGGAGCCATGAGTGGACAGCAGCAAGCACAACAACCACAGATGCCAGCACAAGCACCTGCGCCGCCCCCACTTCAGCCACACACGCAGTATTCTTACCCTAACCAGCAATATGCGCAGCCAGCAGCTCCTGCAAATCCTCCGCAACAGGGCAATGCTCAAGCTGGAGCGCAGTCTCTGCAAGATATTCTGCGAGCTCTTCAAGGCGGTGGCGCACCTCAGTAGGCTCGAGGACAGTTGATCAAATCGGAAGTGTGTTTTGTAAGATTATTCTGTTTCAGTATGAGGCATGGTACGTGGAAGCTGTTCTGATGGCACGCCATGGCAACTTGACGAAGCATGCCTCTGGTACTGGATACAGGTCTCACTCTAGATGCGGAAATGCAGATGTAGTGCGTCACTACAAAAAGAGGCATCTGAGGTAGACAGGGCGACGTACAAGCTTTAATGATTGCTTTATTAGATAAGTTGCGATGAGTGGCCTGTTGTGAAATGATCCGAGCCGGTAGCCGAGAAGAAGCAGTTGGGATGAGTTTGAAGGACGTAATATGATGATGCCCAGGCCGGCACCTTGATAATCATTCACAATACACATGTCCGCAGTGTGGCAATATGGAGGTTTGACGCGAGCCCTATTGGCCCCCGTCGAAGTAATATTTCCCATCACGTCAGCGTTGAGCGCAGCAAAGTAAACACACACAAAGATGCATGCCTCGTAGAGGCTCGGCAGCACGAAAGAGTGCCTTGGACAATACGGCAAATGGGCAACAGCTTGGCTAGCCCGCAGCCCACAGACACCCTAGACGTCGGAGGTCAATGAAACGGTGTGGTTTGGGCCAAAGGATAAGAAATGGTGTCCAGCCACGCCACAAAGTCGGATTCGCTTTCGGCCCAAGCTATCGATAATTAGTTCTGCCATCAAGGAGACACCGATGCGGGATGCGGTTGTGCACAGTAGCATGGATGAAATGGATGACGATGGTGGTGGTGTTGTAGCAAACGTGGCTATGAAAAGCGGGGTGGGGGGGAAGGAGGTGCGACGACTAGACACAAGTCAGAGGCACTGCAATAGGCATATGCTGCAAACAGAAGGGGTGAGATGCAACTATCAAAAGCCGGTAGTGCAACGTTTGTCGTTGTTGACATTACTGCATGCGGTCCCAGGTAGCTCCGGGTGCAGGCTCAGGCTCAGGCCCATGTTCTAGGCCGGGGAGGGGATTGCTAGGACGGCTGCTCGGTAGGACCCCGTAGTGTGTAGGCAGCTGGGAGGGTTAGCCGTCTTGTGTGGGCTGTGGTGTGGGTGCAGGTGGCGCATTGTTGCTCGATGCATACAGGCTTGATGCTGCTCTCCATACCAAAGTGGAGCCCCCCATGCCCATGCACCATCAGAGAGGAAGACAGCCCAGCGTCGTCGAGAGTAGTCAGCCGTTCTTCACGACCACGACTACGACTACAACCACAACCACCACGCATCGCCCGCCCCGTGACGCATCGTGCTGCTGTCTCTCCGCCCGCCCCCACGCTGCTGCTGCCGCTGCTCTTGTGCCGACCGCCGCCCATGTTGCACACCTCGAGCTGCTGTCCCGCCTCGATGAAGTAGCCGTCCCAGCCCTTTCTGCGCAAGCAGTTCCCATCACCCCTACCCCCCGCCGCCGCCTAGACGCTGCCATCGACGCTGCAGACGCGCGGGCCACTGTCGCGACTCACCCACTGCACGCCCCCCGCCGCCCGCGACCATGACGCGGAATGAGACCATCGGCCGCCATGGATCGGTGGAGAGCTCGTGGAGTTCGCGCTCCGGCGACACGATACGGCCGTATGGACGCGCGGGCTCGCTGAGGGGCACCCCTGTGACTGTCAAGACGGACAAGAATCTCAATTCGCGGTATGTTGTTCCATCTTGGTGCTGCGAGCGCTGGGCGCCGTGGTGGGGAGGTTGCGCGCGCTGTGCGCCTCGACCGCGGCCCTCGCGTCGTCCCCAAATGGCGCGCGAGACATCTGGCGAGCACAATGGCCAGCCTCGCCTCGCAGTGTCTCGCTGCCAGCAGACGTGCATCGCCGCTCTGCACCACACGAAGCGCTGCTAACACCGTCATGTAGTGTCGAGAGGGAGTCCGAGATCTCGCCTGGCACCGTCCCCCCAGCTCCGCCGCCCAAGGACCCCTCGCACAAACCGCGCAAGCCTGCCCCTTGGGACAACCCCGCGACGAACACCTTTGGACATCACCGAAAACAGCTGGCTGTCTTGGAGACGTCGGGAGGACGAGTGCCGTCGATATCGCGAAACCCCCCCACCGCTTCCAGCACCAATTCCCAAATCGCGCCCTGGTCGACCGCGCCCAACGGGACCAGCATGGCCAACGGTGTCTGGAGCAGCTTCTTCAATGACTCAAACGAGGACGTGTCGCAATCGTCGCCTGGATTTCGCCCCGCCGCTGGTGCCAGGGAGGACAGCATGGGCTTTCCCTTGAAGGACGACAGACGGCCGTCTGTAGCCAGCGCCACCACGGTCAGCAGCACTGGCTCCAAGTCGAGCATGGGCAGAGGCTTCCACAAACGCCTGCAGAACGTATTCGGAGAAGACTTCCCTGCCGACGACCGTCAAAACTCGGACACGAGCTTGAACACGCAGCAGCGGAACCGTGGCAACTCCCTCAGCAACACCATAGGCAGCAAGCAACAGTCCCGCCCGACCTCGCCTACCAGTTCGCGGCCACGTACACCGCAAGCATCCTCGGAAGTCACGCCATGGGAATTCCAAGACTCAAAGGTAACTCTTCAATTGGTTTTTGGGCCTCCGCCGAGGAAGGCACTTTTGTCTTCCTACTCCTCGTGCCCCTTCCTTATTTCTCCGCTACCACGCACCGCGACCTCGGACCTGTATCACTAACCCCTCATAGGACATACCTACTCCAGGTGAGAATGGAGGACGTCGCTCGTCCGAGCAACATTCAGCCAAATCGGGTCGGTCGCATCACAAGCTGCACGTAAGGCTGCCCGGCACTGGCCATCGGCACAAGGGCAGCAAGGAGGAAAACAAGGCTCCGGACGGACGCGCAGACATAAACCAGTCTTACCCGCTGCGCCCCACCACCAGCCGCGACGATTCCACATACAGCGTTCGCCCGAACCAGCCTTCCGCCCTCAGCTCCGCGTTCGCCTCCAAGACTAGCCTTCTGGGACGACCTTCGAGCCCGACGCCAAGCTCATACTCGGATATGACACGAGATGAGAGGATAGCGCAGCGATCGCCCAGCACCAACAAGACGTCACACGGCTTCTTCGCGCGACTACGAGGCAAAGACAAGGACAAGTCGGATCGCATACTGCCATCAGACAACCTCAAAAACCTGACTGCCGCTGGAACCGCTTCGGCCACCTCTCTGAGTCCCTCCATCAATAGCGCACGGCTCGCAAGACCAGAGGCGTCTCCGCAGGCCACCATGGCAAAGCGGCAGGCTGTCAACAACGGTGTCGAAGCCCAAGGTAAAGAGCAGAGGGTGAGAGCTCCTCACCACCGTCTGCCTACCTTCCGGAAAGACAAGCGCCCACCCGCGAGCGAGCACACCGGACGAGACCCCAACGATACCATCGCTAGTATGGCAGGCAACGATGCCGTCTTCTTCCTAGACAGGAATCTCGACGACATGGAAGGCATCGTGAACCCTACTTCACAACAACCGCCTATGACGCCGCCTGTCGGAGAGGTGCCAAAACAGCCACCAAACCTCGGCGAAGACATCTCTGTACCGGGGCCCGATGACGACGGTACCGCAGCCTGGGACGCGCCAGACTCCTGGGCCGTAAAGCGCATGAAAGACGAGATGGACAAGCTGGGCGACGCTGAGGAGGCTACGACTCCTTGCAAGGAAGAGAGCGACAACAAGACATACTGCCTGCGTATTTTCAGAGTCGATTCGACGTTTGCAACACTATCAGCCACCCTGAACACAACCGTACAAGAGATCATACAGATACTAGGTAAAAAAACCGTGCTACAGGACGAACTGGACAATTATCACATTGTGATGCGGAAACACGATACCTCGCGGCAACTGGAGAGTAACGAGCGCCCGCTGTTAATCCAGAAGCGGTTGCTAGAACTTGCCGGGTACACCGATCAGGATCGCCTGGAGGATGTTGGGCGTGAGGATAACAGCTACCTCTGCAGGTTCACCTTCCTCCCAGCCAAGATGAGCGGATACTCCAGTCTGGAACGGGATCCCGGATTCAGCAAGATGCAAAAGTTCAGTCACATTGATCTTCAAGGTCGAAACCTCATCACCATACCCATCACACTCTACCAGAAAGCGACCGAGATAATATCGCTCAACCTGTCACGCAATCTGTCACTTGACGTTCCCAGAGACTTCATTCTTGCATGCACCAATTTGCGGGAGATCAAATACACCAGTAATGACGCCCGACGACTACCTCCTAGTCTAAGCCTTGCCAGCCGTTTGACCATGTTGGACATCTCAAACAACCGTCTCCAATCTCTTGATCGCGCCGAATTGTACAAGCTGCAAAGTCTTCAAGGTCTTCGACTTTCCAACAACGGGCTGACCCGACTACCAAGATACTTTGGGGAGTACCGTGCGCTTCGCAGTCTGAATCTAAGCTCAAATTCTTTGAGCGAGTTTCCCGACTTTCTGTGCGAAGTCCGGACCCTGGTAGATCTTGATATCAGCTTCAACTCGATATCGAGCTTGCCCAAGATTGGCCAACTGACATGTCTGGAGAGGCTCTGGGCAACGAACAATAAGTTGACTGGTAGCTTCCCTTCAACACTGAGCAATCTGGTCAACCTTCGAGAAATTGATGTACGGTTCAACGCGCTTGATAGTATGGATGTCATGTCCCAGCTACCGCGACTGGAGTACCTGATGATCGGACATAACTCTATTTCCGCTTTCGAAGGCTATTTTCCCAAGATCCGTGTGCTCCACATGAACCATAATCCAGTCACACGTTTTGGTCTCACTCAGGCAACACCATCACTGTCCGTCCTCAATCTTGCATCAGCCAAATTGGCGCAATTGCCCGAGGATCTGTTTGGGAAATTGACCGGTCTCACAAAGCTTATCCTCGACAAGAACCACTTCACCTCCATATCGAACAACATCGGAAAGCTCTATAGGCTGGAACATCTCAGTGTGGCCCGAAATTCGTTGGACGTATTGCCTGCCGAGATCGGTCGTTTAGTGGAGCTTCGCTATCTGGATGTGCGCGAGAACAACCTGAATAAACTTCCCCAGGAACTGTGGTATGCTCGGCGACTCGAGACACTGAATGTTTCTTCCAACGTCCTCGAAGCATTCCCCAAACCGGGCGCATCACCTCCGCAGGTAACCAACGGCGATCAGTCTCAGGTAGACGGCGCGTCTGCAGTCGTCACACCAGGCTTGGCCTCAAGTCCCAGTTACGAAGAGCTGGGAAAGCTGGAAGATTTCCAGAATCGCCGTCCTAGCGAGGCATCAGGAGGCCTTAGTGTTGGTACATCGTCTGCTTCTTCGCAACGGAAGGGATCCCAGGCATCATACAACACTTCGAGCACAGCACGCAAGCCATCAGTAGCGTCGCGTGCACCCACTGAAGGGACACTGACTCCCGTGTCCCGCAAAGACTCCAGCCTTAGTAGCCGTATGGTGACTACTTTCGCGGGTTCTCTTCGACACGTATTCCTGGCTGACAACCGGCTAAACGACGACGTGTTTGACGAACTGTGTCTACTTCCCGAGTTGCGAATCGTGAATTTGTCATACAATCTTATCTACGATGTACCACCTCGCACGATCCGAAGATGGCAACACCTCACTGAGCTTTACTTATCGGGTAACGACTTGACATCTCTCCCGGCAGAGGACCTGGAGGAAGTTGGTTCGCTCAAGGTCCTTCACATCAACAACAACAAGTTCCAGGTCCTGCCGGCGGAACTTGGCAAGGTTGCGCAGTTGGCGGTTCTCGACGTCGCTAGCAACTCGCTGAAATACAATGTGTCGAATTGGCCATATGACTGGAATTGGAACTGGAACCACAAACTCCGCTACCTGAATTTGTCGGGCAACAAGCGTCTAGAGATCAAACCCAGCGGCTCGTACAGCGGTAGTGGCATGAGCATGCGAGAAGGGCGCGACCTCACTGACTTCAGCTCTTTGATTAATCTTCGAGTGCTGGGGCTTATGGATGTCACAATGATGGTTCCCTCAGTACCCGAGCAGTCAGAAGACCGGCGAGTGCGCACTGCTGGCTCGGCTGTTGGGACAATGGCGTACGGCATGGCTGATTCGCTGGGTCGCAACGAACACATCTCAACCATGGATATGGTTGTGCCCCGCTTCCGTAGTCATGACGATGAGCAGCTGCTCGGTCTGTTTGACGCACAACCGCTCGCTGGTGGTGGAGCCAAAATCGCCAAGTACCTGTATGATCACTTCAAGAACCGGTTCGCCAACGAGCTCGAGCGTTTACAACCGAGTGAAACCCCATCGGACGCTTTGCGACGAACTTACCTTGGCCTCAACAAGGAACTAGCTACCGCTGCAAGTCAGGGTCTGGACAAGAACGGTCTCACTGCACCATCGACACAAACACGCAGTTCCATGCCCGATCTCAGCGATGATGACATGACGTCTGGAAGCGTGGCAACGGTACTGTTTCTGAAAGAGATGGAACTTTACATCTCCAACGTTGGCGACGCACAAGCCCTTCTGATCCGTTCAGAAGGAGGACACAAAATTCTTACCAGGAAACACGACCCCGCTGAGCCTGGTGAGAGGTCCAGGATACGAGAAGCCGGAGGGTTTGTCTCGCGACAGGGTAAACTCAACGATGTTCTGGAGGTTTCGAGAGCATTTGGATACGTCCAAATGTCTCCATCGGTTATTGCTTCGCCGCACATCCTCAATCTTACCCTTGGTGACAGAGATGAGATGATCTTAATAGCTTCTCGAGAGCTTTGGGACTATCTCACCCCGGATTTTGCTGTCGATGTCGCACGATCGGAGCGCGACGACCTGATGGTTGCTGCTCAGAAGCTCCGCGACTTGGCCATCGCTTTTGGCGCGACTAACAAGATCATGGTCATGTTGCTCGGTGTCAGCGATCTCAAGAGCAAACAACGTGCTCGGTACCGCACGCAGAGCATGTCTCTCATACCTGCTCCTGGCGCGGATCCTGATTTTGCGGCAACACGAAGACGCGGAAAGAAGGGCAACTTGGTTGGCGATTCTAAGCTTGCTCGACTCGACAACGAGGTGGATGCACCAACCGGAGAGGTCAGTCTGGTGTTCACAGATATCAAGAACTCGACGATACTCTGGGAGACATACCCGATTGCCATGCGCTCCGCGATCAAGATGCACAATGAGCTCATGCGTCGACAGCTGCGCATCATTGGTGGTTACGAAGTCAAGACGGAAGGTGATGCCTTCATGGTCGCTTTCCGCACTGTAACGTCAGCTCTGCTGTGGTGTTTCACAATCCAGAGCCAGTTACTTGAAGTGCAGTGGCCGCAAGAGATTCTCAACAGCGTCAATGGACAAGAGGTGGTCGATCCTGATGGTAATGTCATCTTCCGAGGTCTCTCTGTCCGTATGGGTATCCATTGGGGCACACCAGTGTGCGAAGTCGACCCAGTCACCAAGCGCATGGACTACTTTGGACCCATGGTCAATCGTGCCTCGCGTATCTCTTCCGTTGCCGATGGAGGTCAAATCACTGTCTCGTCTGATTTCATCGCTGAGATTCAACGTCTACTCGAGACGCACATTGAAGGCGACCGTAAGAACTCTGCCGGATCTGAAGAAGCTTACAGCGACGACATGAACAGCCAGATGATTCGTAGTGAATTGCGGTCCCTCAGCTCCCAAGGTTTTGAGGTCAAAGACCTCGGTGAACGCCGCCTCAAGGGTCTTGAGAATCCTGAATACATATACCTCATGTACCCCCACTCGCTCGCTAGTCGTCTTGCTGTTCAACGTCAGACGGAACCGAAGCCTGCGGACCAGCAAAAAGAGCCTACGGCGGGTCAAAAGATGGCGGGTAGTCAGCTCACTATCGACACCGAAGACGTATGGAATCTCTGGAACATTAGTCTACGTCTAGAGATGCTGTGCAGTTCACTTGAGAATCCAGGATGCTCAGAGCTGAAGCCGCCGGAGACGGCCCTCTTGGAGAGAATGAGGAGTAGGGGTGGGGAGATAACGGACCGATTCTTGATCA